>NW_006400021.1:95065-111389 GCF_000299155.1 Elephantulus edwardii | reverse complement strand
GAAATGTTCAAAATCCCTAGCTCTAAGAGAGATGCAAATCAAAACAACTATGAGATATCATCTCACCCCAGTAAGAATAGCAAAATTTAACAGAGCAGCAAACAACAAATGCTGGCGAGGTTGTGGAGAAACTGGAACCCTTATTCACTGTTGGTGGGAGTGTAAAATGGTACAACCGCTGTGGAACATGGTGTGGTGCTTTCTCAAAAAGTTGTAAATAGAAATACCACTTGGCCCAGCAATTCCACTACTGGGAATTTACCCTAAAGAACCATAACTGCCACACAAGCAGATATATGCACACCCATGTTTATTGCAGCTTTGTTTGCAATAGCAAAGAGCTGGAAACAACCCAAGGGCCCATCAACAAATGAATGGATAGAGAAGCTCTGGTATGTTCACATAATGGAATACTATGCAGCATTGAAAAACAAACAAACAAGGAACTCATGAAATAGTATGCAAAATGGATGGCCCTGGAGGACATTATGCTGAGTGAAATATCCCAGTCACAAAAGGACAAATACTGTATAGGGCCACTGTTGTAAAATGAGACTGACATCAGGGTTGAGGGAAGACAGAAAAGGGGGGGAAGAATGATGTATATTGCACTGAAACAGATGAGGAAGAGAACTGTTTGGAAGGGATGTGTGAATGGATATTCTTGTCATTACAGAAGTCCAGTGTGAAGGCTGCATAGTGGAGTGGACTTGGGGTGGGGGGCAAGGATTGCATAACAATGAAAGAATTTTTCTTTCTTCTCAAGGAGAAGAGTGAATGGGGGGAAGGAGGGGAGGAAGAAAAGTGAAACAATGAATGACTGGAAACCCTAAGTCTCTGTAAATTTTCATTAAAATGAATTTTTCAAAAAACAAATAAATTGTTTTTCACACCTGATCTTTCCCATTTCCTTCACACACACCCATCAAATTTTGCAACTCTATGATTAACATTCCCACCCCACCTCCATTCCACCCTCACTCCTCTGCTTTCACCCTCCGCCGTTCCCCTTGGATCCTCATACTTATTCTACAATAATGGTTTTATGCAGTATTTGTCCTTATGGGACTGAGTTAGTTCACTCAGCATAATGCTCTCCAGTCCCTCCCAAATTAGGCAGTAATTTACAAAATCATTGCTCCTGCATGCTGGATAGTATTCCACTATGTGAATGCACCATAATTTCTCAATTCATTTGATTGTGGCTGGACATCTGGGCTGTTTCCATGTTCTTGCGATGGTGAATAACTCTACTATAAACATTGGTATAAGTATAAAGTTTGATAACACCTGCTTCCATTTAGGCATGTTTCTTTCAATTATATGTTTCCAATCTATAAGTAACAAAAACATATTGGAAAAACTAACTAAGGCAGACATCAGGGGAGTACTGATGTAGGGGTGACTTAAAGGGTGGGAATCAGAGGCAGCCCTTCTTGCTTTAAATACACTGTCTTGCAGAGAGAGTAACTGATGGTTTTTTGGGTTTTTTTTTGGGGGGGGTGGGGGTGAACACCAAGAAGGAGGAGCATGCGGATGTAAACACCTATAAAGCCTAGTTGGAAATGTCCAAGCAAAGCCTTCACAAGCCCAAGGTCAAGTTGTTAGGCACTGTGAAAGCTTTCACTCAGCATTTCCTGCCTTAGCTTGAGCCCTACAGGACATAAATACACTTTACTTTTCTTCTTTCTTTTCCCATTTCCTTAGTTTTGTATGTGGAACATTAATGGAACTTGCTCAGGTATTGTTTCATTTTTACACCATAACAAGCTCTGTTCTGAATTCGCTTTCTCAGTAAGAAGCTATGGAGTGTTTGTTGTTTCTGTGGGTTTTTACTCATGTATAATTGTGTTTAAAATAACTTGTGCAAAGCTTGACTGGCAAATAAGAAATTTATTTTAAGTAATTTTGACCAAGGATGGCAATTTTGATTTCTCTAATGGTTCCTGTAGATGAAGTATAGATAAATGTTCCTCTGTTTTAGAATGGTAATGTTTTTGTTATTGTTATGTGTTATTAAATTGAAACCATCTCATAATCAACCCTCTAGCAGATTTTTAGAGGCTGTAAATTACACCTAAGAAGAGTGTCCATTTTTCACCCTCTGAACATTGGTGAATTTGAACTGCCTGATTTTGCATTGGCAACACTGCTCCTTACCACTAAACTAAAAACAAGAGGTCCTTTGAATGGTAATAATAATAATTAAGATCTCAGAAGCCTTGTCATATATTATTTCTAGCGTGGAATTTGGGGTCTGTAGACATGAATTTGAATTCTACTTTTGAATTTTATATTACTGAACTCTGTGAGACTTCTTTCCCCTCATCTCTAAAATGGGAATAATGAGATTTTCCTTAAAGATCTTACTGAGTTAAAGGCCAACACACTTGACAACACTTGGTCAACAACAAAGCCTTATACAGTCACTGATTGTTGATTTTAACATGTTTTAGTGCCCCTCTTTAGCTTCAGGTCTTATTGAAACATTTTCCAATAGTTCATACCAGCGTAAAATAAAGCCCTCAAATAAAACAGAAACTTAGGAAAAGGTGCTCACTACTGCAACTGCCTCTTCAGCTGAAGCAATTATTTAGACTGAGCTATTTTATTTGCTAAGATCTGGGAAGAAGGAAGTATGATCCAAATAGCAAAGGTCCTGGTGACGAATGAAAGGCACTTGGAAACTATGGTGCATTGTTCTTTTCTTCTGGAAGGCAAAGCACTGCTGGGACGAAGACAGAGCCTTTCCAACTAGGTGATGAAATCTGCTTTATTGACATTATCAATAAGGATGTATTTATGGGAAGCAAATATGAAGTATAGCTCACATTTACGGGACCTTTTAGGTAAGCAGAGGAAAGTGGGGCACCCGATCCAAAGGTCCAAGCCTTTGGGCTTATTTGGCACTACTTTGAACCTGGTTAATGATAAAATTTTCAGTCATTATCTTGCAATATGGAGCCTTACCTCTCTCCTGATCGAAATGGACATAAAACTCTCCACTGAGCACTAGAAGAGCAGAGATCATGTTTTTCACTGGAAGTAAGACATCATATGTAATTTATTCAATTACTTCTTCCATGTGGGTTTATATCCAGCAAGATAAATAATGGAGTTAGCAAAGACCATAGAGGAGCACAGGCCTCCACTGACTATTTTGGCCTTTGTAATACAAATATATTACTTTTGCTGCCTTATTTTTTTTTTTCTCCTTCAACTAAGGCAGATCATCAAAAGAAGAAAAAAATACATTTCTCTTTTGAAGTAGATACAAGAAAGAAGCTTTTTCATTCCAAATCACCTCCTCTTCCCACTTTCTGGATACTTATGAGAAAGAGGGAAAAGAAAGAAACCTTTTAGAACCTTAAATGAGAGTTCATACAGTAAATTATGGTAATGCTCTTTATGGTCATGAGTATTATTACAAGTTGATGAATCATTGCTGATTCCTTCTGTGTGATTTTTTTTTAACTGGCAAAAAAGTTAATATATTGATTGCTAAAGTTGCCAGGTTGACAAATCCTGAGAACAAAGGACTTTTCTTTTAGGATTAGGTAAGACACACACATGTTTTAAAGCCAGAAGGGATTTAAAAAATCATCAGTTTATAGATGAGAAATCTAATGCCTAAAGATAAGTAATAATTAGAACAATAAGCACTTTAGTTTATGTAGTAGATATGTGCTAAGTGATTTGTATGCATTCTTTCATTTAATCTTCATAATAATGGCATACTGTTATTGTTAGTTGTCCTTATGTTGGCTGTAACTCTTGGTCACCTTATGTGTACAAGATGAAACATTGTATGTGGTTACACCATCTTCATGACTAATATATTTGAGACCATTGTGGTGAGCCTCATGTCAAACTGCCACTGCTTTCTTTGCCTTCCTGGACCTTGACTTCTAACAAATTTGATGTCCACGTCAAGGGATCAGTCTTTTCTGACTATATGTGTAAAGGAAATAAATCAAGACCTTGGGTAATATTCTGTGATCTATAAGATTTTCATTAGCTGACTTTCAGAAGTGTATCTTCAGGCCTCTCTTCCTACTGTCTTATTCTCTGAAAGCTCTGTTAAAATCACTTCCCCTACCTGAGCAGTTGACTGGAAGAGATCCATATTTGTTTCCATTCCTAAACAAAATGTGGGAATCATTGAACAATACTGTTAATATCACATTTAAGTAAAATCTTGAGCTTCTATGCAAACCATGATCAAAAGTAACACATAAGAATCAGTAGATGTTGAGTCAATTTTTACTCTTGAAAACATTACATATGTGATAGTAAAGCTGTTTCTTGGAGTTTTCAGTGGTTGATTTTTCAGTATATGAAAGGTCTTTGTTCTGACTGCTGGCTACACTAGAACCTCCAACCTCTTGCTTAATAACAGAACATGTTAACCATTTGCATCACCTGGTAATGTCTCAGTAGAAGAGACGGAGCGGCAGTGGAAGAGTATCTCAGGTTTAGGAAGTATGTAGATCCTTGGTTGGATCACAAAGAGCAAGAGTTGAGAGCAAAGGTGGTCGTGAAATGAAAGAGAACATAGTGGTAGGTAATCAATTACCCAGGGCCCAAGAGTCATGTAATAGATTTGTACTTTTGAGAGCAAGAATGTTGAGATCCTTACTAGTGACCTGGAGGCTACCTACTTTTACAGATTTTTCCAGTTCCCTTCCTCTTCCAAGGTCCTGGGGGCCTTGGATACTTTGGTCCTGAACTCCCTTGCTCCTCCTATATCCTCAGGCCTCATCTCTGCTTCATCCCACCCTACTCTCTTAATGCAATATTATAATACGCATTTTCAAATATGTACTATAATATTTTACAAAATTGTTATTACTTTAGTACTCTATAGTTTTTTATTGTGTGACTGTACCACAGTTTTTCAGGCCATTTGTTTGTTGATGGGCATTATGTTGATGCTATTATGAATAATCCTGCTATGAGCATAGTTTGTACATGTCTCCATTCCTGTCTCTGTTCTAAATTTCTTAGGGTATATTCCTGGCGGTAGAATAGCTGGGTCATATGGGATTTCTAAAATCAGCTTTTTTATGAAATGTCAAAACACCTTTCAGAATGATTGTACCATTTTACAGTCCCACCAGCAGTGCACGAGAGTTTCAATCCACATTATTGCTTGCTGTCCTGTTAAAGCTTTGCTACTGGGATGAGATAGTATCTTATTGTTGTTTTTATTTACATCTCTCTGATTGCCACTGACTTTGAGCATTTCTTCATGTGTTTGTTACTGAGGTGACAATTTGGAGATGCCTTCTTTAGAAACTAACTCAACTTTGTTTCTGTGTGAAACTTTTACTAATTGGAGGACAATGTACTATATTAAATACCTGCTGCCTCTACCCCAAATTATGTGATGTATGTGTTTGTGTGTTCTTAATGTTCATTCATGTTAATTTTTTCAAAGACAATCCCATGTATTATGTTGATTTCAACTGGTAACAGCTCAACAACAACTCATTGTTGTATTAGAGCCAACTCCTGGCTGACGCTCCAGTGGATTTTCAGGCTGTAAATTGCATACGAGGAGATTGTCCATTTTCCTCCCACAGAACAGGTTTGAATCCAACTTTGGGTCTGTCATACTCATTAAACCACCAGAGCTCCCTCCATTTGGTAAGACCACTTACCTTTCTGAAACACAGTTTTATTTTAAAATTATATATAGTCCAAATATTTTGTTTTCTTTCATGTCCCTGGTATGTTTTTATTTATCACATCAAATCTTTCTATGCAAATGCAACTTATATTGGAGGGAAGAGACATTTACCTACAACACCAAAACAAAACCAAACTTGCTGATAAAAATCTTTCTTCATCCTTGGTCTGTCTGCAGATGTTTCCGTCAGAGGGTCTGAGTCTAAAGAATTATCCAGTCTGATAAATTAAACTAATAGTTTAAAAACAGGCAACACAGCAGTCATAAATAATTTATACCATAGTGGAACGAAGTTCCATATCCTTTCCATTGGACAAGTTTCCATGGAGGGACCTAGAGAAGGGAGTGCAGAGGTCCCTGACTCTTAGCTAAGGTGGAAAAGACAGAGACCAGGGGCAGGATGAGGACAGCTAGGGAGAAGTCGCTGTGCTCTATGAAACAGACAGATTTAAATGATGTTGCTCTTCTTCGGTTGTTGTTGTCGTTATGTGCCATCGAGTCGTTTGTGACTCATAGCGACCCTATGTACAAGAGTCCTAAACTCCGTTCTATCCTGTGCCAACCTCGCCATCTCAAACACATTCATTCCCACCACTCCACTCACCTCATCGAGGGTCTTCCTCTACTGTGCCGTCCCTCCACTCTCCCAAACATGATGTCCCTCTCCAAGGACCAGTCCCTCCTTGCAACATGCCCAAAGTATGTCAGATGAAGCTTCAGAATCCTTGACTCCAGGGAACATTCTGGCTTCACCCTTTCCAGGATGAACCTGTTTGTTCTCCTAGCAGTCAGTGGTATATTCAAGACTCTACTCCAGCACCACAACTCAAAGGCATCAATTCTCTTTCTATCATCCCTATTCAATGTCCAACTCTCTGATGCATAGCACGTAATTGCAAAGACTATATAGCCGGGATCAGGCACACCTTAGTCACCAGCCTGACGTTGTTGCACTTCAGTACTCTTGAGAGGTCCCTCACAGCTGACTTTCCCAATACAATTTGTCTCCTGATTTCCTGGCTGCTGTTACCAAGAGTGTTGACTGTGGAGCCAAGCAAACTTAAAACTGTTAACTATCTCAATCTCTTCACCATCCATACTGATGCTGCCAATTGTTCTTGATATTGAGCTTCAATCCATATTGAAGACTGCAGTCCTTGACCTTCTGTAGCAAGCGCTTCAGGTCCTCCTCAGTTTCAGCGAGTAGGGTTGTTGTCATCTGCATAACACAGATTGTTGACGATTCTTCCACCAATCCTGATGCCACATTCCTCCTCGTACAGCCCAGCATCTCCAATGATCTGTTCTGCATACAGATTGAAAAGGTATGGAGACAAAATACATCCCTGACGGACCCCTTTCTTGATTTTGAACCATCCAGTGTCTCCCTGCTCTGTTCTGACGACTGCCTCTTGGTCCAAGTATAGGTTTCACATTAGCACAATCCAATGTTCTGGGATTCCCATTCTTCTCAGAGTCAGCCATAGCTTGTTTTGATCCACACAGTCTAAAGCCTTTGCATAGTCAATGAAGCACAGATAGACATTCTTCTGGTATTCTCTGCTTTCTGCCAAGATCCATCTGACATTAGCTATAATATCCCTAGTACCACCACCTCTTCTAAATCCAGCCTGCACATCTGGCAGTTCTCTGTTGACATATTGTTCCAAACGTTTTTGGATAATTTTCAGCAGAATCTTGCTTGCATGTGATATCAATGATAGTATTTGATAATTTCCACACTCTGTTGGGTCACCTTTCTTTGGAATGGGAACAAATATCGATCTCTTCCAGTCAGTTGGCTAGCTGGCTATCCTCCAGATTTCCTGGCACAACCTAGTGAGCACATCCAGGGCAGCATCTGTTTGTTGAAATAAATCAGTTGGTATGCAGTCAACTCCTGGAGCCTTGTTTTTTGCCAATTCCCTCATAGCAACTTGAACTTCCTCCTTCATCACCATAGGTTCTTGCTCATATGTTATTTCAAGAAATTCCTCTGTGTCAGCCAATTCCTTCTGATACAGTGACTCTGTGTACTCCTTCCATCTTCTTTTTATATATCCTGGATCAGATTAGAAAGAAGGATTGGCCATCCACTTCTGAAATTACAGGCCTTAGAAAACCCTATGTACAATAGAGTACACTTAGATTATCATTTGGACTTCTTCAGATACTAGTTTTAAATTCTATTTACCTGTTCTTTGATAATTATCCATTGAAGTGAGTGCATTTCTGGTTAACATTTTTTGTCATTAATCAAAAATTCTTGATAAAAAGTAGGGAGCTCTGGTGGCCTAGTGGTAAGAACCTGCACTGCAATCCCAAAGACATGTAGTTCAAGTCCATTAGCTTCTCCACAGGAAAAGAATGGTCAGTCTTCTGTGAAATTCACTGCCTCTGAAAACCCACTGGAGGGTCAGTTCCAACTCTGTGGTACACAACAACAATAATCCTACCTGTACAATCAAAGCTTCAAACAGACTTCTATATCCACTTTGGAGTTCTTTATATTCAAATTTGTAAAGGCACACACAGTGCCCAGAGCCATCACTTGGCTTTATGAGGGATGCTGCTTTGGAACAAACATTAGCTAAACTCGACAGCAGCATGATTCAAGATGAGTGACACTAAAAAAAAAAAAAAAAATAAATTCTTTAGAAAAGGATGACTGACAGCCAAGAGTGGGCATTCACACTCCCTTCACAAGTAAGAGGGGGAGTTCGGCTTCTATTGAACATTTGCTTATCATTGTTTATGCTACTGGTTTCCAGGCAGTGTATAAATCACTGTTTGCTTGTGTGTGGTACAGAGAATGAAGGCAAATTCAATCTTTTAGGAGGCAGTCAGCCTCCACTTGATTTATCAGATAGGGTAGCATTAGGTTGACTAATGAGATGGCTCAAGTTGAGCGGTACCAAAAAGCTGTTTTGTGCTAACTCAGGAAGACTATAGGATTCTGTCAGAACATTAGGGTTTACTGCTCTGCTGGCAGGGAACATGCTGTTGTGGTTAAAGGGAAATGGTCTTTCTGTTCTAAATCCATGTCTCCAGTGGCTTTGAAGTGGTTTGTAAAATTACATTTCAGGCTTCACAGACTCATACCAGGTGTTAACCCAGGGGTAACTGCTTTGGTAAGTTTCCTTCAAAGGCTGTTCAAGGACTTTAAACAAGTGGCAAGTGTCTGATGTTTGGGGATTGCCTCCACTGTTATGGATACAGACTGACTCATTCCCCCTGAGGATCAGCCACTTCTGGGCAGAAAAAGGTAAAATAGGTCACTGTGTCAGAATGAGCAACTTGGGTGGCACAAATGGCTAAGGACTGAGCTATTAAGTGAAAGGTTCAGACTCAAAGATGCTGGAGACCTAAGGAGATCCCACCTGGAAGAGGTGGCAGGTGTAGGACAGGTAGCTGGGATAGCACAGTCATTGGGAAATGTTACCAGAACGCTTCTTGACAGGTGCGTGGGATGCTTCATGCAAAGTGTCTAAGAGCATGATGATGGTTCTACACTGATGAGTCTTTCTTCTTCATAAAGAGAAATATAATATTAGCTAAAAAGGAACCAGAAAACCAACACCTCCAAGCTATCTTTCTTTTATATGGAAATCTGTCCAATTGTGTTGTGTCTTTCCAAATGGAGAAAAGGGATAGCTCTCCTGCATGATACAGAAGTGAGGTAAGGAGAGATTGAGAGTCATTTGATGAGAAAACACCAGAGGGTCACTTGGTGCATCTCATCACAATTGAAATGATAGCATTTAAAAAAAAAACACCCTACCCTTTCCTCCACTTATTAACTTCCTTTATCTCAACCAAACCCCTGTGATTTACCCAGAAATTTTGCATTTGAAGAGATCAGACATTAATTCCAAAAGGTAGGTAGCCTCAGGGTCCCAATCTCCACCACTACCCACTTTTCCCACTGCATTTTACAAAGCAAACTTCCAGAAAGGGAGTCAAAGTCTCATAATTGATGAATAAATTTTCTGAGTGAGAGATGAAAAGATATACTATTTCTGTTTTTCTGGAGTCCCTGGCTTGTATAGTGGTTAACATAGTCATCTGGTAACCAAAAGTCTGAAGGTTTGAGATCAGCCAGAGATCCCTCAGTAGAAAGTCTTGCTGATCAACTTCTGAAAAGCCATGCATTGGAATTTTTGTGGGGTACAGTTCTACTCTGACACTCATGGGGTGGCCATGAGTCAGAAGCAACCTGGTGTCAAATGGTAGTGGTAGTGCATCCTGGTTTTGTGCAGGAGCACAAAAGAATTGGAGCACTGGGTTTGGCAAATTCATTGCTTTGAATGGTGCATGGTCACAAAAAAAAGGCAAAGCTCTGCACATATTTGTTTGCTGTCAGCATCATATTAAACTACCCTTTCCTTCAATATTATGAGCTTTCTGCATTTCTCCATTCCTTCTCTTCAAGAAGAACACAATGAAATTAGGAGTTGAAGAAGAAGAAAGATGAATCTTAGCAGGAGGGGAAGGGTTGCTGGTGTAGTTAGGTGCTTCTGAGTCATCAATCCCTTAGGGACCAGCCAGGCACTTAAACATTACCCCCTTAGTGCTCCATAAATGAAAGGGAGACCTGAACTATCTCAGTGAAGCGGAGAGGGGGTCAAGCTCAACACTGAGAAGGCTTTTGTTCCCATCTCTCCATGATCCTTAAAGTTCTTGAGTAAGAGTTTCTTCCTTCTCATTGCTGTTGAGTCAGAACTGACTCCTAACTGACTCACCAGTAGGTTTTCATAGACCGTAAATCACATGAGAGGAGATTTGCCTTCTTCCATAGGAGCAGCTGGTAGATTCAAACCCCCTGCCTATGGGCTGGCAAAGAAACTTCTTACCCACTAGGCCACCAGAGGTCATTGTTAATAAATTCATCACAATCAATGGTAGCTAAAGGAAATGGAAAGATCTAATAAGAGAAACAATGTATATGAACTTTGTAAATAAACAAGTATAAAATAAATTTTTTTTAAAAACATCTATCCTCTCCCAAAAGGGTCTATGCATGATTGTGTAAAAAAATAAATATTTTTAAAAACTTCATACAAATGAAAAATAAGAAATGAGAATTAAAAAAACAACAAAAATTTAATAGATCAGTGAAATGACATTAAAGACAATATATCATGATTGTTGCTGTTGTGTACAGTTAAGTTGGAACCGACCATAGCTGACTCTCTGTTTTCAGAGACAGTAATCACACTGGAGGAGATGGCCCATCCTTCTCCCACAGAGCAGCTGGTGGCCTTGAACCACAGGCTTTTGGAATTGCAGCTCAGCTTCTTGCCACTAGGCCCCTGGAGCTCTTAAGAAGTTGGTTAGACATTGCAATTATTAATTACATTAATTGATGATAATTAATGTTGTAAAAGAAAATGTGCATGAATGATACAATGAAATTGTAATTATAGTGTTGTAACCCAAAATACATACGAGTGAAAAACATATATGGTGTGTAATCTCTTACTCAAAAAAGAAAAAAATGGGATTACAAATGTTTAAAATTGGGGGAGATGGGAGGCTGTTGCCAAGTGTGTGCCAGGTTAAAAAACTACTTCATTACTCCCCAGCTGCTCCAGCGAGTTCATATTGGCTGTATCAGCCAGGTAGAATTCCCTTGTCCTCTTATTCTGAGGAGGTTCTCATTACAGCTTGCAATGTACAACTGAGTTCAACCTGCTGCTTCTACTCTTGGGGAATTAGAAGGCTAGCCAGCCAAGGAAAACATCTCAATGCCAATATTGAAAGAAAGACAACTGATTTCTGACTGAGTATACCCAAGAGAGCAGCTAAGCAAGGGCAGCTTGCTAGAGGTTGTAGGAGAGATTGCATATAATTGGTACAGAAGAATAGAGGAGACAGCAATGCCACTTCTCTCCCGTCGAGATAGTTACATCTTGAAATGGGCTGCCAGACTAACTTCAGGGTGTGTATTTACATTTTGAGGGTTATGAGGCCCATGACCTTGGAGTCAGCTCTGCATTGTAAACTGGAGACAGGGTTTATCTAGCTCCTGGAGCAAAGCATGTACATTCTAAAAGGTTAGAGCAAGGACTCAGGACAATTATATTTCCAAAGAGACGCTTCCTATTGAAACAGTGATACCAAGAGGGCTTTTTATGCATATGATCGGCCCCTGATATAAATCCTCTCCTAACTCAAGAACATCATGTTCCTTCTTATGCCTCCACTCTAAGATTGCATACTTTGCAGGGCTTCTCTCCTTTAATGCCATCTTTTATATAGAATTGTCTGTGAATGGTAAGAAATGTTGAGGTAAGTAAAAAAAAATGTGGTTTTCCAAAGAGATACGACTCTCTGTAGCCATGGGCAAAGCCAGACAGGAATGGCCTCTGCTCTGTGACAGCTAAGCATGCTTGGCTCCCACACTGCACTCCCCCACCAACTTCCAAATGCCAGCAGTCTGTTAACCTGCAGTGTCATCTTCACCTCCTCAAAGGTCGTCCCCTCCCTATGCGTGATAGAGGTCAATCAGCACCTACCACTGCCTGGCCTCCAGGCTGGGGATCTATAAACAGGAAGTGCTTATCTCTTCACTCAGCTGCTTGTATTGGGTGCTCACTGGCCTCTCAACAAAGCCACCAGTGCCAGGGGCCTGTGGAATGGCAGGACCTGTTCATATGCTCTAGTTGCCCATACTGGGTACTCAGGGCTGGCAGTGACAAGTGCTTCTCCTCATCACTGGTCCTCAGAGCCTATTAAATAGAGGCTTCTGTTCCCACAGCTAGTCACCCTGGTGGGGGCCTGCCGATGCCTGGCACCTTGTTTTTTTTTCAGTTGTTTGTGGGGTGTTTTGGGGTTTTGGTTTTGTTGGGTTTTTTTGGAAATTTTAATGAAAGTTTATAGATAACTTGGATTTCCATTCATTCATTGTTGCACATTTTCCTTCCTGCCCACCCAACCCAGTTCTCTGTTCTCTTTGAGGAGAAAAAAAAAATCTTTCATTGTTGTACAATTTCCTGCCCTCCTCCAGTCTACTTTGCTATGAAGCTCTTATTCTAGACTGTTGTTAGGCAAATAATAACTAATCATATATTGCTGTTAAGCAGTTTTTTCCCTCATCTGTTTGAATGCAGTGTACATTATTTGTCCTCTCATTTCTTAGTTCCTCCCCAACCCTCATGCCAATCCCGTTTTATAACAGTTTTATAATGGCACTATGCAGTATTTGTCTTTTTGTGACTGAACTATTTCACTCAGCATAATGTCCTACAGGGTCACCCATTTTGTACAATATTTCATGAGTTACTTGTGCTTCAGTGCTTCATAGTACTCCATTGTGTGAATATACCACAGCTTCTATATCCATTCATTTGTCAATGGCACTTGGGTTGTTTCCATCTCTTTTCTATTGTGAACAACAAAACAATAAACATGGGTGTTCATATATCTGCTTGGATGGCAGTTCTGGTTTCTTTAGGATATATTCCCAATTGTGGAATTGCTTGGTCAAATGGTATTTCTATTTCCAACTTTTTGAGAAAGTGCCTTCCATAGTGCCATAGTGGTTGCACCATTTTACACTCCCACCAACAGTGAATAAGGGTTCCAGTTTCTCCACAACCTCTCCAACATTTGATATTTGCTGCTCTGTTGAATTTTGCTATTCTTACTAGGGTGAGATGATATCTTATAGTTGTTTCAATTTGCATCTCTCTTACAGCAAAATACATTTCTTCATGTGTTTGTTTGTCATTTAATGTCTCCATTAGTGAAGTGTCTGTTAATATCCTGTTCCTATGCCCATTTTACCTTTACCTTTTTGTTGTGCTGGAGTATTCTGCAAATTCTAGATATAAGTCCCTTACCAGACATGTCATTACCAAATATTCTTTCCCAGTCTGTGAGTTTCCTTTTCACCTTGTTGTAAAACTTTTTTGATGTGCATAGGGATATGATTCTTAGACAGTCCCTTTGATCTCTTTTATCTCCTCCTGGTTGTAGGTTTTTCAGTATGCTTAAAAGACTGTTCATGTTGTGGATTAGGACTTCTAAGAGTTCTTCCAAGCTTTTCTCTGATGTTTATAGTTCTTGGTTTCAGTCCTAAGCCCTTGATCCATTTTGAGTTATTTTTTGTGTATGGTATAAGGTGTGGGTCTTGCTTGAGTTTTCTGCAGATAGTTTTCCAATTTTGCCAACACCATTAGTTGAAAAGGTTGTGATTTCCCCACTTCACTGATTTTACCTCCTTTTAGAAAATCAGTTGACCATAAGTAGATGGGCTGATTTGGGTTCACAATTCTATTCTATTGATCTATGTGTCTGTCATTGTGCCAGTACCTTTTACCTTTGTCTTGACCACCATAGCAGAGTAGTAAGATTTGAAATCAGGGAGTAAGGTGCCCACAACCTTGTTTCTCTTTTTAAGGAGTGCTTTAAAAGACGTCTCTTTGCATTTCAAATGAAATTGAAAATTGCCTTTTCCATCTTGTTGAAGAATGGAATTGGTATTTGTATTGGGATTGCATTAAACATGTCGATTGACTTAGTAGAATTGTCATTTTCACAATATTGAGTCTTCCTACCCAAGAGCAAGGTATATTCTTCCATTTTTACATGTCTTTTTGATTCTTGTAGTAATTTTTTGTCATTTTCTTTGACTAGATCCTTTGCCTTTTTAGTTAGATTTACTCCCAAGTATTTAATCTTGTGATTAGCTATTGTGATGGGTATTGTTTTTCTTAAATCCAGTTCTGAATTCTCTTTGTCACTGTTGAGAAACCCAACTAATTTTTATATGTTGACCTTGTATCCTGCCATTTTTCTGAATTGATTGACTATGTCCAGTAGGTTTTTGTTTTGTTTTGTTTTTTTTCTTAGTGTTGAGGGTTTTCTAAGTGTACTATCATGTCATCTGCATATAGAGGTAATTTTACCTCCTCTTTGCCAATTTGGATATCTCTTATTTTCTTCCCTTATTTTATGGCTATTGCTAAGACTTCAAATACAATATTGAATAAGAGAGGTGATAGTGGGTATACTTGACTAGTTCCTGGTCTCAAAGAGAATACCTTTAATCTTTCTCCACTGAGAACAATGTAGGCTCTTGGGTTTGCGTATATACTTTTTATTCTGTTGAGGAGACTCCCCTCTGTTCTTATTCTATTGAATGTTTTATTCAGGAAAAGGTATTGGATTTTGTCAATGTGTTTTGTTTTGTTTTATTTTGTTTTGTTAATGTGACGAATTACACTGATCATTTTTCTTATGTTGAACTATCCTTGCATACCTGTTATGAATCCCACTTAGTCATTTTGAATTTTTTTTTATGTAACATTGTATTCTATTGGCCAAGATTTTAGTGAGAATTTTTAAACCTATAATCATGGAGATATAGTCCTATAGTTTTCTATTTTGGTAGTGTCTTTACACTGACTTTCGTATCAAGGACACGTTTGCTTCACAGAATGAGTCTAGGAGAATTTCATCTTTTTTCTATTTTTCTGAAATAGTTTATTTAGAAATGGTGACAGTTCTCTTAATGTCTGTTAAAAATTCACTTGTAAAAACATCTACTCCAGTCTTTTTTTGGCTGGAAGTTGTTTTATTACATTTTCAATTTCTTTTTTTTGTAATGGGTCTGTTCAGCTATTCAGTTTCAATTTGTGTCCATTAAGGTAGGTTGTGAGTTTCTAAGTACTTGTCATTTCCTTTAGGTTTTCATATTTGTCTGAGTATAGTTTGGATGTTTTTTTTTTATAATATTCCATAGTTAGATTTTTTTTATTTTAGTTGGTTCTGTTGTGACATTGCCTGTCTCATCTCTTATTTGGATTATTTGTGTCTTTTCTTCCCCCTCCTTGTTTGTTTTGCTAGTGGTTTATCGATTTTATTGACCTTTTTGAAGAACCAACTCCTTGTTTTGTTGATAGTTTCAATTGTTTTCTGTTTTCATTCCATTTATTTCTTCCCTAATTTTTATCATTTTAGTTTTTTAAGACGGTGTCGTGTTTTCTTGCTATTCTTTTTCAATTTGTGTGAAATGTTGGGGTAGAGAGTCAATGGTCATTTTTTCCTGTCTTTTGATGTGTTTACTTATTGCTTTAAAGTACTGTTTTCGCTATTTCCCAGAGGTTTTGAAAAGTTATGTTTTCATTGTCATTTGTTTCAAGAAACTTTTTGATTTTATTTTTTATTTCTTCTAGTACTCATTTATGTTTAAGCAAGTTGTTATTCAGCTTCCAAATGTACAGGTTTTTATTTCTACTTTATCCTTTTTTGTTATTAATTTCTAATCTTGCAGCACTGTGGTCTAATAAGATGCTTTGGATTACTTCTGTGTTTTTGTTTTTTAATTTATTAACGCTTGCTTTGTTACCTAAAATGTGATTTATTCTTGAGAACATTCCATCCACATTGGAGAAGAACATATACTGTGCTTTCTTACTAGTGCATTTATGTATATATGTGCATTAGATCAAGCTGGTTTATTGTGTGGTTTCATTCTTCAGCATCACTGTTGAGTTTCTTTCTGGTAGTTCTACCTTGTCTTGCAGAGTGGATTATATTTGGGGGTGAGGGGTGGGGTTTGGGGAGGTGCGGGGGGATTGTGTACCAATGAGGGAGTCTTTCTTTTGCTTTTCAAGGAGAGGAGCA
>NW_006400021.1:54578-93045 GCF_000299155.1 Elephantulus edwardii | reverse complement strand
GGACGGGTC
Source organism: Elephantulus edwardii (assembly GCF_000299155.1). NCBI lineage: Eukaryota > Metazoa > Chordata > Mammalia > Macroscelidea > Macroscelididae > Elephantulus > Elephantulus edwardii. The sequence continues at coordinate 93,036 of NW_006400021.1, read as the reverse complement.
CTTGGAGAGGGACATCATGCTTGGGAGGGTGGAGGGACAGTGCAGGAGGGGAAGACCCTCTATGAGATGGATTGATTCAGTGACTGGTGTAATCAGGGTGGGTGTGTAATCAGGATGGGTGTGTCAGAGGCAGTGAGGTTGGCGCAGGATAGAGCAGGGTTTAGGGCTGTTGTGCATAGGGTCGCTATGAGTCGCAAACGACTCTATGGCACATAACAACAAAAACAACATCATTTGATACATAGATGTTTATTATTGTTATATCCTCTTGTTCTCTTAACCCTTTAAGTATTATGTAGTGACATTTCTTGTCCTTTGTGATGGTTTTTGCAATGAAATCTATTTTATCAGAGATTAATATTGCTACTCCCCTTTTTTTCTTGTTGTCATTTGCTTGGCATATTTTTTTCCCTATCCTCTTATTTTTAGTCTTTCTTTATCTTCACTTTTCAAGTGTGTCTCTTCTAGACAGCATATTGATGGATTTGGTTTTTTTATCCAATCTTCTACTCTTTTTTCTTTTCAGTGGTACATTTAAACCATTCACATTCAGTGTAGTTATTGAGAGGCTAGGTTTTACTGCTATCGTTTTGTTGAATTCTTTTTGGTATTATTGCTAGTTTCTTTGGTCCATGCTATTTTCTGTGGTACCTTTGTAAGAAGGACGTCTCTCAGTGTTTCGTGCAATGCTGGTCTTGTTACTACAAACTCCCTTATGTTCTGTTTTTGTGAGAATATCTTGATCAGTTTTGCTGAGTGTAATATTCTTGGTGGATGTTTGTGTTATTTGAGTGTTTGATATATGTCATTCCACTGTTTTCTTGCTCGCATGGTTTCTGCTGAAAAATTGGCACTTAATATTATCTGCTCTCCCTTATAGGTTACTCTTTGTTTCTCCCTTATTGCTTCCAGAATTCTTCCCTTATCTTGGGTTCTGGCAAATTTGACTATGATATGCCTTGGTGTTTTTCTTTTTCAGTCTATTCTATATGGTGTTCACTCGGCTTCTTGAATATATATTCTCTCATTCTTCATTATGCCTGGAAAATTTTCTTCTAGGAATTTTTCCACAACTTTTTCTATGCCTTTAGTTGCTTCTTCCTTTTCTGGGATTCCAATGAACATGTTATTTCTCTTCATGGTGTCCCAAATTATTCTTAAATTTTCTTCTTTTTCCTTTTGTTTTTGATTTTTTTTTTGTTTTCTAACAACTCAGTGGTGCCAATTCTGTGTTTTATTTCACTGTTTCTGTGTTCCTTATCTTCAACTCTGTTCATGTGTCCCTTCAACATATTTATAGCATCTGAAACATTGGTCCTCATACTGTGGATTGTGGTTTCTTGTTTTTCCAGAACCTCTAATGCCTTATTTGTTTTATCTGCATTGTTGTGGATTTTTTTTTCTAAGCTCCTCTTGGATTTTGCTTTCAGTGTCCTGTAATTCTTCAAGTTTGTCTTTCATTCATTGAAAACAATCAATCATTATTCTTTTAAATTCTGTCTTTAGAAATTTCCATCAGACTTTCTGGCTTCAGGAAATCCATTGATACTGTGTCACTTTTGGGGTGACATTTTGCTTTGGGCTTATATAGGATGTAAAGTAGCTTGCTTCTTATGTGGTATTGCTCTAGAGTTGTTTTTTTTTTTCCACAACTGAGGAGATAGCAGGCTCTTGATCTGATATCACTGATCCAGAAGAGCATGGAGAGTCTGCCTTGCCTGGGTTTTGCTCTGAACTTTAGACTCAAGGGAAGCCTTGCTTCAATTTGGGAGAGTAAAGGCCTGTGAATTAGCAACTTCCACTGTCATACAACTACTGCCACTAGGCCACACCAAGGTCTTCCAGGCTAAAGGCAGCTCATACTTTGGGAGAGAAGAAGAAATGAAATAGGCTGTGGCACCAAGGCCTCCAGATGGTGAGTTCAGGACATGCGTGGGACTTCTGGGTGGCAGAGTGGGACTTCTGGTCAGTGGAGCAAGACTTCTGGGTGATGCAGGCAGAAATTCCAGGCTGGCAGGGCAGGACTTCCAGGGACAGGTCCAGCGGGTTTCCAGACAGTGAAAGGGCATGTTCCCACAGCCAGATCAGGTCCTTCAGGGACCCAAAGGACAGAACTGGGTGCCTCCAGTCAGAGAGGATGGGGCCTGCCAGGTAGTGATGCCACAGTCGAGTGCTTCTGATAAGAGATGAGTCCTGGACACACTAAGAAAATTTTAAATCTGGTACCTACTTAATTGATTGGATGTGCAGAGTGCATGGGGGTCCTGGGCCAAGCACGTGGGATCATAGGCAGAGTGTGCTGGGTCACAAACAGATGTTGGCGTGGGTTTGCAGGGTGGGCAGACATTGTTGCTGTGTCCTCTCTGGCACCTTTTAATCCTTCTGGCCATCTGCTCCAGGAGCTAGAGGAACAACACACACTGTCTTCTCCACACTGGACTAATAAACAACACTATGATATATGGAGAAAAGATTGAAGTTGCCACTAATTTCAATTAACTTATATCAATACCCATGGTAACAGCAAGTCAAGAAATCGAAAATCTTGTTACCTTGGAAACACCAACTGTCAAGGACCTCTCTATATGATTGTGCAGCTTGCAGATGCATATGAAGTAATTAAAAGGATCATGGCTTTGTTCAAGTGAACCTTAGCCTTTAAACTGGCATCCTTGCTCGTTAGCACCTAGGAGAGGTGCACCAGTCTATGCTAAGAAATTTAGGAAAAAAGTACCTTGTCAACTGACTGCAAGAAATCCTTATTTGTCCCCATTACCAATAGATGATCCAACAGAATATAAAAAATACATAATAATATCATCAGAGTTGCATGCAAGTAAAATCTTGTTTAAGATTATTAGAATGACGGGAAAAGCAGATTGAAAGGGAACTTCCGGAAATATATTCTCAGAAGAGGCCATAGCAGGAGAGATATCTTTGTTGAAAGCAGAGAATACCAGAAAGATGTTTATTTGTCTTCTATTGACTATGCAAAGGCATTTTTTGATTGTGTGGATTTTAACATATTATGGCTAATATTGAGAAGAATGAAAATACCAGAACTCTAAATTGTGCTCATTCAAAATCTATACCCAAACCAAGAAGTTGTTGTCTGAACAAAACAAGGGAATACTACATGTACCAAAATCAGTAAAAATGTGCATCAAGGCTGTATTCTTTTTCCATATATTCAATCTGTATGTAGAAAAAAAAATCATTAGAGAAGTTTGACTATATGAAGAAATTTGGAAGAAGACTTATCAACACCATATGTTATAGTTATTACATACACAACCTTACTTGCTGAAAGTGAAGAGAACTTAAAACACTTGCTGCGGTTGATTAAAATCTACAGTCTTTAATATAGATGCATCTCACCATTAAGGAAACAAATATTATCACCATTGGTGAACCTGATCCAAGCCATAATCTTTTCAATTACTTTCTGTGGAGCTAAAAGTTGACAGTGAATAAGGATAATAGAAGAATCTTTCAGTTATGATGTTGAAGAATAATACTGAATATTCATGGACTGCACAAAGAACAAACAGCTGTGAATTAGAAAGTGAAACCATGGTGCTCTTAAAGGAAAGGATAGTGAAACATGGTTTCATTACCTTGAGCGTGTTAGGAGGTGCCATTTCTTGGAAAAGGATGCCATGCTTCAAAAGTTGGAGGATAAGAGGAAAAGAGAAAGCTTTCCAACAAGATGCAATGACATTGTGACTGTCACAATGGACTCAAACATATTAGACCATGAGGATGTAGTAGGATAGGGCAAGGTTCAGATCTGTTGTTCATAGTTCCACTATGATTGTTGTTGTTGTTGTGTGCTATCGAGTAGACTAAGACTCATAGCAACCCTATGAATAATGGCTCTGAACCTTGCCCTATTCTGAGTCAACTTCACCATCTCTGAGATACCTGACTTTGTTGTCACCATCACTGTGCCAATCCACCTTATCCAGGGCCTTCCTGTCTTTACTGGCCCTCTACCCTTCCAAGCATGGTGTCCTCCAAGGACTGACTCTTGGCAAGATGCTCAAAATATATGAGATGGAGCTTCAAAATCCTTGCCTCCTGTTTGGAAAACAGTTTCCTCACCTAGGTATAGGTTTTACATGAGCACAATCAAGTCTGCTGAAATTCCTGGTATTCTTCTCAATGTTAGCCACAAGTTATTGTGAATCAATACAGTCAAATGCCCTTGCATAGTCAATAAAACACAAATACACATCCTTCTGGCACTCTCTGCTTTCAGCTAAGATTCATCTGATATTAGAAATGGTATCTCTCATGCTGCAACATCTGCTAAATTCAACTTGTCTTTCTAGAAGTTCTCTGTTGATGTACTACTGTGCTAGTTGTTTTCAGATAATTTCAGCAAGATTTTGCTTGCTTGTGATGTTAGTGACATTGATAATTTCCACATTCTGTTCAATCACCATTTGGGGGAATGGGAATAAATATGAATCTCTTCCAGTGAGTTGGCCAGGAAGCTGATCTCCAAATTTCTTGTAATAACCTGGTGAACACATCCAGGGACACATCTGTTTGTTGAAATATATCCACTTTTATTCCATCAATTCCTGGGGCATTATTTTTTGTCTAGTCCTTCAGAGCATCTTGAACTTCTCCTTTATTGGTTCTTGATAATATACTACTTTTTCAAATGTTCCTGGGTCAGGCAATTCTTTCTAATACAATGACTCAGTATATTCCCTTCATCTTCTTGTGATGCTTCCTAGATTATTCAGCATTTTCGCATACCATTTTAAGTGTTGCAATCGAGGCTTGAATTTGTGTTTCAATTACTTCAGCTTGAGAAATGCTGACCAAGTTCTTCCCTTTTGAATTTCTGACTTCAGCTCTTTGCTTCTTTGCTTTCTTTATTATACTATTTCAGTTTGTCTTTACAAGTTACATTTGAAATCTTCCTTTCAACTCTTTAACTTCCTGATTTCTTTCCTTTATTTTGGCTTCTTGGAATTCTATTGTAATATTCAGTGTCTCTTCTGACATCCATTTTGGTCTTTTCTTCCTCTTATGTCTTTGTAATTGTGTTTTGTTTTCTTCATGAATTATATTCTTGGTATCATTCCACATCTCATTTTGTCTTCACTCATTAGTATTCAATGCTTCAGTACTGTTCCTGATACTTGTTTTTCATTCAGGTGGGCTAGGCTTAAGGTCATATCTTGGTTCTTATGGATTTCTTTAATTTTCTTTAGCTTCAGTTTGAACATTTACATGAGTAGTTGATGATACCAGAGTCTGCATGTGGCCTAGTTTTCACAGCTGATATTGACTTCTCCAGTGGAAAGAATTGACTTCTCCAGTGGTTCTTTCCACAGATGTAATTAATCTCATTACTATGTAATAGTGAGGTTCATGTGCGTAGTCACTGTGTTTTTTATAAAAAGTATTTGTAATGACCAAATCATTGGTTGAACAAAATCTTATCATTTTCTCTCCAGTTTCATTTCTGTCACCAAGCTCATATTTTCCGACTACTGGTCCTCCTTTTGTTTCTAACTTCTGCATTCCAGTCATGGTCAAATGTTTGATCAATTTCACACAGCAAAAATTATACATATTCTATCTCCTCCTCTTTGACTTGAGTTGGTGGTGCACATATTTGAGTAATGGTTTTAATAGGTCTTCCTTATATGTGTGTGGATAGTGTCCTGTCACAACCTTATATTCAGGAAGGATTTAGAAATGGATTTTTTTACTATGATCCCATTTTCCTAACTTTTGATTCCTTGCATAGTAGATCATATGATTGTCTAATTCAAAGTGGTCCATGCCAATTCATCTCATCTCACCAATGTCGCACTTAACAACAACATAGCAAACTACACTTTAGCCAAAAGATTTCCTTTAGGTTCACTTACTCATTCTTTGCTGTAGAGTCTGAACCAACTCATAGTTCACCTTCTAGCAGAATTTTAGAGGCTGAAAAAAGTCACACAAGGTGAGATTATTCCGTTTTATTCTGTGAATTTGATGCCATCAGATAGACTTTGCCTGTAGGTTAACAGTACAACTCCCTACAGTCTTTAAAAAAAAATCCTTAAAAGAATGGCCAAAGACAGTTGCTATTCAATTGATTGCAAATCATATAGATCTCATATATGCTAGAGTAGAAAGGCAGACTGACTCCATCAAAAAATAAATCAATAAAAACTCAAACTCAGTGCTGTTGAGTCAGAACTGACTCAAAGCTGGTGCTCCAATATGTTTTCAACAGCTATAAATTGCAAGGGATGAGATTGCCCATCTTTCTCCCACAGCTGCTGGGTTCAAACTGCATGCCTTTGACTTGGTAGCACAACTCCTTATCTACTAGGCTACAAGAACTTTCTGACTGGCTTCATAGGGTTTATCAGTGGCTTATTTATCAGGAGTAGAATACCAAGGGTCCCTCTGAAGTGTCTCTGGGTACACTTGAGTTTTCAACCTTTTGGTCATCACCTCAGAACATTCACTCTTTGCGTCATCAGGAGCTTAAAGAAAAACTTTTTCATTAAGACAACCCACACTATAATGGATCGCAGTCCTTTAACTTGTCTTCGAGCTTTTTATTGTGAAGGAGTTGGGAAAGATTCCTTCTAGTCCCTTAAATTAAATTCTGATCAGACTGTAGAGACTGAAAAAAAGAAACATGTGGACTTCTTTCTTGTTGTTGTTGTTATGTGCCTGCTAGAATTTAACTTCCAATGCCTACCTAGCACTTCTCCAACTTTAATGTTTGAGCAGTTTATTTGAATACACATTTCTGCCTTCCCTCTACCTCCTATAACATTCAGCTATTTTATATTGGAAACAAGGAATCTACACTTTCAGAAATTTCCCAAGTGATTCTGATTTTAGGGAGGTTGATTATGCTCATTCTCAACAGCTATTTGTGAGCTTATTTGGCCAGCCAAGGGCTTCTGGAAAACACAGCAACAAGGTCCTGCAGTTCTTTTAAATTGTACGTCTTGAAAAAGCTTCCTGAAGTGTTATTTCTAATTCTAGAGATCTGGTCCCTGGTATATTCTTAAGTGTTTGAGAGGACACAACTTGTCAGAAAATTGGGTTAAACCAAATTAAGCAAGTGTTTTTGTTGTAAGACCCTCCAGACTCATTAACATCATAATAAGTTATGATTATCAAAGAGGTGCATTAGCATGTAGAATGCTTCGCATTTACTTGGCCACAGAATCCTTGGCTAAATTTATACTGTATAGTTTTGCATATTTGGAAAGCCTCATCTGAGAGTCTTTCAATGTGCAACAGAGCAGGTTTGGTATTTTGGCGTGTTGGTTTTTTTTCTATATTGGTGGTTATTAAAATGCCTATATGCTATGCAGTCAAGATGACAGTATAGCCACATATCTCAAAAATACCCTCTCGTAATAAATGGATCTGTGGTGGTTTAGTGGTAAGGAGTTGCATTGCTAACCCAAAGGCAGGATGGGAGGAAACAATCAGGTAGAGATGACAGATGACTGTCAAAGGCAAGGGTGCAGAATCAGAGAAGGCTGAGTGTTGGGTGGAAGAAATGACTACAAAAACAGTGGACTCGAAGAATTGTGGATCACGACGTCCTGCTGCCGTATGTCACGATGTGGCCGTAGTTAGAGCAGGCATCATTCTCAGCTTTAATCTCCATCACCTGTGGTGTCCTGGCAGGAGCAACTCTGTGCTCTAATCTAGAGGCAGATAGGAGTGCCTTCTGCCATGGAAAAGTTAAGCAAATTTTTCTCCCCCACTGTACTCCCCCACTGACCTCCCAATGCCAAGGGTCTATTAACCTGCAGAGCTATCTCTACCCCCTCAAAGATCCTCCCTTTCCCACATGCGATTGAGGTTCATCAGCACCTACCTCTGCCAGGCCTCTATGCTGGGATCTATGGAAGGGAAACGCTTACCCATTCACTCAGTTGTTCATCCTGGGTGCTCAAGGATGGGTGGCACTGGCCTCTCCATGAAGCCACCAGTGCCAGAGACCTGTGGAATGACAATGTCTGCTCCCATACTCCAGCTTCCAAGACTGAGGACTCATAGGTTGACAGAGCTCTTCCTAGTCACTGGTACAGGAAACATGTGAATTGCAATCTCCCATCGCTATGCTTAGCCACCATGGTGGGGATCTGAAAATCCCTGGCAACACCAACTCTTTCCAGTCACCTATTCCAGGTGCCAGAGGTACAACACACATCCTGCTCATGTTGCATGAACCAGCTAGGAGCCTGCCCAAGCATGCCCTCCTAGTCGATACCGAAGGAGTGGTGGCATCCCCCTGCCTTGCCTCCATGCCACCTCTCTATTTACAGCATTATAAAAGTTGAAATCAATACCAGGAAGACCAAGAAACAAACTCAAACACACAGAAACAGAATAACAACTTGCTTTAAAATCACCAGATATTAGAAAGAATCAAAGATGAAATAAAATAATTTTTTCTTCTTTTTTTTACTATACTAGTTTTTTTACAACTCGAATAGATGGTATGCCAATTGAGATATTTCAGCTAACAGATGTTGTCCTGGATGTGCTCACCAAGCTGTGCCAAGAAATCTCAAAAACAACCACTTGGCCAACTGACTGGAAGAGATCTATATTTGTTCCCATTCCAAAGAAGGGTGACCCAACAGAGTGCGGAAACTATAGAACACTATCATTAATTTCACTTTCAAGGAAGATTCTACTGCAGATTATACAAAAACGACTGGAACAGCACATCAGCAGAGAACTGCCAGAAGTCCAGGCTGGGCTTAGAAGGGGTCGTGGTATTAGGGATATTTTAGCTAATGTTAGATGGATCTTAACTGAAAGCAGAGAATACCAGAGGAATGTATATCTGTGTTTCATTGACTATGCAAAGGCATTTGACTGTGTGGATCATAACAAACTGTGGCTGACTCTGAGAAGAATGGGAATCCCAGAACACTTGATCATGCTAATGTGAAACCTATACTTGAACCAAGACGCAGTCATCAGAACAGAGCAAGGAAACACTGCATGGTTCAAAATTAAGAAGGATGTATGCCAGGGATGTATCCTGTCTCCATACTTTTTCAACCTGTATGCAGAACAGATTATCCGGGAGGTGGGGCTCTATGAGGAGAAATGTGGGGTCAAGATGAGTGGAAGATCTATCAACAATCTGCGATGATATGCAGATGACACAACTCTGCTTGCTGAAACTGAGGAGGACATGAAATGCTTGCTGCAGAGTGTCAAGGACTGCAGCCTCCAATATGGATTGAGGCTCAATGTCAAGAAGACAAATATTCTCACCACTAGGCCAATTGGCAGCATCAGGATGGATGGTGAAGAGATTGAGATTGTTCACAGCTTTAGTTTGCTTGGCTCCACAGTCAACACTCTTGGCACCAGTAGCCAAGAAATTAAAAGATGTATTGCCATGGGAAAGTCTGCTGTTAGGGACCTCTCTAAAGTACTGAAGAGCAATGGTGTCTCTCTGGAGACTAAGGTGCATCTGATACAGGCCATGATCTTTGTAATCACTTGTTATGCATCAGAGAGTTGGACAACGACTAAGGAGGATAGAAGGAGAATTGATGCCTTTGAGCTGTGGTGCTGGAGAAGAGTATTGAGGGTACCATGGACTGCTAGGAAAACAAACCGATTCATCCTGGAAAGGGTTTAACCGGGCAGCTCCTTGGAGGCAAGGATTCTGAGGCTCTGTCTGACATATTTTGGACATGTTGTAAGGAGGGACCAGTTCTTTTAGAGGGACATCATGCTTGGAAGGGTGGAGGGACAGCATAGGAGGGGAAGGCCCTCTGTGAGGTGGATTGATTCAGTGACTGGGATAATCGGGATGGGTGTATCAGACAGAGATGGTGTGATCGTCACAGGACAGAGCAGAGTTTAGGTCTGTTGTACATAGGGTCGCTATGAGTCGCAAGTGACTCGATGCCACATAACAACAACAAGTTTATTTACAAAATTTGAATACATTGTTTTCCAGAAAAGATTCTTCCAATTTTCCTCATCCTCCTCCCCTCAATCAAATTGTAGAAATCCAGAGGGATGAGGGATGAGGATGTGCAGGGCTGGCAGGGGGGGTGGGGGGGTGTTGGGGTGTTAATCATGGAAATAAAATTATTCTTATAATCAAATAAGAAAAATACAATATATATCCAAAGTTATCAAATTCAAACTCATTACTCTCAAGTTGAAACAAATTCCTAGGTTACCCTCCAGTGCTATAAATCACGGGAAGGATATAGTCCATACTTCTCTTTCAGAGCAACAGGTGAGTTTGAACTTTTGGTCTTTGAGTTGGCAGTGCAACTCCTACAGCACACAGCAAAAGCAAAATTGAGCAGTATTTGTTCTGTTGTACATAAGTTACTATAGTCAGAACTGACTTTATGACACCTAACAAAAACAAAAATGGCAATCACTATAATATGGACAGTCCTGCAATGGTAATATTAACTAACAATAAATATAAATGGATGCATAGGTAGATAGGTGTGCTGACGAGATGTGGGAGGGTATAAAGCAGCATATCCATCTGCTGATATAGATTTGTTTTCTATATATATTCATATAGAACAAAGAGCACACAGGGGCACAGAGCTGAAAACTTCTTGGTTGTTGTTATATACCATTGAGTCTGATAACTGACCCTCCAGTGGGTTTTCTGAGGCTGTAAGTTGCACAGGCGATTGCTCATCTTTCTGCAGTTGGGAAAGCTGGTGGATTCAAACCGTGTGCCTTTTGGCAGCGAAACTCCTTACTACTAAAGCACCAGAGCTCCCAAAATTTCCTGAAGGAAACTTCGACATAACTACGCAGGATAAATTTCCTAGGCTCAAAGGCCCAAGATTGTAGACTTAGGGTACATCTACATCAATTAGCACAACATAGTTCATCAAGAAAATATTCTGCATTCTGTTTTGCTAAGTATTGCTTGACCAGTCAAAACCAAATAAGCAGATGTCTAAGAAACAACTATCATTATCTTCTCACTGAGGAGAGAAATTAGTCCTAAAAATTTAACCCACATGACACTGAAACATTAAGAATAAGATGGTGGCCAGAAATTCTGACTGGGATCCTAACAATGACTCTCAGATAATTGTTGTTTGTTGTTAGATGATATCAAATGACTAAAACGCATAGTGACCCTGTGGGCAACAGATTGAACTTCGCCCTGTCCTGTGTCATCCTCACAACCTCTGCCATGCTCAAGTCCATTATAGTAACCACTGTGTCAATTCATCTTTCTTTTTATTTTTTTAAGTAATTTTTAAAAAATTTTATACTTGTTTACTTACAAAGTTCAAATGCATTGTTTTTCACACCAGAACTTTCGTGGTTCCTTTACCCACCCCTCCCTCCACCCATCAGATTGTGTGACCCTATGATTAACCATCATCCCACCCACCCCCACTCCACCCATCCTCAGTTCACCTTCTTAAAGGTCTTCCTCTCTTTTGATTATCCCCTACTTTTTTAACAGTGATGTCTTTCTTCAAGATCTGGTTCCTCTTAAAAATATACCCAAAGTAAGTGAGATAAACCTTCACTCTCCTTGTCTCTAAGGAGCCTGAGCCTCTAAAGAGGCTGTTTCCTCTTCCCATCACTCCCGATAGAGTGAGGAAAAAATATAGAACACAAAATCAAATTCACAAAGAATGCCAGATTTCCTGTTCTTGCAGAGACTAGAGAACTCCTGAAGCTGTGGCCTTCTGATCTAGATGGAAGTCGTTCTTGCAGTCTAACCTTCAGGCAAATAATATAAGCCTACAAAATAAGAAATCACCATAGGAGAACTGCTTTCCTTAGAAAATTCAATTATATGAGACCAAAAAGACATTTGCTCCAAAGCAAAAACGAGAGGGCAGTAAGGGTTATAAAATGTGAATGAAGGGAAATGAGGAAGCCAGGGCTCCAGTGGAGAGAATGCTGCCACTGGGAAGAAATCCCACCAACGTAACAGAACTCTTCATAGGTAAACTAGCAAATGGGAAACTTATTTGCCCTCTAGACTTTCAGATAAAGAACACACAAAAAAGCAATTTTTTAAAAGGAGGTGGGAAACAAGAGTGCGGCGAGGAAAGGAGAGACAGTGTTTATCTACAAATGGAAGGAGAAATATGAAAGAGGAATGGAAAAAAGAAAGAGTGAGGAAGTATGCGGAGAAATCAGAAAAGCAAAGCTTATAGGGTGTGTCTTGGGTGTTGGGCACAGAGTGTAGACTGTTGTAATAACAAAGAAAGGTCTTTGGTTTGTATCCACCAGCTTTTCCATGGGAGAAAGATGAGGCTCATGCCCTAGTAAGATTACAGCCTAGAAAGCCCGAGGGAGAGTCCCATGAGTCAGAATCAGCTCAAAAGGCTGTGACTTCATTTTCATGTCATGGATTCCTAAGAATTCAAGAGAGAATTGGCAACTGGCATCTAGCAGCAAGGACTGGTGAAATGGGTGGGGTGAGCGGGGACTTCCCCATCTCTCTTCTCTCAGCTTCATCCTGTTCATGTGCTTCACTTGCTAACATCAATCTCAAAGATCCTCTCGGACATGTAAACCTGTAAAATCTGTGATGTGCTTTTATTGGGGAAATCACCAACAATTCCTGGAAAGTCTGTATACTGTTCTGTATCCATGTCTGGGGACTCTCTCTCTCTCCAGTCCACCAGTTGTTAGTGAGTCAGTTATGACTTACGGTGACTGGTGTGTGTCAGAAGAAAACCCACTCCAGCGGGTTTTCCACACTTGATTCTCTCTCTCTCTCCTTTTTTTTTTTTTTTTTAATAGATCATCAGGATTTTCTTTCAGTGAGTCTCTGGATAGACCTGAACTTCTATCCTTTTGGTTAGCAATTGAGTGCATTTGTTGGTTGCAACAAAGGACTGCTGTTTTTTCTTGTTATGGGTGAATTCTCTTTTTTTTTTTTTTTTTAGCCAACGATACTTAATTGTGCTTCTATGAAACCTATACCTAGATCAAGAGGGTGGTGTGTGATCAGAGAAAGGGAAGACTACACGGTTTAAAATTAGGAAAGATGTGTGTCAGGGACATATTCTTTCTCAATACGTATTTAATCTATATGTTAAGCAAATTAAGAAGCTAGACTCTATGAAATAAACTGTGGCATCAGGATTGGCAAGACTCATCCATAGCCTTTGTTACATGGACGACAGAACCCTACTGAAGGTGAGGAGTACGTGAAGCACTTGCTGCAGAAGGCTAGACACTGAAGCCTTCAATATGGATTGTATTATCTCAGTGCCAGTAAAAATGAAAATCCTCATTAGTGGACTATCAGGCAACAAACACTGTGATGGATGGAGAAAGAACTGTTGTTGTTATGTGCAGTCGAGTTGCTTGAGACTCATAGTAACCCTATGTACAACAGCCCTAAACTCTTCTCTACCCTGTGCCAATCGCAGTGCCTCTGACACTCCCATCCCGATTACCCCAGTCACTGAATCAATCCATCTCATAGAGGGTCTTCCCCTTCTGTGCTGTCTCTCCACCCTCCCAAGCATGATGTCCTTCTCCAAGGACCTGTCCCTCCTTACAACACGTCCAAAGTATGTCAGATGAAGCCCCAGAATCCTCGCCTCCAGGGAGCATCCTGGTTTAACCCTCTCTAGGATGAATCTGTTTGTTTTCTTGGAAGTCCGTGGTACATTCAATACTCTTCTCCAGCACCACAGCTCAAAGGCATCAATTCTCCTTCTATCCTCCCTAGTCATTGTCCAACTCCCCGATGCATAACAAGTGATTGTGAAGACCATAGCCTGTATCAGATGCACCTTAGTCTCCAGAGTGACACCATTGCTTTTCAGTACCCTGGAGAGGTCCCTAATAGCAGACTTTCCCATTGCAATATGGTTTTTTATTTCCTGGCTGATGGTGCCAAGAGTGTTGACTGTGGAGCCAAGCAGACTAAAATTGTTAACAATCTCAATCTCTTCACCATCCATCCTGATGCTGCCAACTGGCCCAGTGGTGAGAATATTTGTCTTCTCGACATTGAGTCTCAATCCATATTGAAGGCTGCAGTCCTTGACACTCTGCAGCAAGCATTTCATGTCCTCCTCAGTTTCAGCAAGCAGGGTTGTGTCATCTGCATAACGCAGAATGTTAATAGATATTCCACCAATCCTGACTCCACGTTTCTCCTCATAGAGCCCAGCCTCTCGGATAATGTGTTCTGTATACAGGTTGGAAAGGTATGGAGATAGGACACATCCCTGGCATACACCTTTCCCAATTTTGAACCATGCAGTGTTTCCTTGCTCTGTTCTGATGACTGCGTCTTGGTTCAAGTATAGGTTTCACATTAGCATGATCAAGTGTTCTGGGATTCCCATTCTTCTCAGAGTCAGGCACAATTTGTTATGATCCACACAGTCAAACGCCTTTGCGTAATCAATGAAACACAGATGGACATTCTTCTGGTATTCCCTGCTTTCAGCTAAGATCCACCTAACATCAACTACAATATCCCTAGTACCACGACCCCTTCTAAACCCAGCCTGGACTTCAGACAGTTCTCTGCTGATGTGCTGTTCCAGTCATTTTTGCATAATCTGCAGTAGAATCTTGCTTACATGTGAAATCAATGAGATTGTTCTATAGTTTCCACACTCTGATGGGTCACCCTTCTTTGGAATGGGAACAAATATAGATCTCTTCCAGTCAGTTGGCAATGTGGTTGTTTTCCAGATTTATTGTCACAACTTGGTGAGCACATCCAGGGCAGCATCTGTTAGCGGAAATACATCAATTAGTATACCATCTATTCCTCGAGCCTTATTTTTTGTTAGTTCCCTTAAATCAGGTTGAACTTCTTCCTTCATCACCATAGGCTCTTGCTCATATGTTATTTCATTAAATTCTTCTGTGTCTGCCAGTTCCTTTTGATACAATGACTCAGTATATTCTTTCCATCCATCTTCTTTTAATACATCGTGAATCATTTAATGTTCTACCTAAAGCATCCTTGATTATAGCAACTCGAGGTTTGAATTTGTTCTTGAGTTCCTTGAGCTTAAGGAATGCTGACGAGTTTGGCCCTTTTGATTTTCCGACTCCAGCTCCTTACACATTTCATTGTAATATTTTTCTTTGTCATCCTGTGCTGCCCTTTGGAAACTTCTGTTCAGCTCTTTAGTATCTTGAATTGTTCCTTGTGCTTTGGCTTCTCTGTGCTCCAGTGCAATCTTCAGAGTTTGTTCTGACATCCATTTTGGTCTTTTTTTCCCCTTTTCTGTCTTTGTAATGACCGACTGTCTAGCAACACTATGATGAATGGAAAAAGAACTGAGAGTGTAAAAATCTTCATCTTACACGGATCCACAATCAATACACTTGGTACGAGCAGTCAGGAGATCAGGAGACATATTGTACTTGCAAAGTCTGCAGTGAGGGACCTCTCCAAAGTATTGAGGACTAATGATATCAGGATGCATCCTATCCCCATACCTTTTCAGTCTGTATGCAGAATAGATCATGTGGGAAGCAGTGCTTTATGAGGAGAATGTGACATTAGGATTGGAGAAAGATCATTAACAACCTACAATATGCAGATGACACAACCTTGCTTGCTGAAACTGAAGAAGACCTGAAGAACTTGCTGCAAAAGGTCAAGATCTGTAGTTCTCAATATTGATTGAAGCTCAACATCAAAAAGACAAAGATTCTCACCACTGGACCAATTGGCAGCACCATGATAGCTGGAGAAGAGATCGATGTTGTTAGCAATTACAGCTTGTTTGGATCCACAATCAACATTTTTAAAACCAGCAGTCAGGAAATCAAAACACAAATTGCTTTGGGAAAACCTGTTGTCATGGACCGCTCCAAAGTGCTGAAGAGCAACGATGTCAGTCTAGAAATAAAGGTGCGCCTAATCCAGGCCATGGTTTTCTCGATTACTTGCTATGCTTCAGAGAGATGGACAATGACTAAGGATGACAGAAGAAGAATAGATGCCTTTGAGTATAAGTGCTGGAGAAGAGTCTTGAGCATACCATGGACTCCCAAGAAAACAAATAGGTGTATCTTGAAGAGGGTGAAACCAAGTCTCCTCTTCCTTGGAGGCTAGGATTTTGAAGCTCCACCTCACTTACTTTGGGCACATGGCCAGGAGATATCATCCTTGGAGAAGGACTTCATGCTCAGAAGGGTGGACAGACAGTGGAGGGGCTTCAGCCCTTTGGTCATGGGGTTGCTAAGAGTAGTGCTTTACTCAAAGGCAATCAACACAACAATGTTCAGTTTGAGGATTAAGGTGCACCTGATTAAGTCACTTGCTGTACACTGGAAAGCTGAACAATGACTAAAGATTACAGAAGAAGACTTGATGCCTTTGGACTGTGGTGTTGGAGAAGAATGCTTATGAATAGTTATATGTTAGAAAAGTTTGCAGCCAGAATGTTCATGAGGCAAAGATGATGATGCTTTGTTTCACATACTTTGGGCATGTTTCTAGGAAAGGTTATTTCTTGAAGAGGGACATGACATCATGCTTGGGAAGGCATAGGGGCAGCAAAAGAGAGGAAGACTCTCAATCAGGTGGGTTAACACCATAATGGCGGCAATGGACTTGAGTGTGTCAAAGATGATGAGGATGACACAGGATAGGACAGGGCTCAGATCTATCTCATAGAGTCACTATGTGTCATACTCAACTTGGTGGCACCTAACAATAATAACAATAAATGAGCCAATTATATATAGACAATGGTATAAAAAAGGAAATTAATGCCTATATATGAGCTATGTATAAAACAATACAGGATATAAAAATGTATGTAAACTGCATCATACACAATAAATAATAAATAAATATTTACTATGATTAGAGCTATAATAAGTATGTCACTTATACTAATGCTAAGTCATAAGTCTGCATTATTATGCCTATTTAACATCAAAGAAATTGGAGTTTCGAGAATTTAAGTAACTCATCTAAGACACACAATTCACAGATGACAAGATTAAAAATCAAGAATTCTAATAAGCTCAATCTGGCTCCAAAACTCACATTCTTGTCCTTATACTCCACTGCCTTTCTAACAACAATAATCAAGATGGACTCTCACCTTCAGTGGGGTCAGCTACTAAAGCCAAGTACAATCAAAGGTAAGTTAGAAAAATTCTTCTTCAACAATCATATGGTTTGTAAAAGATGTAGAGCCACATAGAATTGTGCCCAGTATTACATTAATATCTAGGGAGCCATGGTGGCCTAAAAACTTTGTCTTACATACTTTGGACATGTTATTAGGAGAGACCAGTCCTTGGGAAAAAGGCATTATGCTGGGAAAGGAAGAGTTGTTAGCAAAAGAGAGAAATACACTCGATAGATGGATTGGCACAGCGACTGCAACAGTAAGTTTGACCAAGGCATATAATGTGTGTGCAAAATATCACTCTGTAGCTTTTTTATTTTAGCTTATTTAATTGAATTCATGAAAATTGTATACAATGTTTACCTCCAGAAACTCTATTAACTTTGATAAACATCGATATTTGCAGAGGGGCTTCAGGCCATTTGTTCATAGAGCGGTGCTCGACAACAATAACAACACATAGACCAGATTAACTATGATAACATTTGATGGAATTCTACAACTTTAGAGCCAGTGGAGAGCATCTATTGATTTCGTCTACATTTGAAGGAACTGAGGCTCAATGTGACTGTTCCTGCACAACTGCACAGGCCTCGCTTTGTATTTATTTCCAACAAACTTCTATCTTTACAGACTCTGCTCAGGGCTAGGAAGAGAATAGCATGGGAACTGCTCCTCCCACCTTCCTCTCACCCGTGGTCGCCCTGCTGACTTGATAAATGAAAGCCAGGGAGCTGTGAAGTGAGTGTGGTCCAGGGTTTCACATCTTGTGGGGTGCCAGTTCTTTTTAGAGAGCGTGATTGGCTGTGGCTTCACTTCTACATGCAGGGTTGAGGCCTCCCAGGTCGGGGCAAGAGGCATGAAAGGTTCCTGTCCAGCTGCCTCCTCTGTGTGCAGTTCCTGGGATTGTCCCAAGCTGGTGGAAAATGGAAAAGGTCTGAAGGTTGAATAAAGGGAAGGAAATCTGCAGCTAGCGAGCTGAACCTGCCTCCCACGTTCACACTCACTGCATGCACGTTCACACTCACTCGTTCTCCCACTCACTTACCCATACTCATGTTCTCTTGTTTCATTCTTTTTTAAAAGGAAGAAGCCAGAGTGCATGATGTGGTCAGCTCTGTGGACTCTAAATGACAGAGTGCTGAGTCTAAGGTGCTGTGATGGTGCAGTCCACAGGGAGTTGCACTGCTAACCCAAAGGTGAAGCCTCTCTGCTTCTTTGAATCCACCAAGGACTCCAAGGGAGAGAGAGAGGGACTGTCTCTTTCCATGCAATGTATAGTCTTAGAAACCCGATGGAGGGTCAGCTATCAGCTAGT
Organism: Elephantulus edwardii; assembly: GCF_000299155.1. Lineage (NCBI taxonomy): Eukaryota > Metazoa > Chordata > Mammalia > Macroscelidea > Macroscelididae > Elephantulus > Elephantulus edwardii. Next base: position 74,598 of record NW_006400021.1, on the reverse strand, counting down.
TATGGCTTGCAGGCATAGCTGAGCCAGTTATGGCTTGCAGGCAGTTTGTAATTTTAAGTTTGGATCCAAGGAAGGGGCGAGTTGGGAGGAAGGGACTTGTGTCATTTAGTAAGAAAGACAGTGAGTCACAAGTCTGCTCAGAAGCAGAAAGGAGGTGAACAGAACTAACCTGAGGCATGTGAAGCCCCGCCCTCTTCTCCGACTTGCCTCATCAGCCCCCTCTCATCCCATCCTCTGTTTTTTACCTCTTGTCTGCTGTACTTGGCTCGTTCTGCCTCAGTTAGCAAGCAACCTCCACCAAGATGGCAGATGATAAAAGGACTGAGGTGTTCTTTCTCAGGCAATTAGCATTTTGTGTGGGCCGTCTTGAAGTTCTCTTCATTTCCAGAACCAAAGAGAAGACACATAAAGATGAAGTTAGGTCATAAGCTTTCAAGACGCTTTTCAAATCAGAAGCCAGTTACAATTCTCAGAGGAAGGAAGCTGGGTCAGAAATTAGAGGAAGCACTTCATCATGGGATTGAAGAACACACTGTACTGAGCTTTGAGGTATAAACTACCTTCCTGAATCATCTGCCTCTGTCTTCTCCAAGTCTTGGTTTTTATATTCAGGAATCTTCATTTTCATAGAACTATTGAAAAACTAGTTCAAAAAGACTAAGCCGTTCAAGTGTGTGTGTGTGTGTGTGGAGAGAGAGAGGAGAGGCAGAGACGTAAAGGAGAGAGAAAGACAGACAGACAGAGACAGAGAGAAGAAAGAGAGAAGAGAGAAAAAAAGAGAAGGTGGGGGAGAGAGAGACAGAGAGGCAGGGAGAAAGAGAAAGAGAATCAAGGGAGAGAGAGAGTGAGCAAGAGCAAGCGCACTAGTGAGCTCTGGTTGCATAGTCTGCATTGAGTTGCACTGCTAAGTTTGTACATCAAGTAGTTCAAAGTCAACAGTGGCTCCTTGAGAGGAAGATGGTCAATCTCTTCCCATTTTGATTGACTGACTTGAAAATCTGATAGAGGGTCTCTGTGGGGCGGATTGAGTCTGTGGCAGTAGGTATTTTATTTCCCCATATATAATCTTTCCCAGAGAACTCTGGAGGCCAGTGTTGAGAATCTGCACTGCAATACTGAAGTCATGCCGTTCAAATCCACCAGCTGCTCCATGACAGAAGAATGGGTAATCTCCTGTGCAATTTACTGCCTGTGAAAACCTGCCGGAGGGTCATCTATGAGTGGGTTCCAACTAAATGGCAAACAACAACGTCTTCCCCAGGGCAATTCAAAAGCCCCCTCCGTCACATCCTCAGAGATTTCACCTGTGACTCAAGCAAACCATTTCTCGCTTTCTTTAAAAAAAAAAAAAAAAAGTGAAAAGTCTTAAAATACTCAGTGGTCAGCCAAGATCCCAGGACTTTCATTTGACAAAGAAACTTTGCATTTTCCTCATTTTGATTAGTTGAGAGATGACTTACACCTCTTGTAGCACTAAAGTCTCAAAACAATGTTTCAAGAAGAATAGTGGTAAGAACAATTTGCATCACATTGACCTGGGGAATTTGTCAAAAATCCAATATTTAATTAGGGTTATAACTAACCTGGAAATACCATTTGAAGGGTGTTGATATTGAGAACCAGTGGGAAACCCTGATTGTCTGTGTCTCAGTTGTGTGAGCCTCCTTACTGTGCTCCTCTGACCTCATCTTGAACATTCCAGCTGAGAACAAAGGACAAGAGGATATACTGACTTTTTTCTGAGTTTGGTACTGGTACTAGTGGGTCACTCTTCCTGTTCCTCCAAAGGCTTCCTTGACTCAGCCAACTCGGGGGCTTCCATATTTGGTCATGGCCCTCTTGCCTTCCTGCCTGAGTCAGTGACTACACTCCTGAAAGACTCCCTCCACTTCTGGGCTCCCAGCCCTGTGTCCTGACCTTCTCGCAGGTAATCCCCCTCTGCAGAGGGTGCCTCCCTGCCCACCCCAGCCGGCCTCAGAGACCCGCTCTGAGGACGTGAGTCAGGGCTGGCAGCCCTCCCCTCCTCTGAAGCTATTATTGGAATGCACGCAGCACACGCCTGCTTCCGGGCTTTCGCAACCCTGCGCTCTGGGCTCTGCAAACCACAGTCCCCAGCCTGAGATTCCACTTGGATGAGCACAAGGTGCTTTCCTCTGAAGCCTCGTTTTTGAGAAAGCAAGTTTGTTTAGACCTTACATTGGGCATCTGTCAACAAGTATCAGCCAGCTTTCTCCTGTGGGAGTCTTCCCTATGCCTGCCTGTATGGGTGGTAGGAAATCGTTCATGAGTTCTAGGGTAGCTTGAGAGGAGTAGGCAGTGAAATGAAAAGCATAACTGATTGTTGAAAACAAGAGACTTGGTAGAAGATCAAGGAAGGAGAGCATTGTGTGCACTAGGTCTGCTTGAAAGTTAAATGGAGGGAGAGATGGGGGAAAGAGGCAGAAGAAATGGAGAAGGAACGGGAGAGGGGAGAAGCTTGAGCAAAAAGCCTGGAGTAAATAGAACTCTATATACACACTTTAATGTGGAAATTCAGCATGTTTAGGTTCAAAACTTGAATTCTGAAGATTCTTTTCTTCCTCCAGTTTGCATGGTGGCTAGGGTCTGTTGAGTTAGCAGCAGCTCATAGCTGGCCCTCTAGCAGGTTTTCAGAGGCTGTAAATCACACAGCAGGGGATTGCCCATCTTTCTACCACAGAGCAGCTGGTGCATGAGAACTGCCTCTCTTTGGTTTAGCAGCTTATTGTCAGTATGCTATCTGCATATTGCAGGTTCTTAATGGGCCTTCCTTCAGTCCTGATGACATATTCTTCCTCGTACAATGTAGCTTCTCAGGTTATTTGCTCAATATATTGATTAAATAGAAAAGCTGAAAAGACTAGCATAGATATACACCTTTTCTGACTTTAAATCATGTAGTATCCCCTTGTTTTGTTCAAATAAATGATTGCTTCTTGGTCCATGGACATGTACTGCATGAGCAAAATTAAGAGTTCTAGCATTTTTATTCTTAAATATTTTATCTAATTTGCTATGAGCTATACAAGGCCTTTGCATACTCCATAAAACAGAAGTAAACATCTTTCTGGTGTTCTCTGCTTTCAGCCATGATTCTTCAGATGTAGCCTTTTCTAATACAACTTAACTTTCTGGTGGGTTACTATTGATGTACTGCTCTAGCCTTTTTTTTTGTTGTTGTTATTTTTTAATTAATAATTTTTTAATGCAACATTTATATATTTTATAGCATATTCTTCCCATTTAATGTCTCCCTATTCATTCATTGTTGCACATTTTCCTCCCTCTCCCTCTTCACCAGTTCGTTTTTCTCTTTGAAGAAAAAAAAAATTATTTCCTTGTTATACAAACCCCCAGTCCACAATCCATTTTAATCTACATTTCTGTTTATGTAACCTTGTCATGAAAATAATACCTAATCCTATATTCCTTTTAAACAGTTCTCTCCTCATTTGTTTCAATGCAGTATACATAAATTATTCCACCTTTCTTAATCTCCCCCCAACCCCAATGTCAGTCCCATTTTACAACAGTGGCACTATGCAGTATTTGTCTTTTTATGACTGAAATATTTCACTCAGCATAATGTCCTCCAGGATCACCCATTTTGTATAATAGTTCATGAGTTTGTTGTTTTTCAATGCAGTATATTATTCCATTGTATACCACAGCTTCTCTATCCGTTTGTTGATGGGCACTTGGGTTGTTTCCACATCTATGCTGTTGTGAACAAAGCCATGATAAACATGGGTGTGCATATTATCTGCTTGGATGGCAGTTACATTTTTTTCAGGATATGTTCCCAGAAATGGAATTGCTGGGTCAAATGGCATTTTTATTTGCAACTTTTTTTAGAAAGCAGCATTCTGCCTTCCATAGTGGTTGCACCATTTTACACTCTCATCAACAGTGAATAAGGGTTCCAGTTTCTCCACAACCTTACCAGCATTTGATGTTTGCTGCTCTGTTGAATTTTGCTATTCTCACTGGGGGTAAGATGATATCTCATAGTTGTTTTGATTTGCTCTCTCTTAGAGCTGGGTATTTTGAACTTCTTCATGTGCTTGTTCACCACCTGAATGTTTTCTTTGGTGAAGTGTCTAGCCATCTCTTAAATATTAGGTCAACACAAAAAAAAATAATTAGAATCCTTCTTGCTTGATTTTTGGCAATAATTCCATAATAAATGTTATTATTTAATGTTATATAAAATTTACAATCTTACTTTATGTTCATTCTCTCTGTACAGTTGTTTTTAAATATAAATTGCATTTTTGTCTGCTTTTAGGATATAGAACAGGATGTCAAAAGATTTTTGCCAATTCTACTTTTATGAATCTAAACTTGGCTGCAGGGCAGCACAAACAGCTTGAAATATCAATGAAGTCTGGGATGAAGGAGGTGCCAATAAATGCACAGTTCAAGATTGGTTTCAAAAATTCCAGCATGATGATTTTAAACTTGAAGATAAGGACATCCAGAGCCACTATAAGTTGACAAAACGAGCTAAGGGTGATAACTGAAGCTAATCCTCTCAAAACTGAATGAGAATTTGTAGAGAAATTGCACATCCATCATTTTATGATCACTTGTACTTTGGAGCAAATTGGAAAAATGAAGAAGCCAAACAAACTCTAGGAAGTGAACAAAAATCAAAGCTTTCTCCACTTTAAAGTCTGTTCTGCACACTTTTTGTACAATAAAAATTCATTTTTCAATGACATTGTAACATGAGGAAAAGTGTTACTAGAGTGAGATGGTATCTCATTGTGGTTTTGATTTGCATCTCTCTTATTGTCATTAATTTGGAGCATTTCCTCATATGCTTGATTGACATTTGAATATCTTCCCCAGTGAAAATTCTTTCCATGTCTTTTGCCCATTTTGTAATTGGGTTGTCAGTCTTTTCTTTGTGGAGGCTCAGGAGAATTCTATAAACTTTTGTTATAAGACTCTTTTCTGAGATGATATTACCAAATGTTTGTTTCCAGTCAATAGGTTCTCTTTTCACCCTCTTGGAAAAAGATTTTTGTTGTTTTATTTTTTATTAATTTTTTTATTATTATACTAGTTTATTTATAAAATTCAAATACATTTTGATGTGCTCAGGGAGTTAATCTTTAGAAAGTCCCATTCATCAATTTTATCCTCTTCAAATTGTGCGTTTCTGGCTGTATTTGGCTGTCTCTTTACACCATGGACTAGGCCTTCTAAGCTTGATGCCTGTTTGCCTCTTATGAACTTTATGGTTTGCAGCTTTACTCCCTGATCTCTGATCCACCTTGAGTTGATTTTGTCTATGGTGTGAGGTGTGGATCCTGTTTTAGCTTTCTGCAGGTGAAAGTCCAGTTTTGCCAGCACCATTTGTTGAAAAGGTTATCATTTTCCCATTTGATAGATAGCTGGATCTATTTCTGGGTTCTCAATTCTGTTCCACTGCTCTATGTGTCTGTCATTGTACCAGTACCATGCAGTTTTGGTTAATACTGCTGTATAGTAGCTTTTGAGATAGGGAGTGCTATGTCTCCCACCTAATTTTGTTTCTCAGAAGTGTTTTACTTATTCAGAGTCTCTTGCCTCTTCAAATAAAGTTGACAATGTCCCTTTCGAGCTCCTTAAAAATTAAATTTATTATCTGTTTGGGATGTTGTTGTTAAGTGCTGTCGAGTCGCAGGTGACTCATAGCGACCCTATGGAGAGTCCTCAATGCTTGGGTGCCTTTCATCCTCTCTCCAGGTTCATAGGGTTCCTGGAGGCAAGCTATTATGGAAGTGGATGCCACTCCTCCTTCCACGCTTGTTTGAATCGGGGAGCTCCACCCCACTCTCTGTCCGCATCAGGTAGCCAATCATTAACGCATTTGACACACCAGTGTCACTGTGTTCAGCCTCACAGCAATATGTAAATCCAGGTGAAATCAGTGCTGGAGAGAAGTACCATGATGGAATCTGGAATGTTTACTTCCAGCACTGATGAACAAAAAAGGCTCAATCTTTCTGCACAACAACGTTCAACCACCTTTCACACAACTAACACTCCACAAACTCAACAAACAACTACAAAACTCTGCTTCATTCAACATACTCACCAGGCCTCCAACCAGCCAAGGACAACTACCACTTGTTCAAGAACCTCGATAAGTTTCTGTAGGGGAAGCTCTTCCAACACTGAAAAGTGAACCTGAAAATGCCTTCCTAGAATTCCTCACTTCCAGGATGCTGGAATTTTATGCTACTTGAATAAACAAATTTGTATTTTGTTGACAAAAATGTGTAGATTGTAAAGGGCTTATTTCAAACTATAATGTTCAGTGTGAACAGAGTTACAGAATTTCAAATTGAAGTTTAAGAACCTGCATTATTTTTACAACAACCAGCAAGATTTTCTTTATGTGTGATATTATTCTGTAATTTCCATGATTTTACTGGAATTAACAACCTGCAAAAGCAGATGGTACAATCTCACTTGCAAAAAGGAAAGACTTAAAGCTCTTAGTGAGGAGGCTTGGAAACTATAGGCAAGGAGGTTTTGGAGTAAATTATACTACAACATTAAGGAAAAAAGCTTCAAAGTGGAAAAATGGAGATGTTAAGGACTTTCATTTACTTGGATCCACAATCAACTCCCAGGAAAAGACTAGTCAATAAATCAAACAATGTATTACCTTGGGGAAATTTGCTGTAAAAGACCATTTCAAATTAAGTGTTGAAAGACAACAATGCCACTTTGAGGACTACGAGGCACTTGACTCAAGCCATAGCCTATTCAGTTGCTTGATACTCATGTGAAAGTTGGACATTGAATGAAAGAAGGTCAAAGAAAAACTTTTAAGGGGTGGTGTTGGCAAAAAAATCTTGAACATACTGCCAAAAGAACAAACAAATCTATCTTGGAAGAAATGCAGCCAAAGTGTTCCTTAGAAGGAAGGACAATGAGACTTCATCTCACATAATTTGGGTATGTTTTCAAGAGGGACCAGTCTCCAGAGAAGGCAGTCATGCTTGGAAGAGTAGAGGATCTTCAAAAGACCCCTCGTAAATGGATTGACACAGTGACTCAATCAATGGCCTTAAGCACAACAGAGATTGCGACAATGATGCAAGATCAGGCAATTTTTGTTCTTTTGTATACAGGGTGTCTATAAAGGACACGCAATAACACCTAACAATAGTATTATGGAAGCAGTTATGATTACCAGACAGTAAACCTCCCACGAACTCTGGGTTAAGCTGATTGCAAGTCAGTTGGACGCCAATGCATAGTGATTTCCATGAGTGTCTGAGGAGAATGGTGTCCCACAGAAACTTGTAGAACTCTAGGCCTTTCTTTCGTAAACCATATCATTAGTTGTTTATTTAAATTGAATTGGTTTTTACTTTATGTGTAATAGAACAAATTATTGCCCCTTTCACCCTCATCCATAATGCTCAGGTCTTTCTTCATAGTCTCAGCCTGAAATATCTACTAAAAATTGCCCACCATTGTGACAGCGATTGTCTGAAATACTTGTGGCAGCATACTGTGACATATGGAAACTAAATCCTAGAGGTTATACAACTTCCATTTTCCAGGTAGAGATGAAAGAACCAACCGAGGCACAGGGAGGTGAGGTACTGGGCTGACTATCATGAAGCTAGTAGGTGGTGAAGCACACGCCAAGGAATCTACTCTGTGGCCCAGGACAAGAATAGGGCTTTTCCGGTCCATATTTGGATGGGAGCATGGCAGCTCTTGTTAACATTGACCTTTTTTTTCTGTGAAATCCTGATGTAGGCCTCATCTCTTCTGTGGTAGAGAACATACGAGATCTCAAGGAGTCTGAGATCTCAGGGAAGCGTCTGGGATGGATTGTAGGTTGGATCATCTCTTCGACCAAGTATATGGAGGTTTTGAGATCAGGAGTCTTAATTAGGCCATATTGTCAGAAGAATTCTTGGACAAAGACCTTATGGTGGGGAAGGCGGAAGGTCAGAGCAGGAACAGAAGACCCCTCAACAAGATGGATTGGCACAGTGATTTTTAACAGTGGGCTTGAACATATCAGAGATCATGAGACGGAGGAGGATGGGGCAAGATAGGGCAAAGGTGAGAAAGCTGTAGTCAACTCAGTGGCAACTAACAACAACAACAAACCCACATCTATCTGGCACTGACCGAGTTCTCGATGGTGAGAGCCATTAGGTCATGGGCATGAAATCATAAACATAACAAAATAAAAATTTTTGACTAGAGCATTTTCGGATCTAAAGGTGGAAGGTGAGAGAAGGGCAAATGAAAAAGAAAAAGAAAAAGCTGCTCCTGATATGAAGGAGCTTTGAACTCCTAATTGAATAGCCACAAGTTCGAAACCACCAGCCACCTTGTGAGAGGAAAGATGAAGTGGTCTTATAGGCTTGGAAATCCTGTAAGGCAGTTTTACTCACTGCCAGCTCTCAGTGAAAGAGCAAAGGTTGGAAGGGACTTGCAATATGCCTCTCCTGACAAGTAGTAGGGATACAGGGCACTTCTGTAAAAAAAAAAAATAACACTGATTGATGTTGGTCTAGATCAAAATCTTAACCTGAATTTTTCTCCCTCACCTCAAAAAAGTGAAGAGAGTATCTTAGGATCTTTGTTTTGGGTTTTGGGGTGGTTGGTTGGGTTTTTTTCTGTATTTCACCTGAGTGCAGCTATCTGAATTACCATGAAGGAAGCTTAAGGTTTTCCTTTACAGACTGGGTCAATGTAGAGGGTAGGTCATGAGCAGACAAGAAAGGGAGGCTTGTAGTCACACTTTATTTCTTGATGTAAAAGAGAAAACATCTGCTTCTGAAGCTATGAGAAGCTGAAGAAGATGAGAAGTTTCCCCAAAAGGCTTTAACAGATTACTGAAAATCCAAGTTACTGATTTCTCCCCCTGACTGCTCCCTGGTCTGTCCCAAGAGGTAAACCTCAAAGTCTCCTTCCTTTCTTAACGGAGCAAGGACTTGTCCCAAGAATGACAGATGCCTGTCTGAGCTTCCGATGGTCACACTCAAAGACCAATGAACACTCACCAAGGTTGGGTCGGTCATTACCCCCGCTTATAATTCAGAGAGTCTTCTTTGAGGAAGGCCCTACCGCCATCGTAATTTTTTTTTATGAGAAAAAAGGCCTTTGAAATCCATGTGATTTAAAACCTGCTGTTTTAAACGGCTTATAATGAATATGCAAGTAGCTGTCTTCAGTGGTTACAAGAAGCGATTTTAACAAAATTAAGCAGGACAGTTGATTGAAAACATGAACTCAATCAGCTCTCCTGGAGAGTGAAGCTAAAAAGGACAGGAAGGGTGTACGCCTGTGAACATGTGTGAGTTTGGGAAAGATGACACAGACTACTGAGAGATAAAAGAAAGGTGAGAATCAAAATGAAGTATTCATTTTCTAAAGACCTTTTCTTTTTCATTTTTTTTTGTGTGTGTGCGTGTGTGACTTAGAAATATTACAGTTAGAACCTTCTCCCTGGAAACCCCCAGTAACACTAAAAAAATCTTAAAACCACTGCACTGTGAAAAGGAATCATTCCCAGAAGGGTCCCTGGTGAAGCTGTGGTTAAGGCATTTGGCTGCTACCCAGCAGACCACCAGTGAGAACTCGCCAGCCACTCCGTGGGAGAAAGCTGTGACAGGCTGTCTGCTTTGCAAAGATTTATTGCCTGGGAAGCCCTGTGGGATAGCTCTACGTTGCCTACAAGGTCACCATGAGTCAGAATCAACAGGATGCCAGTGGACTTCTCTCCAGATAGACGTGACAAATGTTAACTATTTTGGGAGGGGCAGAGTCACCTCTCAAGTACAGCCTCTACTTTGCACGCCTTCTATACTTTTCAGGTTACTATATTATACACAGTGTCACTAAGAGATGTGATGGCATCGAGCAAGTTACAGGGGAGTCCTTGTGGTGCTGAGGATTAGCACTGGGCTTCTAACTAAAGGGTTTGGTCATTTAAACCTATCTAACTATTCCATGTTCAATATCAGCTGTGAAAACTAGGCCAGGTGCTAGCTGTGGAACAGACCAACAACTACTCATATATAAGTTCAAGCTGAAGCTAAGGAAAATTAAATCAAATCCACGGGAACCGAAATATAACCTTGAGTCTATTCTACCCAAATTTCAAAACCATCTCAGGAACAGGTTTGAGGCCTTAAACACCAATGAACAAAGACCAGACGAGTTGTGTGGAAGGATATCATTCAGGAAGAATGCAAAAGGTCATTACAAAGACAGAGGAGGAAGAAAAGACCAAAATGGATGTCAGAAGAGACTCTGAATATTGTACTAGAGTTCCAAGAAACCAAAGGAGAGGGAAGAATTCCATATACTAAAGAGCTGAACAAGATTTCAAAAGGCAGCATGGGAAGACAAAATATTGCAGTGAAATATGAAAGTGTGAAAGGATCTGGAATCTGAAAAGAAAAAAGACTGAATTCACTCAGCGTTTCTTAAGATGAAGAAACTGAAGAACAAATTCAAACATCGAGTTGCAATACTTAAGGATGCTTTGAGCAGAATATTAACTGATCTAGGAAGCATTAAAAGAAGATGGAGAAAGCATAAAGAGTCATTGTACCAAAAGGAATAGGCAGACACAGAAGAATTTCATGAAACAACATATAAGCAAGAGTCAATGGTGGTGAAGGAAGAAGTTCAAGCTGCTTCAAAAAAAATGGCAGAAAAACAAGGCCCTCGGAATTGATGGTATATGAATTGACATATTTCAACTAATAGATGCTGCCCTAGATATGTTCACAAAGTTGTGCCAAGAAATCTGGAGAACAACCGCTTGGCCAACTGACTGGAAGAGATCTATATTTTGCTCTCATTCCAAAGAAAGGTTATGAGACATAGCATGGAAATCATTGAGCAATATCATTAATAGCACATGCAAGCAAGATTCTGTTCAAGATTATCCAAAAACAGCTGGAACAGCACATCAACGGAGAACTGCCAGGAGTGCAGGCTGGCTTTAGAAGGGGTTGTGGTACTAGGAATATTGTAACTAATGTTGGATGGATCTTGGCTGAAAGCAGGGAGTACCAGAGGAATGTCTACCTGTGTTTCATTGATTATACAAAAGTGTTTGACTTTCTGGATCACAACAAACTGTGGCTAACTCTAAGAAGAATGGGAATCCCAGAGCACTCAATCATGCTAATACGAAACCTATACTTGGACCAGAAGGCAGTCATCAGAACAGAGCACGGAAACACTACATGGTTCAAAACTGGTAAGGGTGTATTCCAGGGATGTGTCCTATTTGCATACCTTTTCAACCTATAGCAGAACAGATTATCTGGAGGCTGGGCTGTATGAGGAGAAATGTGGCATCAGGATTAGAGGAAGATTCATCAATAATCTGAGTTATGCAGATGACACAACCCTGCTTGCTGAACTGGAGGAGGACCTGAAGCACTTGCTGCAGAAGGTCAAGGACTGCAGCCTTCGATATGGATTGAGGTTCAATATCAAGAAAACAAGATTGTCACCCTTGGGCCAATTGCCAGCATCAAGATAGATGGTGAAGGGATTAAGATTATTAATTATTAGTTTATTATCAATTGGCTCCACAGTCAACACTCTTGGCACCAGCAGCCAGGAAATGAAAAGATGTATTGCAATGGGAAAATCTGCAGTTAGAGACCTCTCCAAAGTACTGAAAAGCAATGCTATCTGGAGACTAAGGTGCACCTGATACAGGCCATGATCTTTGAGATCACTTGCTATGCATCAGAGAGCTGGACAATGACTAGGGATGATAGAGAGAGTGGATGCCTTCGAGCAGTGGTGTTGGAGAAGAGTATTGAATATACTGTGGACTGCTAAGAGAACCAACAGTTTCATCCTAGAGAAGGTTAAACCAGGCTGCTCCTTGGAGGCAAGGATTTTGAAGCTTCAACTGACATAATTTGGATATGTTGCTTGGTAGGGTGGAGGGACAGCTCAGGAGAGGAAGACCCTAGATGAAATGGATTGATTCAGTGACTGGGGTAATGGGGGTAGCTGTGTCAGAGACAGTGAGGTTGGCACAGGATAGAGCAGGGTTTAGGGCTGTTGTACATAGGGTCGCTATGAGTCCCCGGCAACTTGATGACACATAACAACAACAACCTACTCCATTGGATCAATGTGAGACAGTCTGCTCGTAAAGATTTACCAGCTCAGAATCCCTCTGGGGGCAGTTCTAATCTCTCCGATGGGGTTAATATGACGTGGAGTCAACTCAACAATGATGAGCTTTTACAGGAAAAGTTATGCTTACATCTTCTTGGTAATTCAGACTTTTCAATGAGACTTCCCTGAAACCTTCTCCACAAACTAATTCCGACAAAACACAGAATTGAAAATTACTTCAGTCCCGTTAGTTCAAAGTTCACATCAGCTCAGAGGTTTTCAGAGAATGAAGTGGCTATACTTTATGTATTTTCTTTTGTAAAAAAAACCTTGCAAAGCAGATGATTTAGAAACATTTTTAAAAGAAGGATCTGAAATTTTTCAATGCAAAATCGACTGAAAAAAATTCTCAGTTTGTCTTATTTAAATACAGACCATCAGAAACCTATTGTTCAGGTTTTTCATTTTTTAAAAAAAATTTCAGCGTTCCTGAGGGGATTATTATTTTTTTTTGTTTGAACAGATCTGCTTCATACTCTGAATATTCATAGACCTTGCCAGGGTCTAAACAAAACAAAACAACTGGAGAGAGAAAAAGCTTTGGCATGAGCCCCAAATAAAACTGGTCAACAATATTTTTAACTGAGTTTCAAAACACTTCAAAATGGCTTTCTCCCACCAAACCACCAGGGAATTTTACAGAGTCAGAAGGGACATATTTTCTTAAAGTAATGAGTTAGAAGTAATTTGTTTATTATTGTTATGTGCCATCAAGTCGCCTGTAACTCATAGTGACCCTGTATGTACATTAGCTCTGAAACCTGTGCTATCCTGAGCCAATCTCATTGTCTCTAACAGAACTGATCCCATTTCTCCAGTCACTAAATCAATCCATCTCATACATGGTATTCCTTTCCTGTGCTGTCCCTCCACCTTTCAAAGCATGATGTCCCTTTCTAAGGACGGATCCCTCCTGGTCACGTGCCCAAAGTATGAGACAGGTGTCTCAAAACCCTTACTTCCAGGGAGCAGCCTGGTTTCACCCTCTCCAAGACAGACTTGTTTGTTCTCCTGGCAGTCACTGTATGTTCAACACTCTTCACCAGCACCATAGCTCAAAGGCATTGATTCTTCTCTCGTATGAATAGCAAGTAATTCCAAAGACTATGGTCTGGATCAGGTGCACCTTAGTCTCCAGACTAATATCTTTGCTCTTCAGTACCCTAGGGAGGTCCCTGACAGTAGATTTTCCCAGTGTAATTCATCTTTTGATTTCCTGACTCCTAGTGCCAAGAGTGTTGATTGTGGAACCAAGCTGAAGTTATCAACAATCTCTTCTCTGTCCATTATGAAGCTGCTTATTTGCCCAGTAGTGAGAATTTTTGTTTTCTTGATGTTGAGCTTCAATCCATATTGACAACTACAGTCCTTGAACTTCTTCAGCAAACACCTCATGTTTTCTTCAGTTTCAGCAAGCAAGGTTGTGTTATCTTCATAACACAGATTGTTGATGCGTATTCCTCAATCTAATAGAATTCATTATATAACTAAATGTTCTCCAAACTCACATAGTGGCTTAGTGGCAAGAAATTGTGCTGCAATCCCAAAGGCACATTGTTCAAGGCCACCAGCTGCTCCTTGGGAGAAAGCTAGGCAATCTCCTCTTGTGCAATTAACTGCCTTTGAAAACCCACCGAAGGGTCAGCTATAGGTCAGTTCTATCTCAATGGTATACAACAACAATACATTTAAATAATTTTGATTCTTAGCCTTTCTATGTTTAGCCATTAAACTTGAAGAAATTCTATTCATAAGTAAAATGAGCTTCCATATTTTGGCATCTACTGATGGGCATGCCCAAGACGATGGTGGTATACAGAGTGGGGTCCCACTGAAAATCACAGCCCACGCGTGTCACAGCTTGGTAATCTTGGACAATGGACAGTCACTCTTAGTTTGGAGAATCGCCTCTGCACCTTTTCAGGTAGGTACATTTGCTACTGGTTTTGAGGTTTGCTCGTGGGTTTCCAGATAAACTTTGGAAGCTTAAGTAGCTTCTGAGCATATCAGGGCAAGAGTCAAGTTACTTTGGAAGGAGTTGTAACTCTGAGGTGACTTCTCTTACTTCCTCTACTCTCTCAATTCAGAAACTGAAGTTGATAGGTGGAAGAGGCCATTTCTTCCAGAAAGAGATCATATTTTAAATAGCTCCTTATTGAGGAATTTTTTAAGACTTGGACTCTAGTCCTCATTCCACCTTTAAACGGCTGTGAAATCTGTCATCCAAATGATCTCACTGAGTCAATAATTGCATCTGCAAAATGAGACTAATATCATCTAACCTATCTATGTATGGCTGCAGAAAACAAAGTGAGTGACCACAGGTGCACTGATAAGAAACATACAAGTAGAAGCTGTTATTTTGGGTCAAGACTATCTTGGTTATTTTAAAGTCTGGTTGATGTTATTTATTACTTTCTGTTTATTCTTGACCCTTTCTGAAGCAATAAAAAGAATGTCTTTAAACCAAGCATAACTTAAACACTACCCTTCCCCCTTTCAGGCGGAGAAAGTACTAGCTAGAGTAACTAGAATGGCCAGTTGGGAGTGGAGATAAAAAAGCAGCAAATGCTTAGGCATCGTTTGCATTTCTTTGGAACAGAGACACATGTTCAGGGCCTTGGGGACAGAACATAGAAGCTTGGAGACCTCCTGAATACGTTCTTGATTGTGTCATGGTTATGTAGTACAAGGACATTCCTATTAAAGATATCTCAAAGTTGTTTTTTTTTTTAAAAGAAATAGGATTGCCAATTATTTTGTATTTTCTAGGACTCTAACATCCTCCAGGAATAATCTGTAGGGAGTTGTGATATGAACCCAAAAGCGGCGCCTCTCTGGAGATTCGAATACCCCAGCTGTTCCCTGGTAGAAAGGCAGACAATCTCTTCCTGTGCAATTTAAAGCTTCAGAAACCCAATGGAGGGTCAACTATGAGTCAATTCTGAGTTAAGAGCAATGAGTGAATATGAGATGTCCTTCATCAACCCAGATAAGTGGGAGGTCATGGAATCATTAGAAGCCAGAACAGCAAGAGTCAGTAGAGATCGTAGAGCTCAGCCTTTTCTTCTCTGGGTCAGGAAATTGTGGTCCAGAGACTGACAAAGAGGCCAACTTAGAGAAAATACACTTCTGCTCAGAAAACCCAAAAAGAGCATCACATTTAAGGAATGATTCCTTTATAAAAGACTGATGTTGTTATGTGTGAGTGACCCAGGGCCTCTAGCAGGTTTTAAGAGACTATAAATCACACAAAAAGGGATTGCCAATCTTTCTCTTGAAGGACAGCTGGTAGAGTCAAACCATTTGTCTTTGAATTGGCAGCGAAACCCCTTACCCACTAGGCTACCAGGACTCCCTAAAAGACTAATGGGCCTGAAAACAGCTTCACAGCATGCTGAGATCCCCTGCCCCCCAATAAGAGTTAGCAATCTGCTGCCCTGTGCTGGAAGTCCAGAAGCTGCTGTCTCAGAGCCTCTCATTTCCCAAGTGAAGGGAGCCTGTAATGTTTGCTACCAGCACCTTCCATGGGAGCTTGTTCCATGTTGCTTCTTCTTAGAAGAAGGCCTCGCTGTACCCGGAGTTTGTTTTTATAAACTTAGAGATTGATGGGACACATGGCTTGTGAATTTGAATTTTGGGGAGGAAAAATATCATGGTGAAAATAAGAACTGTGCCCTGAGGTGACAGGGATAAACAACATCAAGTCCAAGCCCAGGTTCCCTCCAGCCTCCACCCACATACCCATGCACATATTTCATGCTTCTTAGCACTTGCCTGACATGCTGTCTCTGTGCTTATTTTGAAATTATTGTTCCCTGTCGTTGAGTTGGAGCTGACTCATGGTGACCTTATGTACAACAGAGGGATTCTGTGCCATCTTCACGATCATTTGGTATAAAAAGTCCAGTTAAACAATATTCTGCTCTGATCCATAGGAGTTCCGGTGGCTGATAGCATAGTCTGTGGGGAGTTGCATTGCTAACCTGCTTCTCTGGTGGTTCAAACGCACTAGCAGCTCCTTAGAAGAAAGAGGCAATCTCCTCCCTGCCAAACCCAATGGAGAGGCAGCTACAAGTCAGTTTTGATGGCAGTAAGTTTTTCCAGAAGTAGATGTCTTTGTCTTTCTTCCTAATCTGTCTTACTCAGGAGACATCACTGAAACTCTGCTATGAGTTTTTAAAATACTAGTGGCATAAATTTCAACATTACAGCTACACATAAGCTACCACTGGATGACAGATGATGGGTTATTTGGAAACACTGACTTTCAAAGTTCCAGAGAATTGTGAGAAGCAGGCAAGCAGTCCAGTCTCCCTTTGGAAATGGAAAAGAAACAGAAACTGTTGAGTTAGGCAAGATTGAGAAAGGGAGAAGCCCTCTTCGGCCTTCACCCAGGCCCCTTGAAGTACCTGTCACATCTGGCAGCTTGAAGCACAGGAACTAGCCCCGAGGGAGGCTGTGGGCAGCCCGCAGGCTTCCTGAGACTCCTGCACTGTTATCAGCTTCTGTCTTGTTCCTGCCTAAGCTATCAGAGTCTGCAGACAGTCTGGACGATAGGGCCATGCACCAAGCAACTTCATGTCTGACCCAAAAGGAAGTTAGGAACCTTCTTCCTCTTCTTGTCCTCTGTCTGGGGCCTGTTTAGGGATAAACTTGGCCACCACATGCAGGGCACATCACAATAGAACCTTGAAAATTCTTCCACCCTTGTTTACTCCCTCAAACTCCTCACTTCTGCTTCCAAACTGTGTGTATGAGTATATATATATATATGAAAATTAGTTTGTACACTGATATGAAAAGAGTTCTCCAGCCCATGATTTCTAGCCTACCTCCTATGTAATATTTTTATGATGAATTGATTCTTCTTTCCCTATCATTAGAGCTAAAGTATATCAGCTGTGCCCTTTAGGACTTTTTGATAGATTCTTGGATATAAAATTGTAAATGTTAGTTCACAACCAAAATAAAAGTGAAGTATATTTGGAGGTGATATGTACCTTATTGATCACCTACTGTTTGTCAAGCCTTGTTTTAGAAAACTCCAGCTAGACAAATATGAAAAGCTGAATATTTGCCGCCTATAAATTATGTTATTCTCACATTTCCCTTTTCCTCTTTTTATAGAAAGAGATTTTGGTATATAAATAACTGTAAATATTTATATATAGGTGAACATAGAATTTGATGTGTGTTGTGACTGGCATAATAATTTATAGCAGTTGTTGTTATGTGCTGTCAAGTCATTTGCAACTTGTAGCGACCCTGTGTACAACATCCCTAAACCCTGCTCTGTCCTGTGCCAATCACGCCGTCTCTGACACATCCACCCTGATTACCCCAATCACAGAATCAATCCACCTCATTGAGCACTTTCCTTTCCTGTGCTTTCCTCCCCACCTTCCCAAGCATGACGTCCCTCTCCAAGGACAGGTTCTTTCTTGTAACATGCCCAAAATATGTTAGATGAAGCTTCAAAATCCTTGCCTCCAAGGAGCAGCCCAGTTTAACCCTCTCCAGAACAAACATGTTCATTTTCTTAGCAGTCCATGGTATATTCAATACTCTTCTCCAGCACCACAGCTCAAAGGCATCAACTCTTCTTCTATCCTCCCTAGTCGTTGTCTAATTCTGATGCATAACAAATGATTGCAAAGACCTGTATCAGACGCACCTTAGTCTCCAAAGTGACACCATTGCTATTCAGCACTTTGGAGAGGTTCCTAACAGCAGACATTCCCATCGCAATACGTCTTTTAAATTCCTGGCTGCTGGTGACAAGAGTGTTGACTGTGGAGCCAAGCAAACTAAAGCTGTGTACAATCTCAAACTCTTCACCATCCATCCTGATACTGCTAATTGGTCCAGTGACTAGAAGCTTTGTTTTCTTGACACTGAGCCTCAACCCACATTGGAGGCTGCAGTTCTTGACCCTCTGCAGCAAGCGCTTCAGGTCCTCCTCAGTTTCAGTAAGTAGAGCTGTGTAATATGCATAACACAAATTGTTGATAGATCTTTCACCAATCCTGATTCCACAATTCTCCTCATACAGCCCAACCTCCAGATAATCTGTTCTGCATACAGGTTGAAAAGTTATGGAGATAGGACACAACCCTGGCTTACACCCTTGCCAATTTTGAACCATTCATTGTTTCCTTGCTCTGTTCTGACGACTGCCTCTTGGTCCAAATATAGGTCTCACATTAGCACCATCAAGTGTTCTATGATTCCCATTCTTCTCAGAGTCAGCCACAGTTTGTTATGATCCACACAGTCAAATGCCTTTACATAATCAATGAAACACAGATAGACATTCCTCTGGTATTCCCTGCTTTCAGCTAAGATCCATCTAACATTAGCTACAATATCCCTAGTACCACGACCCCTTCTAAACCCAGCCTGGACTTCTGGCAGTTCTCTGCTGATGTGTTGTTCCTGTCGTTTTTGGATAATCTTCAGTAGAATCTTGCTTGCATGTGAAATCAACAATATTGTTCTATAGTTTCCACACTCTGTTGGGTCACCCTTCTTTGGAATGGGAACAAATATAGATCTCTTCCATTCGGTTGGCCAAGTGGTTGTTCTCCAGATTTCTTGGCAAGAGGAACTGCTAATCAAAAGGCTGCTCATCTCCAGTGGTTCAAATACACCAACTGTTCCTCAGGAGAAAGGTAGACAATCTGTTTCCATTGTAATTTAAAGCCTAGGAAACTTTTTACTGTAGGCAAACTGATTGGTTGCAGTGGCAGAGGGGGATAGATATAGATAGCATTAAGGAGCTAAAAAATCCACTTATAATGTTTAAAATGCCAAGATCAAATTTGTTTGGCACAGTTTCAACTTCGTAATGCTCTGTGTTGATTACATGATCTATATCTTTTCTAATGGTTCCCACTGTGGAGTGTAGAATACAGCACAGCTTTGTTAGATATTTGATTAAGAATAAAATCAAAACAACAAAATAAACTGCCATCAACTTGATCCAACTCATTGCAAGCATTGGGTTTCTGAAGCTATAAATCTTCAAGGTAAGAAATGAATCTTTTTTTCTCCTGCAGTGTCTGGTGAATTTGAACTGCTGACCTTTCTGTTAGCAGCCTGATGCACTACTCACTGCTACACCACTAGGGGTCCTTTAAATATTTAGTATTTCTAGGCAAAAGGAAATGGGTTGAGGTAGAGGGGAAGGAAAAGTCCCATGTGACCTGGTGTGATTGTCAAGGGGTTTGGATGGGGAATTAATTGAGAAAACCCAAGAAAGTAATGATGAAATCAGCATGGAAGAGTAGATCAGTGTTATCCATACTATGAAAAGCAGTATCATCTTATGCTTTTATGCTTGTGTCTATTAAAAACAAAAGACCTCTATTTTCCTAATATTTAACATTTGACAGCAACACATTTGTACTATAAATGCATATGCCTCATAACCTCCATTCAGGTAATATCCAACCACATATACATTCATGTTCTCAATTCCAGTAAAATCTATTACATTAAAAAGTAAAGGTACATACTAATGGTTTGTAATAAAAAATGGACAATATTTAGTGATATACATCAAAGCATTGTCTGTGTGTGTGTGTGTGTGTGTGTGTGTGTGTGTGTGTGTGTAACATCAAGTGGGAACTGACTCATTGTTGACACTCCAGGAGATTTTCAGAGGCAGTAAGTAACACTGGAGGTGATTGCCCATATTTCTCTTACAAAGCAGCTGGTGGATTTGGACCACCAGCCTTTGGGTTGACAGCGACATTTCTTACCACTATGTTACCAGCATGTGTGTGTGTGTGTGTGTGTGTGTGTG
>NW_006400021.1:24487-53688 GCF_000299155.1 Elephantulus edwardii | reverse complement strand
ACCTCATCATCTGTATCAATCCATATTATTGAGCGCCTTCCTCTCTTTCACTGACCTTCCACCCTTCCCAGCATGTTGTCTTTTCCCAAGGACTGAACCTTCTTAACAACAGGCTCAAACTCTATGAGTTTCATCATGCTGGCCTCCAAAGAGCACCCTGGTTGCACTTTCTGTAAAGATGCCACCATTTTATCCTTACTCTCCTTGTGGGCATGTGATGTTCTGTCCTTCAAGAAGTAGAGTCCATTTCCCCTTTCCTCACGTGGATACTAACATGTGACTTTCATTGGCTGATATGGTGGAATTTATATTCTAGGATTTCTAAGCTCAAACTAAAAAGATTAGTAGGTTCTATCTCTTCCATGATCACGTTCTACCTGTTCCAATCACAGCATAAAGAGACTTTCAGACTAGATGTGCAGAAGCCTGAGTTAGTCACATGAATGGAGAGAAACGAAAGCATCAACTGAATTCAGTTGCGAGACACACAGCCAACACCACAGGAGCAGCACGGTCCAGCTGAGGGCTAACCCACAGGATGGTGAGAAACAGCAAAGTATTGTTGTTTGAGGACACTAAATTTAGAGTTTGGTTTGTTTCACGGCAGTAAGTAATAAAACCGTCATATTCTTACATCTGGAAACTAAAACACATTAACCAGTGCTCTTCTTTTTACATATTGACACCTTAGTCTAGAAAAAGAAAATTCTAACAGACAAAAGGGTATTTAAAGAATGAGATCCCAGAGCTAGGATAATTTTTTTAATACTCCTTGAAAATAATAGACTTAGCGAACTAATCAAGTCCTGCTTTCAAAAAATAAAGTTGCAAATATGTGCAAACAATGTAGAGATTTTAGAATTTTTACAATAATCAGGATTCTGTACCCTGAAGAGTATTTTCCCTCCCTCATTGACTCTCTTCTTGTATTTGTGAGTGTGTGTGTGTGGTGGTACAGTTTTTAAGACGTTGTTCTACTAACTAAAATTCTGTGCCACTCTGGCAGTTCAAATCTACCAGAAGAACAGAAAAAAAGCCAATCAATCTGCTTCCTTACAATTTACAGCTCCTTCCAAGAGTATATATGTTGTTGTTGTTGTTGTTGTTGTTAGGTGCTGTCAAGTCGAGTGGAGCTCATAGTGACTCACAGCAAACAAAATATCTGCACTCCATCCTATCCTGCACCATCCTCACACGTCCAGACACACTAGAGCCCATCGCAGCAGTCACCATGTCAATCCAACTTGTTGAGGGCCTTCCTCTCCTTTGTCAATCCTTCACCCTTCCCAACATCATGTCCTTCTCCAAGGAACATCCCCTTCCTAGTAACATGCCCAAAGTATGTGAGGCAAAGCCTCATCACGCTTGTCTCCAAAGAGCACTCTGGCTACACACTCCCCAAGACACATTTGTTCATTCTCTTGGCCCAGCATGGGATTTTCAGTGCTCTTCTACAACACCACAGCTCAAAGGCACCAATTCATTTCATTGAAGGTCTCCCTGCCCTTCACTGACCCTCCATCTTTCCTCGCATGTCCAAAGTATGGGAGATGAATACAATTGGCCAAGTAGCTGCTCTCCAAATTTATTGGCATACACTGGGGAACATAATCCAAGGCAGTCTCTGTTACTTGAAACATATTAAATAGTATTCCATCCATTCTTGGGCCTTGTTTTATGCCAATCCCTTCAGTGAAACTTAAACTGTTGGCTCTTGTTCATATGGTACTTCCTGGAATTTTTCAATGTCAATTGATTCTTTTTGGTAGAGTAATTCTGTGTATTCCTTCCAACTTCTTTTGATGTTTTCTAGATCATTCAATGTATGTTATTGTTGTTATGTGTCGTCAAGGTGCCTGCGAACCATAGTGACCCTATGTACAGTAGCTCTGAAGCCTGCCCTGTCCTGAGCCAGTCTCACTAGTTCTAGCACACTAACCTCATTGCTCCAGTTACTGTATCAATCCTCCTCCTCTGGCGTCTTCCGCTCCTGTGTTGTTCCTTCACCCTTCCAAGCATGATGTCCTTCTCCCAGGACTGGTATTTCCTGGTCATGTGCCCAAAGTATATGAGACAGAGCTTTAAAACCCTACCCTCCAAGGAGAAAATTAGTTTCACTCTCTCTAAGACAGACTTATTTGTTTTCTTGGCATTCCATGGTATGTTCAAGACTCTTCTCTAACACCACAACTTAAAAGCATCGATTCTTCTGTCATCTTTAGTCATTATCCAGCTCTTTGATACATAGCAAGTAATTGCAAAGACCGTGGCCTAGATTAAGTGCACCTTAGTCTCTAGACTGATATCCTTCTTTTCAGTACTCTGAAGAAGTCTCTAACAGAAGATTTTCCCAATGCAATTCATCTTTTGATATCCTGTGAGTGTTAAGAGTGTTAATTGTGGACCCGAGCAAGTTGTAATTGTTAACAACCTCAATCTCTTCTCCATCCATCATGGTGCTGCCAATTGGCACAATGGTGAAAAATCTCTGTTTTCTTGATGTTGAGCTTCAATCAATACTGAAGACTGACTATAGTCCTTGACCTTCTGCAGCAAGTCCTTCACATCTTCTACAGTTTCAGCAAGCAAGGTTGTGTCATCTCTATTTGGTAGGTTATTGATGAATCTTCCTCCAATCCTGATGCCACATTCCTCCTCATAAAACCCGGCTTCCCAAATGACCTGTTCTGCATATAAATTGAAAAGGTATGGAGACAGAATTCATCTGTGACCTAATTTTGAACCATGAAGTGTTTCCCTGATCTGAAGATTACTTCCTGATCCAAGTATAGGTTTCACAAAAGCACAATCAAGGGTTTTGGGATTCCCATTTTCCTCAAGGTTAGCCACAATTTGTTGTGATCCACACAGTCAAATGCCTTTGTATAGCCAATGAAACATAGGTAGATATTCCTCTGGTACTCCACTTTCTGTCAACGTCCATCTAACACTGGCAATAATGTCTCTAGTGCCACAACCTCTTCTAAACCTAGCTTGTATTTCTGGTAGTTCTCTGTCAATGTACTTTTCAAGTCTTTTCTGAATAATCTTCAGCAGGATTTTGCTAGTGTGTGATATTAGTGATGTTGTTGTTCTTGTTGTTGTGTGCAATAGAGTCGCCTGAGACTCATATCGACCCTATGTACAAGAGCCCTAAATGCCATTCTATCCTGTGCCAACCTTGCCGTCTCAGACACACTCATTCCCACCACTCCACTCACAGAATCGATCAATCTCATCGAGGGTCTTCCTCTCCTGTGCCTTCCCTCCACTCTCCCAAACATGATGTCCCTCTCCAAGGACCAGTCCCTCCTTGCAACATGCCCAAAGTATGTCAGATGAAGCTTCAGAATCCTTGACTCCAAGGAACATTCTGGCTTCACCCTTTCCAGGACAAACCTGTTTGTTCTCCTAGCAGTCCATGGTATATCCAACACTCTTCTCCAGCACCACAGCTCAAAGGCATCAATTCTCTTTCTATCAACCCTATTCACTGTCCAACTCTCTGATGCATAGCACGTAATTGCAAAGACTATAGCCTGGATCAGGTGCACCTTAGTCTCCAGCCTGATGTTGTTGCTCTTCAGTACTCTTGAGAGATCCCTCACAGCTGACTTTCCCAATGCAATTCTTCTCCTGATTTCCTGGCTGCTATTATCAAGATTGCTGACTGTGGAACCAAGTAAACTAAAACTGTTAACTATCTCAATCTCTTCACCATCCATACTGATGCTGCCAATTGGCCCAGTGGTGAGAATCTCTGTTTTCTTGATGTTGAGCTTCAACCCATATTGAAGACTGCAGTCCCTGACATTCTGCAGCAAGCGCTTCAGGTACTCCTCAGTTTCAGCAAGCAGGGTTGTGTCATCCGCATAATGTAGGTTGTTGATGATTCTTCCACCAATCCTGATGCCATATTCCTCTTCATATAGCAGAGCATCTTGGATGATCTGTTCTGCATACAGATTCAAAAGGTATGGAGACAAGATACATCCCTGATGGACCCCTTTCTTGATGTTGAACCATCCAATGTCTCCCTGCTCTGTTCTGACAACTGCCTCTTAGTCCTAGTATAGGTTTCGCATTAGCACAATCAAATGTTCTGCGATTCCCATTCTCCTCAGAGTCAGACATAGCTTGTGATCCACACAGTCAAAAGCCTTTGCATAGTCAATGAAGCACAGATAGACATTCTTCTGGTATTCTCTGATTTCTGCCAAGATTCTTCTAACATTAGTTATAATACCCCTAGGACCACGACCTCTTCTAAATCCAGGCTGCACATCTGGCAGTTCTCTGTTGGCATATTGTTCCAAACGTTTTTGGATAATTTTCAGCAGAACCTTGCTTGCATGTGATATCAATGATATTGTTCGATAATTTCCACACTCTGTTGGGTCACCTTTCTTTGGAATGGGAATAAATACTGATCTCTTTCAGTCAGTTGGTCAGCTGGCTATCCTCCAGATTTCCTGGCACAACTTAGTAGGCACATCCAGGGCACTGTCTCTTTGTTGAAATAAATCAATTGGTATGCCATCAACTCATGGAGCCTTGTTTTTTTTGCTAATTCCTTCAGAGCAACTTGAACTTCCTCCTTCATCACCATAGGCTCTTGTTCGTATGATATTTCATGAAATTCCTGTCTCAGCCAATTCCTTCTGATACAGTGACTCTGTGTACTCCTTCCATCTTCTTTTGATACTTCCTGGATCATTCAACATTCTACCCAAATTATCCTTAAGTACTGCCACTCGTGGCTTGAATTTGTTTTTAAGCTCCTTCAGCTTAAGAAACGCTGATCTAGTCCAGCCCTTTTGATTTTCTGACTCCAGCTCTCTACACATTTCATTATAGTATCTTGCTTTGTCATCCTGAGCTGCCTTTTGAAATTTTCTGTTCAGCTCTTTGATTTCCTGATTTCTTCCTTTAGCTTTGGCTTCTCGGTACTCTAATGCAATATTCAGAGTCTCATCTGACATCCATCTTGGTTTTTTCTTCTTCT
Organism: Elephantulus edwardii; assembly: GCF_000299155.1. Lineage (NCBI taxonomy): Eukaryota > Metazoa > Chordata > Mammalia > Macroscelidea > Macroscelididae > Elephantulus > Elephantulus edwardii. The sequence goes on along the minus strand of NW_006400021.1, from coordinate 48,683 downwards.
TCAGCCTTTGTAATGATCTCTTGCATTCTTCATGGATGATTTTCTTGATATCCTCCCAGAGCTCATTTGTTCTACGGTCATTGGTGCTCAAGGCCTCAAACCTGTTCCTGATATGGTTTTGAAATTCGAGAGGGACAGACTTAAGGTCAAATCTTGGTTCCTGTGGACTTGATTTCATTTTCCTCAACTTCAGCTTGAACTTGCATATAAGTAGTTGGTGATCTGTCCCATAATCAGCACCCAGCCTGGTTTTCTCTGCTGATATTGACCTTCTCCAATGAGTCTTTCCACAAACGTAATCTATTTGATTCCTATGCATACCATCAGGTGAGATCCATGCATATAGCCTGTGTTTATGTTTCTTATAAAAGGTATTTACAATGAATAAATCATTGAATGTGCAGAACTCTATCATTCTATCTCCAGCCTCATTTCTCTCACTGAGCCCGTGTTTTCCAGCTACTGATCCTTCTTCCCTATTCCCAATTTTTGCGTTCCAGTCGCCCATTACTATTAATTACTTGATTGCATGTTTGATCAATTTCTGACTGCAAAAGTTGGTAGAAATCTTCTATTTCCTCCTCTTTGGCTCTAGTTGTTGGTGCATATATTTGAATGACAGTGGTATTCACTGGACTTCCTTGTATGCATATGAACATTATCCTGTCGCTCACCACCTTGTATTTCAGGATAGATCTAGAAGTGACTTTTTAAATTATGAAACCAACCCCATTTTTTCTCACCTTTTCATCCCTGGCATAGTAAATCATATGATCATCTGATTCAAAATGTCCCATGCCAAGCCATCTCATTTCACCAATACCTAGTATGTCAATATTTATGTGTTCCATTTCTTTCTTAACAACATCCAATTTTCCTACATTCATGCGTCTCACATTCCACATTCCAATCACTAGTGTCTCCTTACAGCTGTTCCTCTTTCTCCATGTTTCCATTTCTAAGATCTGTTTCAATTGCCATGTCTGTTAGTCCAAATGATAGTCTAAGTGTGCTCTATTTTACATTAGTGATATTGTTCAATAATTTTCTCACTCTGTTCAGTCACATTTTTGGGGGGGAATGGAAATAAATATGGATCTCTTCCAGTCAGTTGGCCAAGTAGTTGTCCTCCAGATTTCATAGCACAACTTGGGGAGCACATCCAGGACAGTATCTGCTTGTTGAAATATGTTAATTGGTATTCCATAAATTCCTGGGTGTTTTTGTGGGGTTTTTTGCCAAGTCCATCAGGGCAGCCTGCACTTCCTCCTTCATCACCTTTGCCTCTTGATCATAAGTTGTTTCTTTAAATTCTTCTGTGTCAACCACTTCTTTTTGGTACAATGACTCAGTATACTCCTTCCATTTTCTTTTAATGTTTCCTGGATCATTCAGTATTCTTCCCATAGTATCCTTAAGCATTGCTTGAATTTGTTCTTTAGTTACTTCAGCTTAAGAAATGCTGAGTGAGTTCAGGCCTTTTGATTTTCTGACTCCAGCTTCTTGCACATTTCATTATAATACTTTGCCTTATCTTCCCGAGCTTCCCTTTGAAATTTTCTATATTTACCCTCTTAACTTCTGGATTTCTTTCCTTTGCTCTGGCTTCTCAGCACTCTAGTGCAAAATTCAGAGTCTCTTCTGACATCAATTTTTATTTATTTATCCCCCTCCCTTTAGTTGTGGCGGCTAAGTGGGTAAAGAGTTACAGTCAAGTCAAAGACAGGCAGTTCAACTCCATCATTTGCTCCTTGGGAGAAATATGGGCAATCTCCTCCCTTGTGGTTAAAATCTTTAGAAAGCCCGATGGAGATTCAGCCATGAGTCAGTTCAAACTCAGCAGCACATAATAACAATAACAACAGCATATAAATTTAAGCTTGTGGTCTTTGTGAGAGGTTTGTGTTTGCTTGCTTTTAGCTGTATGTGCCAAATTTTTTTTAGTGTGTGCTCTGTTGTATGGCTAGGACTGAAAGCTACATTTCCCAGGATCCCTTGCCATCATCCCATCAAGTATGTCCGAGATGATGAGGGTGGCACAGGATAGGACAGAGTTTAGATTTGTTGATCTTGGGATTGCTTTGAGTCATATTCTACAGGAAGGAACCTATCAGCAACAACAAGTTGCCATCAGAGTTCTGTGTGCTGATAATTAGAGGCACTAAAATGAAATTTGACAAGTAAAAGAAGGGCATACATAACCCACTTTGTTGTGCCCCTGGCAGAAGTAGGCAAATGTGAATGTTTCAGAAGAGACATTCTGTGTTGGCTCTCTATACTTCCTAGTGCAGGAAGGAGATGAGATCAGCAGCGGCAGTTTCCTGCAGTCCATGAAATGTCCCATTTTCTGAAAGCTAGCCGCAAACCTGAAAGCACTTGGCTTCTCCTGATCTTCAGCACTCCAGCTCTTCCAGGAATTTTGTATACATCTCCTTTCTTATATTAACTTTCTTTCCTGCTTCAAATACTTAGAATGGTTTCTATTTCTCAATATTAATTCCTTCCTTTCATATAATGCAAATTCTAGTTGTATGCTGAAAGTCAAAGCAAATCAGAGTTTCTCTTTATTTTTTTTGTTTTTCAAAATATGTTTTATAATCTGAAAAATGCATCCATTTTATTGGTTTAAATGTAATTGTTCATATACATTATATTTCTCTCTGCTACATGGTGTTTTATACACTCACTTGTTTTATATAATACTTCATCCGCATGATTTAATTCATGTACATCTTATACAATCATTTCTATACATTATTTTAAAGAGTTATTATTGATCTATGACTTCTATCATTCCTTGTCATCAAGGACCCATTGCAATTTGCTTATTCTTCAGCACCTCTCTCCTTTTTAACATAAAAAATGTAAAAAAAAATAAGAAACAAAATTAAGTACAAACCTTTTCTATAATATTTAAAACACAAACGCACTCATATAACGCAGCATGGAGAAAATGTTTATGGAGGAGGAGTAGAATGGGAGGGAGCTCTTGTGGCTTAGTGAGTAAGGAGTTGTACTGCCAATCCAAAGGCAGGTGGTTCAAATCTACCAGCTGCTCCAGGCAGTTTATATCCTACCTGGGTTTCTCAGAGGAATAAAGAGCAACTGTCTCCTCCCATGCAGTTTATGGCCCTGTAAACCTCATGAAACTCTGGAGGCTCAGATATGAGACAGTTCAGTCTCAAAGACAATGAGTTCTTTTTAGTAAAATGGGAATTATAAGAGTTATAGTTATTGTTGGCCTATAGGTAGTTGGAAGATTGGCAACTTATTTTCAATTATTCCAGAGATTTTCACAGATAAGTTTGGCAGGTTTAGCTAAAACAAAAGAACCGTGTAAACAGGATGCCTAGTTAAATTTAAATATCAGATAACAATGTGGTAGACAGAAAATACCTACCTCTCTCAAAAATGTCCATGCCCTAATGCCTAGAAGCTATGAATATACTCCCTTACAGGGCAAAAGAGACTATACTAAGGATATGAACCTTGAAATGGAAAGGTTACACTGATTTATGCCTGTAGGTTCAACCTAACCTAAGGAGTCTTTGAAAGGTCACCATGACCGAGGAAGGTAGGTCAGAGAGAGGCAATCCTCCTGCCTTTGAAGATGGCGGAAGAGGGCCACAAGCCAAGGAAAGTGGGTTACCTCTAGAAGCCAAAAAAAAAAAAAAATGCAAGGAAATGTATTTTCCTCTAGAGTCTCCAGAAAACTACACAGCCCTGCAACATCTGATTTCAGTTCAGTAATCCCTTTTCCAAATGGCTGACTTGAAGAACCATGTTGTTGTTGTCATATGCCTTTGTGTTGGAACTGACCCACAGCTGACCCTCCGGGGGCTTTCAGAGCCTCTGAATCATATGAGAGGAGATTGTCCATCTTTCTCCCTGGGAGCAGATGGTGGATTCAAACCACCTGCCTTGGGGTTGGCAATGCAATTCTTTACCCACTATGCCATGGAGCTTATCAAGTTTATGATAATTTGCCACAATAGTAATATAAAACTAATGCAAACAAGAAATAAATTTTTAGTATAAGTGCTTCCTGCTATATTTGGGACATACTGATACTAAAAGTGTATTTCTGGTTTGAAATTCAAATTTAACCGTGTGTCCTGTATTTTATCTGGCAACCCTATTTATAGGGAAGTAGGGTTCCAGAGCTCTCTCATATCTCTGCCCAAAAACCTGTATCAGTTTTGGCACCTAGCATGTGCCAGACATGAAATTCTTTTTCATTTAATTCTTACAACTCTTCAGGGTAAGATATATCATTATTTCTGTTTTTAAATGAAGGAACTGAGCCAACTCAAGGTCAAACAATTTGTTCAAGGTCCAACAGCAGGAGCTGGGGTGGATCCGGTCTGTCTGACTCGAAAGATTGCACTCTGTTATCTTGTCTGCATTACTCAGCTTGCTTTCATTGCAAGATCTCCGAAAGGTAATCTCGACTGTTGCTTCCATATCCTTACCACCCACCTTCCCCTGTAATCTGATCCCCCCTCCCCACTGTACCTCTTCTAAACCATCAAAACTGCTTTTTTAAAGGTCACTTATGGTCTCCAATTTATCATCTTTTCTTAGTCATTCTAAATTCACCTTCTCTGCAGTCAGTGGCTGGTTAACTTCTTCCCTCTGTCTCTGAATCTATTCCCCACCCCACCCCCGAGGACACACGTTATAACATTGACTCTCTTTCTGCCACTCTGACTATTCTTGCTTGCCCTTATTCTCACTCTATCACTATGGAACAGCCATGATTCTTCTCTCTCATTCACGTGTTCAGTTCAAAGATCACTTCCAATAACTGTCCTGTTGATCTTTCCTCCCAATGACACCCTAATATTGCCTCCAGTACTACTTTCTCCCTAGAACTCATCTCACACTTATACAGCAATTTTGTCTAAAAATCAAACAAACCCACCCAAACCTATCACTTTTTAAAAAAAAATTCTTTTATACTGGTGTACTTACAAAGTTTATGTATGTTGTTTTTCACACAGGATCTTTCCCATTTCCTTTACCCACTCTCCCTCCATTCATCATATTGTGTGACTCTATGATTATCCCTCCATCCATCCTCACTCCTCTGTTCCTACCCTACCCTCCTTGGATACTCATAAAAGTTTTACTAATTATCTTTCTATTTCTGCAATAATGGTCTTACACAGTATTTGTCCTTATGGGATTGGTCAGTTCACTTTTTCAAAATCATTGTTCCTATGTGCTGTTTAGTATTTCATCATGTGAATGTACCATGATTTCTCCATTTCATCCATTGTGGTTGGATATTTGGACTGTTTCCATGTTCTTGCAAGTGTGAATAATGCTGCAATGAACATGGGTGTCTAAATCTCCACTTGTGCCTCAGTTCTCATTTTCTTAGTGTATGTTCCAAGCAGTGGAATAACTGGGTTATATGGAATTTCTATGTTCAGCTTTTTGAGGAAACACCAAACTGTCTTCTAGAGTGGTTGTACCATTTTACAATCCCAACAACAATGTATACGTTCCTATCTCACCACATCCTCTCCGACATATATTTCTTGTTAACCTATTAAACTTTGCCACTGATACTAGAGTGAGATGGTATCTCATTGTCAAACTTATCACATTTAATGTAATTCTGACTCCTGGTAAACCCCTGTATTACAGAATAGAACTTCTCCATAGGATTTTCTTGGCCGTAGTCATTACAGAGAAGATCAGCAGACATATTCTTGGGTGGTGCTTCTGAATGGGTTCAAACTACAAGTTTAAGGTTTGCAATCAAGTGACAATTACTTCCACAACCAGGGACCAGGGACCTGACAATCCCACTAAACACTTTCAAAAACACCAGACTCGTCTCCTTCCTCTCACCTGACTCATTTTCCCTTCATCCTCAGTTCTAACAGTTCTACATCTGATTTATTTTGACTCTTTATAGTCACCATTTCAATCCACCTCATTGAAGGTCTTCTTTTCTTTCACCAACCATCTACTTTTTCCCAGCAAGATGTCTTTTTCTAAAGCCTTCTGACAACATACTCAAAATATGAGTTAAAGTTTCACCATCTTTACCTCTATGTAACAACCTGATTGCATTTTCTTCAAGACATTTGTTTTGGCAGTTCAGAAGATGTTCAATACTTAATGCCAACACCACAATTCAAAGACCTTGATTATTCTTCAGTCTTCCTTAGTTATTGTCCAACTTTCAGGTGCATAGGAAACACTTAAAAAGAGCATGGCTTGGATTGGGTGCATCTTAGTTTTAAAACTGATTCCATTGCTCTTTAACACTTTAAAGAGGTTCTTAAGAGCGGATTTCCCCAAAGCAAAATATCTTTGATTCTTGACTTTAGCTACCTTGAGTGTTGATTGTGGCTCTAAGTAAAATGAAATAGTTGACAACTTCATCATTTTTTCTCCTTTTGTCATGATGGTGCTTAGTGGTCTAGTGGTGAGGATTTTTCTTTTCTTTATGTTGAGAGGTAACCTTTTTTGAGGGCTGTAGTCATTGATCTCCAGTAAATGTTTCAAGCCTTCTAATTTGCTGCCAGACTTGAAAATCAACCTTGCATTTGAACAGCTTCTTCCCAGTATCAGAAGTGTTTCCTTTTGATTTTTATAGGGTTACTATGAGTCAGAGCAGACTCAGTGATACTTAACAACAACAAACTTCAATTGTATCTGCTCATTATTGTCTTGGGCAATTATTTTAATGTTTTCTCTGTGTGTGGCCTCTTTAAATAAAATACGAGATCCTTGAATATGACTCCTTTGTCTTCTTCTTACTATACTCATGATACTTATGATTTGTTCTCAATAATGTGTGTTGATTTCATCTCGCAAAAGTTGACAGAGTTCAGGTTGGGGTAAGGAGTGGACAGAGATTATTCCAATCAAAGCAAATGACCTGAGATTACATAGTAGATTACATACATTGTACAGAGGCTGTCTCCAATCCATTTGTCAGGGAGAATCCAAGAGAAGGCCTTCAATTGGCTTGGTGCTTAAAAATTTTGTTAGCTGAACAAAAGGGAGCTACAAAGGTGAGACAGAAAGGGAAGTCTTAGGTATTCAGGTTAACTAGTTTATAAACTGGATGAGTCAAGGCTAGCAGTTGTTTGCATCATCAACATCACCACCTACCTCTCCAGTCCCAGTCGTTCCCTGTCAGTGATAGTGTGGTGGTTCAAGCTTATCAAGCTGAGACAGTCACCTAGAATCCGGCTCTTTGCCATGACTTGGCTGGGTGGCCTTACAACTACCTCTGCTAGAATTCTCCCCCATCTACCAGGCAAAACAGCTCTTGTCACATTCACAGAAATGGTGTGCACGCAACTGGACAAGCAAGACTGCCAGACTCATATGAAATATCGGCTACATAGAAAATGTTCATCTTAGCCTAGGTGTTTGGAGAACTGGAACAAGGCAGTATCCCATGCGCAAAAAAAAAAAGGACTGGAGCATATAGATGTGTCACCCTGTAAAAGGAACGTGGTGTCTTAGCCCCATTAAAAGCATGATAAATCAGGGACTCGAGTGAACGTCTCTAAATAAATTCCTTTTACCTTGAAATAGGGAGTTACCTGGAAGTGAAAATGGTTAAGAATTTAGCTGCTCACTTAAAGGTGTGTAGCTCAAATCTGCCCAAAGGTACATTGGAAGAAAGATCTGGCTATACATTTCTTAAAAATGAAACACTGACAATCTTGTGAACACAGATCTAGACTATACACATGGGCTTCTGTGAGTCAAAAACAACTTCGCATTCAAGTAGTTTTACCTTGAAAATCTTAGAACTTTGGAAATCTAATTTTGCCTGGATTGTCTAGATAATAGCTTTACCCCTTTTGCTTAGCTCTTTGTGGTATAACTTTTCTACAGTTATTTGGCCCTGCCGAACTCTATTTCCCATTTCTTTAATTTTGACTTTGTGTTTTGTTTTCACTTGCAGGTCAAACCAGCTGTCCATTCCTGGTGTTGACTTTGGAAGGATAGGAGATGACTGGCTTCACCCTAATGTCTCCAGAGGTGGGGGCTTTCCATGGACTTTTATAGCTCTGCGTAAGAAAAGAGAATTCTCAGTCCTCTTCTGTTCTCTGGAACCCAGGAAAGGCTGCCTCCTCGGCTACAGTTCCTACGTGCTTACAAAGCATGTGGGACAGAACGCCTCATCTTTGTTTCTTTTCTTTCTTGCCACAGCTGCCACACTTAAGAGAAGGTCGAGGAATCTTCAGGCGTCACATGCTTGCTTGAGTGGGCTGCCCTTCCCTCTCGAGACCCAGAGCGTGGGGTCAAGCTTATCCCCATGGCCTCTATCACTATAGGAACAGCTGGCAGTTATTTTTATAGTAGTGGCATTAAGGGACCGCCTGCAGTTGCCCAGGGCTTGCTTCCATATGGAACTATAGAGGAGGTCAAAGGTTAGGGTGAGTGGGATAGGTTGTCAGCTTCATGGAAAAAGGGCCGAGTTAGTGTAAGTTTTATCAATATTTTCTCAAAGTTTTCTACATCCATCTAATACTTTCTAATCTAATCCAATCTAATACTTTCTACATCTAATACTTTCAAAGGTGAGATTGCTATTAGCTGCTACCAGTCATGATAACTCCATACATACAATAGAACAAAATACCATCATGCTTGAGTCTGCTGTTGCTTTCTAAAGTAAAGGCCTAAGAAGCCGCACTGCAATCCCAAAGGCACACAGTTCAAATCTACCAGCTGCTCCTTGGGAGAAGAATAAGCAATCTCTTTCTGTTTTATTGCCTATGAAAATCATCTGGAGGGTCAGCTATGGGTTGGTCCTAACACTAATGCACACAACAACAGTAACAGCACTCCGGGGACAAGATTCTGTTGTGATCCACAGTGCTTTCATTAGCTAATTCTCAGAAGTTGATCACTAGACCATTTACCTTCATTTAGATACTTGCTTGAAAACTATCTACCAAAGATGATCTGGCTAGTATTTGGAATACTGATAGGATAGCTTTAAGCAACAGGCAAGCCATAAACTGACGTAATAAGTGATAGAGAATTTGATCATTTCTCTTTTAATTCAAAAAACCATGGATAAAGATTGCCTCATTTTAGCCCCCCAAAATGTACAAATTATTATTGACATTTGACCTTAAAGGATTTATTTGCTCCATTACTGTCTTTCTATGTAATATGGAACTCAGTTTCTCTTCCCATTCTATAATCGACCAGAGTTTAGTAGGTATATGATATAAATATTTTATTATTCATGAGAAGATTAAGCACCTTTTTCATTTTTAAAAATATCCCTGCATTTTTCTGTTTATCAGCAATATAAGAAGGGGAACTTTAGGTTTGTGTACAAGTAACAGAAAAATTAAAAATTAAAAGCACATAAGCAACATAGCTCAACAGCAAGCAAAAAGGAATTCTCATAACTGGACCAATAAGCAATATAATGGCCAATGGAGATTAGATTGAAGCTGTCAACAATTTAATTTTACTTGACTTCACAGTCAATACCCATGTTGTTGTTGTTGATTGCCATCGAGTCGAGCAAGACTCATAGGGACTCTATGAACAAAAGGCCTAGTGCCTTTCCGTAACTCTTGTCATTTCTCCAAGTTCATAAAGTTCCAGAGGCATGCTCTCAAGTAGACTCATAGCAACCCTATGAACAACTGACCTGCACCCTATCCTGTGCCATCTTCATTTCTGACATACTTGTGCCCATTGCTGCAGCCACTATGTCAATCCATGTGGATTAGAATCTTCCTCTCTTTTGCCAGCTCTCTACTTTGTGAGCATGATGTCCTCTCCAAGGAATACCCTTACTTAGCAATATGGTCTAAGTATTTAAGCTTTGTCATCTTTACCTCCAAAAAGCACTCTAGCTGTCCTTTCTCCAAGACATACCCATTTGTTATTTTGTCAGTCCATAGAATATTTAGTACTCTTCCCCATTACCACAGCTCAAAGTCATCAATTCTTCTGTCATCTTTATTCATTGTCCAGCTCTCAGATGCATAGCAAATGATTGAGAAAACAGACTTTCCCTCCCTGCCCCCTCCCCAGTTCACTTAAAAAAATATATTTGTTCATTGTTGCACAATTACCTCCCTTTCCCTCTCCCCCTGGGCCTCTTTGAATTGTACCTCATATTCTGGGCTGTTTTTGTGTGTATAATGCCTAATCATATATTCCTTTTAAACGGTTCTTCATCTCTTCCAATGCAGTGCTCATTACTTATCCCCTCTTTTCTTAGTTTCTCCGCAACTCCTACATCAGTCCTGTTTTATAATAGTGGTGTTACACAGTATTTGTTCTTCTGTGACTGAGTTTTACTCAGCATAATGTCCTTGAGGGTCAACCATGTTGTGTAATACTTCATGAGTTCCTTGTTTCTGAATGAAAATCTAACTTTTCTGTAAACTTTCATTAAAATAAAAAATAATTTTAAAATAAGAAAAAAATAACCTACATAGGCGGTATCAGGCACACTTCAAACTGGTATCATTGCTCCTCAGTAATTTGAAGAGACTTGCTAAATGCAATATATCTTTCATGAGCTGCTACCAAGAGTATTGATTGTGGTGTCAAGTAAGTTAAGTCACTGACAATTTCAGTCTTTCCTCAACTTATCATGATGTAGACTATAAATCCAGTGGTAAGAATTTTTGTTTACTTAACATTGAGATGTAATCCATATTAAAGGCAAGACTAATTTGCTATTAGAATTACAAGCTAAACTGTCAGTTTGTTCTGTTTGGGGAGAACATTGTTGTGATTATCTGTCAGTGTGTTGTACTGAGATAACTTGTGGGTTGCTGTGAAAGCTATGCCACTGGTGGGTCAAACACATAAGGGTTACCCATGATAAACAGGTTTTAGTAGAGTTCTCAAGATAGACTAGAAAGCAGGATTGGCCATCCAGTTCTGACATAACAGGCCTTTGGAAACAATAGAGGAACTCAGTTTGAAGGCTATAATTTTGATCTACATTTTCCTCATTTTCAGTAAGCAAAGTTGTGTCAACTGTATAGCATAGATTGTTGATGAGTCTTCCTCCAATCTTTCTGTCATATTTTTTATTATAGAGTCTAGCTTCTTAAATTATTTATTCAGCATAAAGGTTGAATGGCTTTGGAAAGAGGATACAACCCTGATACACATCTTTCTTAATCTAAAGCCTTGCAATGTTCCCTTGGTCTGGTTGTAAGTTTTGCATGAGGACAAATAAGTGTTTGGGAATTTCTATTCTTCCCAATGTTAGCCATAATTTGTCACGTTCCACACAGTCAAATGCCTTTGTATGGTCAATAAAGCACAAATAGATATTACTGTGGTTCTCTGTTAGGATTCATCTGACATTAGAAATGATATCTCATGGGCTTTTCTAAACTCAGTCTGAACTTTCTGACAATTCTCTGTCAGTGTACTACTCTAGCCATTATTTTATGACCTCCAGCAATATTTTGCTTATATGTAATGCTAATGCTATTGTTTGATAATTTTCACATTCTTTTAGATCACTTTTCTTGATAATGGGAGTAAATATGATTCTCTTACAGTCAGTTGACCAGGTAACGGTCTTCCAAATTTCGTGGCAGAGACTGGTGATCATGGCCAAGGCTGCATCTATCTGTTGAAACATGTCAATTGGTATCCAGTAAATTCCTGGGGTCTTATTTTTTACCAATGCCTTCTGTTCAGTTTGAACTTATCATTGGCTCTTGATTATATGGGACTTCCTGAAATATTTCAGTATCAAAAAATCTTTTTTGGTACAGAGATTCTGTGTATTTCTTGCATTTTCTTTTGGTATTTGCTGAATCATTCAAGATTTTGTCCATAAACTCTCTCAGTATTGCAACTTGAGACCTGAATTTGCTTTTCATTTCTTTTGGCTTAAGAAATGCTCAGTGAGCTCTTTCCTTTTTATTTTCCAACTCCAGCTATCTAGACATTCTGTTATAATACTTTGCTTTATCTTATGATCTGTCCTTTGAAATCCCCTGTTCAGCTCTTTTACTTCAGCATGTCTTCTTGTTGTTTTAGATTCTTAATGCTCTAGTGCAATTTTCAGGGTCTCTTCCAATATTCATTTTGGTTTTTATTTCACCTCTGTCTTTGATGTCTTCACCCTTGATCCCATAACACATCTAGTCTTCAGTCATTGATGTTCACTGCTTCAAATCTATTCTTAAGATGATTTTTAAATTCAAGTGGCATAGAGTCAAGATCATATTTCAGTTGTTGTGGGTTTATTTTTATTTTTCTTCAGCCTCAAATAGAACTTGCACATGATGGTCTGTTCTATAGTCTGAACCTTATCTGATATTGAACTGCTCCAAAAATTCTTTCCACAAATATCGTCAATCTGATTCCTATGCAGCCCATCAGATAAGATCAATGTGTAAAGTCACCACATTTTCTTAAAAATGTATTTGTGATGAATAAATCATTGATGACATAAAATTCAATCATTCTATTTCTGGCATCATTTTTGTTGCTAAATCTGTACTTTCTGACTACCACTTTTCTTCATTATTTCCATCTTTTGCATTCCAGTCACCAATTATCATTAAGGAACTTTTATTGCATGTTTGGCTAATTTTGGACTGTGAAATCTGACAAAAATCATCAATCTTCCAGGGCCCCATCCTGCCACAGTGCCACAGGTATCTGCTGGATCCAACAACCTGGTATTCATATGCCTAATTTTCTATTACAGGTACAACTTTTATCAGTTAGTATGTTGTATTGAGGGAATGATTGGGATATTGCTCATTACTTTATAACTTAAAATCTCTATTCTTGCTAATTTGTCATTGTTTTTATTAGCTCAGCACATGTCTGTCAATTTCCTGTACTGAGATAAATTGTGAGTGGTTGTGATGCTAAAATCTATGCAACTGGTATGTCATGTGACAGAAGATGAGATGGCTCGGCATTGGCCACTTTGAATCAGATACTCCTATGGTATACTATTATATACTATGCTGAAAATGAAAAACAGAGGAAAAATGCACTGTATTTATATATAAAATGATTATATGCTGTGAGTGATAGGAGCCCATTCTATGCAGATAAAGAAGTCTTGCTAATCTGACTATTACTCAAATACACTCATTGTAATCACAGTCAAGAAATCAAAAGACCAGTCAGGTAAATCTGCTGTCAAGGACCTCTCCGAAGTGTTAAAGAACAAGAATGTCAATTTAAAGACTAAGGTGCACTTAACTCACACATGGTATTTTCAGTTGTGTCATATGCATGCAAAAGTCAGACAATGAGCAAGAAAGATCAAAGAAGATAATGCTTTTGAATTGTGATGTTGGGTGAGGTATTGACTATTTCATAGACTATCAAAAGAACAAAAAAATCCATGTTAAAGAAAATGCAACAATGGTGCTCCTTAAAAGCATAAATTTTGAAACTTTGTCTCACATACTTTGGGAATGTTGGCAAGAGAGTTTAATCCTTGGGAAAAGACATCATGCTTAGAAAACCAGAGTGAATCAGTAAAAGAGAAGATATTCAGGGAGAAAGATGGATCTAGTGTGAAAAAGATCAAGGGCCACATGAAGACAGCTGTGTAGGACCTTTACTAATTCCACAAGGGGGAACTGTCCCCATCAACAACAGCCACAACACAAAACAAATTCCCATGAAGTAAGACATGTTTTCCATACTTCTCTACCTCATTAGTAGAAAACTCATCTTCACACCAATCCTACTGCTCTACTTGGTCAAAAATCTTATGCAATATATCACAGACTAAACAGAAATATATTGTTATTGTTGTTCTTGTTATATGCCATCTAGTTGATTATAACTCATAGCAACCCTATGCACAGAGACATATTGGAAAAGTCAAAAGACTATCAAGAAGATATAGTCAAGACAGCTTCCAAAATGTGCTTGCGAGTACCTCAGCCTTGAACCTTACCGCTTTAGGCAAATGTTGCTAAGCTTTCAGTTCTGCCAATTTTGCCTCTTCCCTCCAGCTCTCTTACAAACTTGGGCAAAAGACTCTTCGTTCTGTTCAGTGATGTAGCAGCGTGCTACATCTTCTGTCAGGTCCCTGGTTCTCTGCTGTGGTTGCTATAGCTACTGTCTCTGTAGTCTCAATGGTGCAAGAATCTCTGGCCCCAAAGGATGTGTTGCAAACTTTTGCTTCTTTTTGCTGATGGTGAGATTTCTCCAATTCTGCTGCTAGATCCACTCAATTTAATGATAAGACTAGTCAATCCCATTGTGGATAGACTAACACACCCTATTTGCATATTCCTGCTCATCCATGGCAAGATATGTTAATAGATAGGAAAGCCATTTTGAACAATAAACCCTTGTAACAGTAGGTTGGAGAATGGTGAAGATTGTAAGGATGACTTGGGATTGGATAAGTTTGATCTATTGTCATAGAGTTGTTAGAGCCATACTTGACTCAGTGACACCTAACAACAACGAGCAAACTGTATTATGGCTTCTCTCTTCTAAAAGAATTGAAGAAAGGTGTCCAAGGCTTATATAGTGACTTTGCTTCAGGAGTTGTTACCGTTATAGTCCAAGGTAGCATCTGCAGTTTATACAACAGGAAGGCTAAGATGATGAAAAGAAAAGGAAAAGGGTACATGTAAGCCAACTTTCATGTCTGGTACTCAGAAACCACTCTTTGACATTGCTATCACAGAATACAGATAGCTGAAAAGGAGCTTAGGTAAAACAGCTTTCATTTATGACAGCCTTGTTGCTGTTGTTGTGTATTGTAGAGTTGGAGCCAACAAATAGCTGACCCTCCAGTGGGCTTTCAGAGGGCATTAATTGCAAGGAAGGAGGGTGCCCATCCTTTTTCTATGGAACAGCTGGTGACCTCAAACAGCATGCTTACAGGATTGCAGCAAAGCTTCTTTCCATGAGGCTCAAAAATTGTTTTCCCAGGAAAGATGTTGTTAATGGAAATTAGAGAACAACTAGTGATCTCTGCCATAGAATTTATTCTAAGAGTACATTTCTGGAGGTTCTAGGTATAACGAAGGGAGCTCTGTTATCTTAATGGTTAGGAATTGCACTGCCAATTTCAAGGTTTACAGTTCTAATCCACCAGCTGCTCTGAAGGAGAAAGATGGGTAATCTCCTCCCTTGCAAATTGCTGCCTCTGAAAACCCACCAGAAGGTTACCTATGAATGAGTTCTGATTTGACGGCACATAGCATAACAATAACTAGGTAGAATGAAGAGTCCTAAAATTCATACTCAATTGTTCTAAAAGTGTAAATCATTATCCATCTAAACATATATACCAGTACATAAACCTACACATTAATATTTACGTGACTAAATACATTTTAAGTCAAGTAGACAGAATGATATACCAAGAGCATTTTAAGCCATTTCTGTAAATAATAACTTTTTCTGAAAAGTTTACTTCAAGTTTGCAATAATTCTCAGAGCCATTTAGTTGATTAGTGACCTTGAAAAGCTCAGCCACTCAGATGGTGAAATCTCTCAAATCTCTGGGGGTGTCAGTTGCCAGAAGTATTTCAGAACTTAGTGCTAGGAAACAATGCCCCTCAGATTACAAGGTCTGCATATTTTCTCACAGAGAATTAGGATATGGGGGAAATTTGACATTCAAATGGCAACAATCTATTTATGGATCTATGGGAATATGGGAAAGGGGTGTGTGTGTTTGTGTATGTATGTGTGTGTGATATCACAGGTATAGGCTTGAATTCTTGTCTCCTGGCAACCCAAAAAATCAACAGGTAAAATTGACACCCAATAAAGGATTTTTTTGTCCTGTAGTGGACAAACATATTCCTTAGATAATGATTGGCACAATTCATTTGGGCTTAATGTTAGCTTTTTGAGAGGGATAGAAAATATTTTTTGCTTTGTTTTGTTCTTTTCTTATTTCTGTGTAAGACAAGGAAGGATATCCTCCCATCCACAGAGGTGTGCCCCCAAAAAGATTGTTACAAGGGGCAGCCTCTGGCTTGCCCAGAAATACAAACTGAAAAATAATCCATGAATGTTGACTTCTAGATCTGTTAATCAAAGAAAACAGTGTAGTTAAAAAAAAGGTTCAAGAATTTTTGGTTTATTTTATTTAAAAAAATTAAAGTTTATGCATAATTTTAGCCATAAAAAAAAGAAAACTCTACTAGGCCGATTAGTCTTTTCCTCTTCAATTATCAGAGACTTGTACAAGTGTCAGGGAGCTCTGGGGATGGAGCCGCAGGAAGTTGTGCTGCTAACCCCCAAGTGGAGCCAATCTGATAGTTCAAACCCACCCATGGCTACATGGGAGAAATGTGCCATCTCCTTCCATCGACTGAATTGAGGGCGAGGAATTGTTGTCTCCTCATTTGAAAAGTGCAACTTCTCAAATTATTTGCTCAGGGTGTAGATGGAGCACATATGCTGAAAGAATACTTTAGTGTAGTAATAAGCATACTGTTCAAGAATTTGTGCCTTCTATTGCGTCACCTTTTTTTCCAAATGGACGCAGATATGGATTGCTTCCAGTCACTTGGCCACGAAGTTATTATCCAAACGTCTTGGCACAGATAAGTGAGCATATCCAGGGCTACATCTGTCTGTTGTTGTCATCAGGTGCCATCATCTTTGCTCACATATCAACCCTAGGCACAACACACCAAACCTGACTCTGTCCTGTGCCATGCTCACTCTCTCCACCATGTGCAAGCCCATGGAAACACCCACTAGTGACTGGAACGTGGGATTTAATGTACAAAGCATCAGTCTAGAAAAAGCTGGAAGCTGTATAAAATGAAAAGGAATGCATAACAAGCTATAGAGAGGTATCTACCATACAAATAGAAAAGAGTAGTGGGAAAATAAAATACTTTGAGCAAATGATGGCCTCGTTATGTCAACCACACAAAGGCACCAGTCCTAACAGTCACTGCCATGGTCACTGTACTCACACTAACTAGCAGCAGACAGTAAGGGAGGTTATAAAGATACCTTGGCAACTTTTATTTTTAAATAGATGTTAATGTGTTCCTACTCCCACCCCCAGCATTGCATCTTGGCACATAATTTTAAATGCCACACTAAGATAAAAACAATGATAGTTAAAAGTGAGATAATTAAAATAACAACAATAATGATTCAAACAATAGGTTATCAAAACAAAAAATTCAAATCTGAGAATGAGGCATTAAACATATAGCTGGATCTGTCTATCATTGAACAAAACTCATATATTTATTCATTAAATCAAACTCAAAGATTTAGTTTAAGTTAAAACAAAATCATCTGTTTTTATCATTAATTGTTAATTTCTCATTTTTGCAGTGTTTTTTTAACTTAACACATAACTTTGGTTTCAGAGGCTGTTACTGAGGCACGGATTACTCATCCTTCTCTCTCGAAGCAGCTGGTGGATTCGAACGCATTCCTTTTGAATTGCAGCTCAGTTTCGTATCACTAGGCCACCAGAGCTGCTGTATAGGTGTCAGTAGATAAATTTAATTAAAACTGTCACTATATGAGTTGACATATAAGGAAAGTATTATTTATAAAATGCAAAGTTAGCCATGATATTTTGAGTCTTTCTAGAGTCTCTGAATAGAATTGTTATTCCTTGGTATGTATTCTTCTTACTAGATTGCTTTTCTTTTTCTCTGCCTTTCATTGATCTATCTCCCTTTCATTCATTACACATATTGCTGTTTCACATACTTCAGGCATATTGCTAGGAGAGGCTATTCCTTTGAGAGGGACATCGTGCTTGGAAAGGTGAAGGGTCAGTGAATGAGAGGCAGACCCTCAAAATAGGTGGATCGGCACAGGGACTGCTGCAATGGGCTTCTGTGTGTCAGGAAATATGAAGATGGCACAGGGTAAGACAGGGTTCAGATCTGTTGTTCAAAGGGTCACTATGGGTCATACTCAACTCAATGGCACCTAACAACAACAACAATCTCCCTCTCATTCTCTTGCTCCACCCATCCTTGTTTCTATTCTCCAGAAGTTTATGAAATTTATTAGTACAGATTCCAGGGAGGGAGGGGGGAAGGGAAAGAGAGAGAGAATGAGAGAGAGAGAAAAAAGAGAGACTGAGAGAGAGGAAGGCATCACTGATGTGTGGAAGGAAGGGACTGCTAAAATATCCAAGAGCAACAATAAGGAGCAAAACAAAAATTAGAAGCAAGATGAAAATGAGACGAATTAATTGCATATTACATCTGATTTTCTTGGGATATCATACAGAATTTTTTTTAAATTGCTCTGGCCTTGTGAATTAATTTGTGAATTGATATTTCTTCTGAGTACAAATATGACTCTTGGGAAACTCGACTTTTTCTCTCTCACCTTTGTATCCATTGTTACATAAAGTAGCCTTCAACCAACCACTGGTAAGTCTACACCGCTTCTTTTTCTCAAGGAGATTTTGAGGTTAAAGATGAGAGAGCTGTCATTGGTTGTTCTGGTCTCTTGGGAAGTTGTTAGGCCTTGACACTGGGAAGGCTGATTTATGTCAGTCCTGCGGGAAGTGTGCTTAGTTGACAAAGACAAGTAGAAAAAATACAACGTGGCTCATGACTTATAGCTGGGTTATCTAACTGCTATTAGAGAGTTATCACAAGTAGATGGTGCTAACAAACAGAAATTTGTTCTTTTACAGTTTTAGAGGCTAAACATCCAAATTTAGTGTGCCAGCTCTGGGAGAAGGCTTTCTCTCTATGTTCATTCTGGTGGAATGTCCTTGTTTCCTTCAGCATCTATACAACTGACAATCCTTCGAGATCTCCGTGTGTCTTGGCCATCCTCTGTGTTGAGGAGCTTCTTGATCTAAAAAAGATACTCTATTCCTCAGATTATTTCTTAGTGGTGTTGAGTTCCCTGGCCTCTTCTCTCTTTTCTCTCCTTTTAACTTTCATAAAACAAAACATGATACAAGCCAAACACCACAGAAACACCTGTTAGCTTGGATCAGGACTGTGATATGATTCAGGGTATTGCATCCCACTCTTAATTCTTTTACAACTTCTTGGCTTATATCAGGCTATTGGAGATCATGACAGAAGTTTCACATTACATCATTATACGTTATATATACATACTTGGGAGTAACACAATTTGATCCCTGACGTGATATAGTTTAAGTTTTGTGAGGAAAACAGCTTGTTCAAAGATATGCTCAAGACACATCATCCCATCAATTTCCAAGTGGTTAATTTGTATTTTCAAAGGCGGTCAGAGGAGTAACCTACAGATAACTTTTATGCAAGTTTAGACAACTAGGAAGAGACTTAATTCATTGGAGGGCTTCTGTCATACTTTGTGAAATTCTATCAGGAAATGAGGCAAAATCAACTCTGAGAAATTGGCTCTTCTGCATAACTTGGCTAGTTCCATTCAGTGTTCTGAAGTGATCTTTTCCGTAGAAATAAGAATAATCTGTAAGGGCTTTACCATATTCAGTCTGCTTAATTGGAGGCCAAATTGGAAAGCATTTGTATCTAAGTTTAATAATACAAATCTAAAGCTCATAATTAAGGGGTTCTAACTAACGTCTCCTGTGAAAATTTTGTTGTTGCTAACTGCTAGCATGTTGATTCTGGCTCTTCTTCCATTTGGTCAGTATGGGCCTGTTCATGCAGTAATCACAAAATGTCTAACAGGTGGGAGGTGGCATGCACGATCCATGAGGCAAGGGCTAAAGTTGCTAAACTATCCTTGCTGCTATGATCTGTTTACCAAAAGGAAGGAAATAGATTTTTATCTCTTCCTGAGAGTGTATCATTAGAAGTACTCAATTACTCACTTGTCTATGACAATAAATTTGAAAGACAGCTCCTTGGCCAAATGACTGGAAAAGATCCATATGTGTTCCCATTTTTTAAAAAGTGATCAAATAGAATGTAAAAATTATCAAACAATAGCATTAATAACCCATGAAAGTATAATTTTGATGAGAAGTGTTAAAAAGTGACTAAATTTCAAAATAGATTCAGAAGAGGCCTTGGAAATGAAGGATATCATTGCTGATGTCAGGTGGATCTTGACTAAAAGCACAGAATACAGGAAGGATGTCTACTTGTGTTTTAATGACTAGGCAAAGGCATTTATTTTACTGTGTGGATCACAATAGATCATGGCTAACATTGAGAAGAATGGGAATCCCAAACAACTAATTCTATTCATACAAATCCTATACCTAAACCAAGAAGCAGTTGTCTGAACAGAACAAGGTAACACTATATGGTTTGAAATTAAGAGAAGTGTACACCAGAGTTGTATCCTTTCTCCATACTTATTAATTCTATAAACTAAGCAAATCATTCAAGAAGCTGTACTATACAAAGAAGAATGTGGCATTAGGATTAGAGTAAGACTCATCAACAATACGACTTACACAGATTTACATTAATAAGCATAGATTTGAAGACCTTCTTGGGTCAACTTTAATGATTATCTACTTGGATCCATGCAGTATTCTCTTGCTTTCTAGATGTAGGCTTTGCATGAGCATAAGCAAGTGTTCTGGGATTCCCATTCTTCTCAATGTTAGCCTTAATTTGTTATGATTCACAAACATGCCTTTGCATAGTGACTTTTAAAAAATCAAGAAAAATGTGCATCAGGGCTGTATCCTTTCTCTATACCGTAAGCAAATCATGCTAGAAACTGAACATCGAAAGAATGTGGGATCAGGGTTGGAGGAAGACTTAGCAACAACCTGTGCTATGTGGATAACACAACCTTACTTGCTGAAAGTAAAGAAGACTTGAAACACTTTCTGCAAAAGATCAGAGACTACAGCCTTCAGTATGGATTGCATCTCAACATCAAGAACACAAAAAATTCTCACCACTGGACCAATAAGCAACATCATGAAAGATGGAGAAAAGAAGTTGTCAATTATTTCATCTTACTTGGATCAACAATCAATATCCTTGGTACGAGGGGTCAGAAGATCAGAAGATGTGTTGCACAGGAGATCAGGATGCGTATTGCTCTGGGTAAGTCTGCTATAAGGGATATCACCAAATTACTGACGAGAAATGATGTCAGTTTGAAGACTAAAGTGCACCTGATTCAGGCTATGATCTTTTCATCACTTGGTATGCAACTGAGAGTTTGACAATGAATAAAGGTTACAGAAGATAAATTGATATCTTAGAGTCCTAAACATTCCACAGACTGTCAAAAGAACAAAAAAATATGTCTTGGAGAAAGACAAACATATGTTCTGAAGAAAGAACAGCCAGAATGCTCCTCGGAGGCTTCATCTCACATGATTTGGGTATATTACTGGAAGAGGCTATTCCCTTGAGGAGGGACATCATGCTTGGAAAGGTGGAAGGTCAGCAAATGGATTCACACAATGAGCTCAAATGTGTCAGCGATTATGAGGATGGCGCAGGACAGGATAGGGTTGGGATGTGTTGTTCATAGGGTCACTATGAGTCATACTTGACTCAGTGGCACCTAATAACAACAACTTTAATCTGGGAAACTGAAAGCTTGCTTGGTAATGGATAATGAAAATGAACTTTTCCTAATCCTCAGAACTGTGATGACAAGATTTCAAGGCCAGTGCCTCAAGGATTTTTATATAATATTAGAAGTAAGAAAGATACTTCTTTGTTCTAGATAAGGTCCTTAAGATTATGTTCAGGTAATCAATACATATTTTTGCTTTGAGTTTCTAATCCAGAGACACTTTATTGTTCATCATTTATTGACTTCTTGATTTAAAGCCACAAAATCACCCACACTTACTGCCGTTGAGTCAACTATGACTCATAGCAACTTTGCATCCTGTGTTTGGGGCTATAAACTTTTATGGGAGGGCACTGCCCACCCATCTTTCTCCTATAAAACAGCTGGTGGATTTGAATTGCCAAACTATCTGTAAGCTAGAAGCTACCACATAACCTGCTACAGACATCAGAGCTCCCTTCAATGTGCCTATCTAACACCTATAGGTTATAAAGACTTCACATTAGATGTTCTTTCTTCTGGAACCTTTCCTCCAGCTAATTTTTCTCTTTTAATTGTAAAAATATAGATAAGGCATTTGCCAATTTAGTATTTATCACTCACAAAATTCAGTGCATCTAGTGACGTTAATGAAAAAAATGAAATCATACATTTGTCTTTTTTTATGACTGACTGACTTCACTTATTATATTGTTTTTAAAGATCACTCATGTTGTAACAGGAATCAGGGCTACAGTTACCTATATGGCAGAGAAGTGCTGGTGGTGTGCTGCTACTCCAGAGTTTGTATTTCTCCAGTGATTTGAACCCACCATCTGTTCCTTAGGAGAAAGATGTGCACCCTCCGAAATAGAAGGAGGGTCATTGACACATGGCAGTGAGTTTAAAAGTTTTTCAGTGTAGGGAGTTCTGGTGGCCTAGTGGCAAAAAGCTACACTGCAATCCCAGAGGTTCATGGTTCAAATCCACCAGATTCTTTGCTGGAGAAGGAGAGACAATCTCCTCCTGTACAAATCAGATCTGATTTGATGATACACATACACAAAAATAATAAAGTAAAATAAAATTTTAAAGTTTGGGGGTTTATGGTTGATTTAAAAAAAATTTCTTTTAATGTATTACATTTAATCAATTCTGCCCACAGATATGTAGGTTGTTTCTACCTTTTGGCTATTGTGAATAGTATTTCTGCTTATACTACCTCTATTACAGCAATGGAATTATTTCATGATGCACTATCACCATTCTTTTAGGGCTGTATTAGTGCCTCACACTACCTCGATGAGTTCTCGAACACTGATGTCCAACTTACCTGCTCAGGGTATGATGTTTGCTGCACCCAGGGACCGTGTGTGAGCGCGCTCTCGCTCTCTCTCTCACACACACACACACATGCAATTCCTCCCAATACATCTCCTCCATTCTTGTGAAGATTCAAAGATGAAATTATTAATTTCACAATGGACACAATAAAGCATTAAACCAACAATGGGCTCCTGCATGTGAGATCTTGTGCAAGTGTACTGGTTTAATGAAGGAACAGGCACCATCTCTGTGATCCTGTCCCTGGATTTATCTTATTTTAGCAAAATATCTGCCTTCTGTGAAAATTATGGGCTAGATCTGCAATATTCAGTCCCTGTAGATGACAACCACAATAGGAAGCACATCTTACACTGCACTCCAGAGTACGTGTACACCTATATTTAACAGCAACAAAAGTTTCTTGGAACAATACTTCAATTAACACATGAAGAGGCCCTCTGATATTTTTCTATTCAATTTTGTTTTAAGTCTGATAACGAGTCACTCTATTGATTCCACAACCTATTAATCAGCTGTGGCCTTCAATTTGGAAAATGCTGGGCTAGATGGAACACAGGTCAATAGATCCAGGATGATAAGAGCTGGCATTTTTACAGCATCTTAAAACTTTTTGAAATAATGCACATCATGTAACTGAAAAATCTTATCCAAGAGCTGTTGATTAAAAGGATGATTGTAAAATGGAAGGAAGTGCTTTATCATAAACTACAGGGCTCACTATTCAACTTTGCCTGGTTGAACATGTTCGTCAATGATTTAAATGAAAACATATTTTATTCTTATTCAATATATTATTTCAGCAACACTCTTTAATGGGCACTGTGCAATGACTGGATTTGCTCTTACTCAGCTGTAGCATCCAAGCCAATAAATCAATGTGATGAGGTTCAAACTTGTGACATTTTAAAAAATCAGGCTATGGGCTGTCACAAATGAAGAGACCCACTAGAGGTAATTCTGGTGAGTCTGACATGGTTTTTACAACTTTGAGGACCATCTCCTAAATGACAAGTTATAAATGGAATTAAAAAAAGGAAGGAAAGAATAGACTTCATACGGTTTTGGTCATTTTTAACACATCTAGACCATAATTTCCACCAAATAACATTCTGAAAGAAAGAACAATTAAAATAGTTTAACTTGATAAATGACTTCAAAAGCTCAGAAAATACAGTTGTAAAAAAATCCTTTTTTTATTTTTCCTTTCCCCTATTTCTTTCCTTTGTTCAAATGGGCCTTATGAAGCAATTATTTTGCTTTCATAAGAATTTTAAAAACTAAATTTATTTTCATTTTCTCATCACTAACCAAATAGCTAGGCAGACCCTAGTGATTGGTACATGGAATGTGAGAGCCATGAATGAAGGAAAATTAGAAATTGTTAAGAAAGAAATGGAATGCATAAATATTG
>NW_006400021.1:14633-21687 GCF_000299155.1 Elephantulus edwardii | reverse complement strand
GCATAGGGTCGCTATGAGTCGGAAAGGACTCGACGGCACATAACAACAACAACAACAACCAAATAGCTTGCCTCCAGAAACCAAATGAACTTGGAGAAATGATGAGAGTTCAGGTCTTTCATTCAAAGGGTTGCTATGAGTCATCTACTACTTGTCGGCACTTAACAACAACAACACAGAGAGAGCTGTTGGCCTAGTGGATAGAAAGTGATGCTATCAAGCTAAAGGTGGGTGATTTTAATCTTTGGCCCTCAGGCCTGGTTTTAAATGGTTTTCGTCAAACATTCTTCTAAGTGGTATAGCACTGGTCTGTCAATTTGCCGTATAGAGGTAACACATGGTTGCTGTGATGCTGAACACTGTGGCATTTATTTGTTAAATGCGACAATGGTTACCCATGGTAGATAGTGATTGGTGGAGTTCCCTGATTAAAACAAGCTTAGAATCAGGAGTGGGAGCCACTGCCTAAATAGCTTGCCTTCAGAAACACTATGAACCTGGAGAAAGGATGAAAGTTATACAAGTGTTCAGGTCTTTCATTCATAGAGTTGCTATGAGTCACCTATGACTCGAATGCAATTAACAACCACCACCACCACCAACGTATGTGTATTGAAAATTAGTAGAAAGCAAAAACAAGGGGGGGTGGGACCCAAGAAGACCAAAATAAAATTCATAACCTTTTCAACCTTGTTTAACCTCCACTGTGCCTATGAGTATGTTTGTATATACACATAATTTTTGCTTGTTTTTAGGGACCATTGAGTCCACTACCATTCATAACAACCATGTTGTTGTTGTTGTTGTTGCTGTGTACCATTGAGTTGGAACTGACCCACAGCTGAACCTCCAGTGGTTTTCAGTGACAGTTACTCACACAGGAGGAGATTGCCCACCCTGCTACCATAAGCACACCAAATTAGAAACATGACCTATCCAGCAAGATCCTGCCAAGCTTGAGCCCATTGTTACAATCACTGTGTCACTCTATCTTGTTGAGAGTCTTTCTCTCTTTTAATGATCTTTACCAATTTGATGCCATTTTCTCAAGAACTGGAGTCTTCTGACAATGTGTCCGAAGTATCTGGACAGAGTTTCACCATCTCTGCCTCTAAAGAGAGCACTGGTTGCACTTCCTTGTTTTGGCAGGCCATAGAGTCTTCACCAACACAACAATTCAAAGGCATTGACTCTTCTTTGGTCTTCTTCATTCAGTGTGCAATTTTCAAATGAATGTTTGTTGTTTTGTTGTTGTGTACTGTCAAGTCAGAACCAACCCACAGCTGGCCCTCCAACAGGTTTTCAGAGGCAGTTCATTGCACTGGAGGAGATGGGCCATCCTCCTCCCACAGAGCAACTAGTAGATTCGAACTACATGTCTTTGGGATTGTAGCGCAGCTTCTTGCCACTAGGCCACCAGAGCTAAGCAACTGAAAATACCATGGTTTGGATCAAGGGCTTGCTTTTTAAACTGATATCCATACTCTTTAGAATTTAAAGTGATATTTGACAGCAACTTTTCACAATGCAACACTTCTTTTGATTTTTTAACTGCTACTACAATGGGTGTTGATTATGCATCCAATGACATGAAATCATTGACATCTTCAATCTTTTCTTCATGTATCATGTTACCTATGGGTCTAGTGATGAGGACTTTTATTTTCTTGATGTTGAAATGTAATCCATATTGAAGTCATATTTTCCAATCACCAATTCTTTTGTTTTCAACTTTTGCATTCTAGTCACCAATTATTAATGCATTTTGATTGCATGTTTGATCAATTTTGACTGAAGTTGTTCTTCCTCAATTTTTTAGTGTCATCCAACTTGAGGTGCTCATTTTCCAGCATTATATCCAACAATGTTCTTCTGTTATTCATAGGATTTTCAAAGACTTGCTAATTATTTTAAGTAAATGGACAGGCCTTCATTTTAGACTGTAAGCTCCACTGAAATTTGTCCACCATGACTGACCTTGCTGACATTTAAAATACCAGCGGCATAGCTTCTAACATCACAATATGCAGGTCACTACAATACAGCAAACTGACAGACAAGTGCTGTACCCACATGAGCAAACTATAAAACAAATATACCAACAGCCTAAAACAATTATACTTGCTATGATAATTAGCAAGATATCTAGCTTGGAACAAAGTATTTTCTAGCTCAAGAGAAAATTGGAGTTGGGAAGTTCAGTTGGGTCAGAGATTCTACTCTTTTACCTGGTGACCGAGGCCTCAAGATGTGAACCAGATTGTATGTATCACCTCTTCCAGTCTAGGGGTATGTCAAGCGGTGAAATGCTTAGCCTGGAGCAGAATTTATTTTGGCCTCAGTGGAACCTAGACTAGTCAGCCTGGCTAGAAAAGGTGTCTATGCTAGTCTAGGGGATAGGTACAGGCAAGGTACTCAGACAAAAATAGCTAACATAAAAAGAAAATCACTGCCAATAGGAGATGTCCAAAGGTGGTGTACTCTGTAAAGAGCGCACCACTCCAAATGTGGCCAAGGAATGTGCCTGGTAAGGTTCCCAGTGAGCTGGAAAGAACCCAGTCTCAATTGTTGCACCCCGGAGATCTGAAGGGTGACTGAAGGCTAAGTGTAGTAGAGTTAGTAGGCTCCCAGAAAAATGCTCTGAGAACTTCTGGCTTTAGATGCAAGATGATATGGGTATGGCCTCAAGTAGAGCTAGGCCAGGCATTGGTGGGGACAAAACATTAGCAACCATCTGGTAAGCAGTGTTGGTAGGGAAGTTACTTATCTTAGGAAAAGGTGCATGTAGGACAAGAAGATAGATTATACTTTTCCTATCTTCTGCTAGCTTCTGTTGTGGATATATGTTAATATATGATGCATATTGTGTATATGTTGTGGATATATGTAAACAAATCATACGTATGCAGGAAGTTCCATTTCCTAAACAACATGCCTCTGAAAACTCTATGAATGTTGATAAATGTCGATAGTTATAGAGGAGCTTCAGGCCTTTTGTTCATAGAGTCACTACGAGTGCTTGGCTTGAAAGCAATTAACAAAAACATATAACCTTCTAGAAACAGATTTTTGTTAATAAATATCCACCATCTATATATTTTACACATAAAAAGATTTTCCATAATTTATTAACCAGTTCTATGTTATTGGTTAATGCACCGTGATGTCACAATGGTTAAGCTCTCAGCTAATAACCAAAAGGCTGTAGTTTAAACTCACCAGCTGTTCTATGAGAGAAATCACCTGCTCATCAATCTTCTCCTGTATAGATTAGAGATTTTGAAACCATGTGAAGGTACTCTATCATGTAGAGTCATTATGGCTCAGCATTAACTCAGTCACACAATAAATCAGTAATGTTGGTTATTGAGATTTTTTTATTAGATTTTAATTAAAGCTTATAGAGAACTTGGATTTCCATTCATTCATTGTTGTACTTTTTCTTCCCTACCCACCCCTCCAGTTTGCTTTTCTACTTGGAAAAAAAAATTCTTTCATTGTTGCACATCTTCCTCCTCCCGTTCCCCCAGTCCACTTTGTTATGCAGCTCTTATTCTGGACTGTTGTTATGCAATAATAAATAATCATATATTCCTTTTAAACAGTTCTTTCCCTCACCAGTTTCAATGCAGTGTACATTATTTATCCCCTTTTTTCTTAGTTGCCCCAAACCCTCATGTCAGTTCTTTTTTATAACAGTGGCATTACACAGTATTTGTCCTTTTGTGACTGAGGTATTTCACTTAGCATCATGTCCTCCAGGGTCACACAATTTGTACAATATTTTATGAGTTCCTTCTATTTCAGTGCTGTGTAGTATTCCATTGTATGAATATACCACAGTTTCTCTATCCATTCGTTTGTTGATGGGCACTTGGGTTGTTTCCAACTCTGTGCTATTGTGAACAGCACAGCAATAAACATAGGTGTGCTTACATCTGTTTGGGTGATAATTCTGATTTCTTTAGGGTATATTCTCAGTCGGGGAATTACTGGATCAAATGGTATTTCTATTTCCAACTTTTTGAGAAAACGTCATACTTCCCTCCATTGTGGTTGTACCATTTTACACTCCCACCAACAGTGAATAAGGGTTCTAGTTTCTCCACAATCTCACCAACATTTGTTGTGAGAAAACGTCATACTTCCCTCCATTGTGGTTGTACCATTTTACACTCCCACCAACAGTGAATAAGGGTTCTAGTTTCTCCACAATCTCACCAACATTTGTTGTTTGTTCCTCTGTTGAATTTTGCTATCGTTACTGGGGTGAGATGGTATCTCATAGTTGTTTTGATTTGCATCTCTCTTAGAGCTAAGGATTTTGAACATTAAGATTTTTTGCAATACTTACAAAAACTTATCTGATGAACATTTTTGCTGTAAATTCCAAAAAGTGAAGTTATTGGAACAAATTTTAAGTGCATTTTGTGCTCCCCTCTCCTTTTTTATAAGGACGTAAATCATCTTCTGAAAAGAGTGCCCCAACTCACTCTTCTGCCAATACTGTTGTTGTTGTTGTATGCATTGAGTTGGAACTGACCCATAGATGACCCTCCAGTGGGCTTTCAGAGGCCGTTAATCACATGGGAGGAGATTTCCTGTCCTCCTCCCATGGACCAACCGGTGGATTTTAATTGTATGCCTTCAGAATTGCAGCACAGCTTCTTACCATTAGGCCTCCAGTGTTCCCTTTTAGTATCTAACATTTTCTAAATACAAAATCGGCAAGAAAACATAAACAGGGAGAAATCATATATTAGATAGAAGTATAGTTGATAACTTTTAAAAAAATTCCAAGTGTTTCAATCTCAAACAAAGAGCATTAACATATAACGATAAAATGTATGTGCTTAAATTATTTAAATCAGTTCTGTATACGTAGGCTGGAAAAAATACTTTTTAAAAAAATAATACATTTCAGTATAATGAACAATCACAAATCATAAAGCTTAAAGCAACTATAATATTTAATTTGCTCCTCAGTATGCCATTTAGGCAGGGTAAGGGTGGGTGGGATTTACTCACTGTTTAACTCATGGAGGACTTGGTGGCTCAGAGCCTGGGGCCAGAACCATGAGAATGCGTACGTACATTTCGGGTATCTGCTGGCTGCAGATCTCACTTCTGTAGGGTTGCCCACCAGAATGCCTTGCTGTGTCCTTCCAAGTGCTCACCTAATTTCTTTTTTCTTCTTAAGCTTTATTTTTTTAAATAATTTTAATGAGCGTTTACAGAGATTTTGGATTTCCATTCATTCATTGCTGCAATTCTCTCCCCGCCCCAATTTCTTTATAATTTGGTGGCTGAGTTGTAAGGCGATTGTCTCAAGAGGTGACAGTCGAAGTTCTATCATGTAGAATCACATAGTATAATTTCTGTCAAAGTCACAGACCTACCTAGATTCAAGGTCAGGGAACATAAACATGTCAATGGAGGATTGTCAACATCACATCTTAAAAAGAGCATAGGTTGTTAGTGCAGTAATCTTGGGGGGAAAAATAATTTGACAGTTGGAGTTGCCAGTGCAGTTTCTTATCACTTCTTGTTATGTGCTATCGACTCATCAGCTGCTCATAATGACCCCGTATAGAACAGCTCTAAATCCTGTCCTATCCTGAGCCAGTCTCACTGACTCCAACACACCTACCAACATTGCTCCAGTTGCTGTATCAAACCATCTCACCTGGAGTCTTCCTCTCCTGCACCATCCCTCCTCCCTTCTGAGCATGATGTCCCTCTCCTAGAACAGGTCTCCACTGGCCACATGCCCAAAGTATGTGAGATGGAGCTTCAAAATCCTGGTCTCCAAGGAGAAAATTGGTTTCGCCCTCTCCGAGACAGACTTATTTGTTTCGTTTGGAGTCCATGGTATGTTCAAGACTCTTCTCCAGCACCAAAACTCAAAGGCTTCAATTCTTCTTCTTTTATTCTTAGTCATTGTCCATCTCTCTGATGCATAGCAAGTTATTGCAAAGACTATGGTCTGGATCAGGCACACTTTAGTCTCTTGACTCACCTAATTTTCATCTCAGTACTCTTGTGAGGTCTCTGACAGCAGATTTTCCAGTACAGTTCATCTTTTGATTTCTCGACTGCTGGTGCCAAGAATGTTGATTGTGGAGTAAAGCAAGCGTTGTTAACAATCTCAATCACTTCACTGTCTACCATGGGCAATTGGCCCAGGGGTGAGAATCTATTTTTTTCTTTTCTTGATGTTGAATTCATATTGAAGGCTACAGTCCTTGATCTTCTGCAGCAAGCCCTTCATTTCCTAAGTTTCAGCAAGTAAGATTGCGTCATCTGCATAATGTAGTTTGTTGAGGCTTATACAGCCCAGCCTCCAAATGATCTGTTCTGCAAATAGATTGAAAAAAAAATATGAAGACAGAACACATACCTGATATACTCCTTTCCTGATTTGTAATCATGCAGTGCTCCTTGCTCTGTTCTGAGGACTATTCCCTGGTTTGAGAATAGTTTTGCATGAACACAAATGTTCTGGGATTCCTATTCTCCTCAAGATTAGCCACAATTTTTTGTGCTCCATACAGTCACACACCTTTGCATAATCAATGAAACACATTCTTCTAGTACTCTTTGTTTTCTGCCAAGATCCATTTGACATTGGCGATAATGTCTCTAGTGCTACGATCTTTTCTAAACACAGCTTGTCTTTCTGGCAGTTTTCTGTCAATGTACTCTTTCAATTATTTCTGGATAATCTTTAGCAGGATTTTGCTTGGGTGTAATATTAGTGATATTGTACGATAATTTCTACACTCTGTAAGGTCATCTGTTTTTTGAATGGGAACAAATAATGGATATTTTTCAGTCATTTGGCCAGGTAATTGTCCTCCAGATTTCTTAGCACAAACTGGCAAGCATGTCCAGGGCAGCATCTGTTTGTTGAAATATGTCAAGTGGTATTCCATCAATTCCTGAAGCCTTATTTTTTTGGCTAAGGAAGAGATCTATATTTGTTCCCATTCCAAAGAAAAGTGACCCAACTGAGTGTGGAAACTACAGAACAGTGTCATTGATTTCACATGCA
>NW_006400021.1:0-13512 GCF_000299155.1 Elephantulus edwardii | reverse complement strand
ATGAGATGGATTGATTCGGTGACTGGGGTAATCGGGATGGGCGTGTCAGAGGTGGTGCAGTTGGCGCAGGATAGAGCAGGGTTTAGGGCTGTTGTGCATAGGGTCGCTATGAGTCGCAAACAATTCGACGGCACATAACAACAACAACAAGTCCTTCAAGAGCAGTCTGCACTTCCTCCTTCATCACCATTGTCTCTTGATAATATGTTGTTTCATGAAATTCTTCTGTGTGAGCCAATTCTTTTTGGTACAATGACTATACTCCTTCCATCTTCTTTTAACGTTTACTGGATTATTCAATATTCTGCCCACAGAATCTTTAAGCATTGCAACTCGCAGCTTGAATTTGTTCTTTTGTTCCTTCACCTTGAAAATGCCAAGCAAGTTTGGCCCTTTTGATTTTCTGTCTCCAGCTCTTTGCATATTTCATTATAATATTTTGTTTCATCTTCCAGAGCTGCCCTTTGAAATATTCTATTCAGCTCCTAGGCAACCAGAATTCCTTTATAAAGAAGTTGTTATGTACCATGATGATGGAACCAACCAACCACTGACCGTCTAGTGTTTTTAGAGACAATAAATCACATACAAGAAGAAGCTGTCCATCTTTTTCCCATGGAGCAGCTGGTGAATTTGAACCCTATGTCATCATGTTGAAAGCACAGTTTCTGTTTCATTAACTATGCAAAGGCATTTGACTGTGTAGATCATAACAAACTGTGGCTGACTCTGAGAATAATGGGAATCCCAGAACACTTGATAGTTCTAATATGAAACCTATACTTGGACCAGGAGGCAGTCATCAGAACAGAGCAAGGGAACACTGCATGGTTCAAAATTAGGAAAGGTGTACGCGAGGGATGCATCCTCTCTCCATACCTTTTCAACCTGCATGCAGAACAGATTATCCGGGAGGCCGGGCTCTATGAGGAGAAATGTAGGGTCAAGATAGGTGGATGATCTATCAACAATCTGCGTTATGCAGATGACACAACCCTGCTTGCTGAAACTGAGGAGGACCTGAAGCACTTGCTGCAGAGGGTCAAGAACTGTAGCCTCCAATATGGATTGAGACTCAATGTCAAGAAGACAAAGATTCTCACCACTGGGCCAATTGGCAGCATCAGGATGGATGGTGAAGAGATTGAGATTGTTCACAGTTTTAGTTTGCTTGGCTCCACAGTCAACACTCTTGGCACCAGTAGCCAGGAAATTAAAAGGCATATTTCCATGGGAAAGTCTGCTGTTAGGGACCTCTCCAAAGTACTGAAGAGCAATGGTATCTCTCTGGAGACTATGGTATGTCCGATACAGGCCATGGTCTTTTCAATCACTTGTTATGCATCAGAGAGTTGGATAATGACCAAGAAGGAGAAAAGTATTGAGAGTACCATGGACTGCTAGGAAAACAAACAAATTCATCCTGGAAAGGGTTAAACCGGGTGGCTTCTTGGAGGCAAGGTTTCTGAGGCTCTGTCTAACATGCTTTGGTGTAAGGAGAGACTGGTCCTTGGAGAAGGACATTATGTTTGGGAAGGTGGAGTGACAGCGCAGGAGAGGAAGGCCCTCTATGAGGCGGATTCATTCAGTGACTAGGGTAATCAGGATGGGTGTGTCAGAGACAGTGCGATTGGCACAGGACAGAGCAGAGTTTAGGGCTGCTGTACATAAGGTCACTACGAGTCACAAGCGACTCGATGGCACATAGCAACAACAACAACGCCATCAAAGCTCCCTCAGTTTTATTACAACCTGAAAAATGCACCATTTGTTCAAGGATAAAGACTACAAAGCAGGAAAGGGCAGGAAAGACTGATGAAAGAGAAAATACAAATGTCCCGGTTGTGCTCCAGGAGTAGCACATCGGAAGGCAGTTCCTTTTCAAGTTCTAACATCAAAA
The DNA here is from genome assembly GCF_000299155.1 of Elephantulus edwardii. NCBI lineage: Eukaryota > Metazoa > Chordata > Mammalia > Macroscelidea > Macroscelididae > Elephantulus > Elephantulus edwardii. The sequence goes on along the minus strand of NW_006400021.1, from coordinate 11,612 downwards.
CTACCAGGTCTTCTGAAGACCAATTGTGTTGATTTCAAAAACAATGAAAGCTGACTGAATATCATATATGCCAAACATAATCTTAAATTGTTTTATTTACTGAATTAATATGAAAGTAAAAAACATTGTTCACCCTAATATCAACATGCCTAGTATCAACATGGCCTTCTATTGGAGTATCTCACATAATAAAAAACTTTCTCAATTACTTTATTTTGAGCAATAAAGTACTGTTTGTGTAAAATATGTAACTTGAGACAAATTTAATATTTAATAGGTTTTGAATGCTATAGAAGTCATATAATGAATTAGTGCTAAAAAATCTAAACACATTTTTTTAAGTCTTATGCCTTATTCTGAGACAATGACTTCATAGGCATAAGTGTTCTAAATCATTAAAAACAATCTTCCGTTTTGTTCAGTTTTTGTTTTTTAATTATTTCTCCAATACACCTCAACATAACATCACAACATATAAAGGGGAAGGAGGAAAAGGCGTAATACAAAAACTTTTAAAGAAATTAATAATCTTCATCTTTATACACTTTTGTCTCAGGCCAAAAAGCAGGTTCTCAACTTTTCTTTCCACATTGGTAACAGTAATGGAAACTTTTTTAAAAATTTTCTCCCCCTCTTCATAGCAAGAAATAATAACCGTTTTAATTGTAAGTCTTCCCAAGCCCTACATTCACAAATGCAAACCATGGGTCTACAAGGCTGAATCAACAAATCTCCCTCTTTCTAACACCAAGTGTCTAAAGACATAAAGGCACAGGACCATGGGCATCCCCTGTAAAGGATCAGAGGGAATGAGACTAGCACAGCCCCTCATTGTCCCAGAGCAGAAAGTAGTTAGAGTCCACAGTCTAGCCCCATGGTACTGGTAAAGCCCCACAAACAGCAAGGGGTTCTTTTATTCATTGTAGAATCAGTTATGGACCAACAATGAGGTTATTAGGGAAGGAATTTGGAGAGCAGTGGAGGCAAAGAATATCACTCAAAGTTAGTCTACGTTTTAGCCCAGCAGTGCCAAGGCACAACCCCTCAGTCCTGGCTCCTGTTTCAATTCAGCAAGCATCTTTCCCCTCTATCATCAAAGGCAAAAACAGCAATATCTTTTAACTGTGGCCAGCCCAAGTGCAAGAAGCCTACGGTCACATTTTGCCACCATTTGTCCTCAGCAATGACAATCTTTCCACCATAAGGATCTTGCTCTCACCAGGGTCTTGCCACCACAAGCCCTACTCTCCTCAAGCCTTGTTTCAAGTCTTTCTCACCTCAAGTCTTGTTGCTCAATGTGGAAAGCACTCTCTCTCTCTCTCTCTCGCTCTCTCTCTTATCCCAGTCCCACAGCTGATGCTGATTTGCAAGACCATGCAGAAAACCAAGACCGTGTGTCTGTAGTTAACATAGCTGGAGATCAGAATCTAATTAATGGCTTTAAAAAGCCAACTTTTAGGCTACGACCACATTAGATGCAAAAGTTTTAATAAAATATAAATTAAAAGGGTAATATCTTAAATTAATATATTATGTATATATCATTAAAGCTGTATTAAAATATTAATAAATTCATGTTTAGTAGACAACTGATTATATCTCTACATATATTTATCTCACATGTTACTATGTTGTTTATAAGTTCAAGGTGATTTCTTATTTTGAAATAAAGGAATATCTGAAATACTATTTTTTTATTTCTTGAGTTCAATATTCTCTATTTTTCCATTCTCTATTGTTCCATTATTGATAAGTGATATTTAAGATTTATATTTCAACAAATAACATTATCTTTATGAACACTGTACCTGATACATACAATTGTTGTTGCATGCTGTTGAGTACATTTTGGTTCTTGATAACCCATTTGCTTAGAGGGTTTGCAAAGCTATATGGCCTTTGAGAAGCTGACTTGAAAGCCTGAAACACTTGTGGGTGGTCTCTACATGTTTGTCTAGCAATCAGGTGCTCAACTATTTGCACCAGCCAGAGACTCCTTGAATACATTTTAACCAAAAACATCTCATACCAAACATAGTGCCTTTAAGTAAATTGCAACACAAGGTGAAACTCCATCAAGTTTCACATTTTGTCAAGTCTTAAGGGGAAGGAGGGTTGGGGGTCAGGGAAGCCTCACTGTCCTTTCTAGAAAAAACTGGCTAGATTTGAATTGTGAACTTTTCCCTTAGCAGCCCAACACTTAACCCGGATTTTAAGCTCCAGATACATTTTTGGTTGCAGTGAATGATTTATATTATTCCTCACACTCATGCTGCCATATTGTATCTAGTCAGTAAAGTCTACAGAAGAACGGGAATGAGGCTCAACACCTACTTTTGAGTATCTGCTTCAAAGATAACCTCATACTACACAGCACTGGTGCTATGTGTTGTCCAGTTGAATGCAACTCGTGCAGACCCTAGATTTGGATCTTCACCTAACGAACTCCGTCTTCACCATCTGCTGCATGTTCAAGTCCATGTTACACTCATCATGTCAATCTATCTTGTTGAGATTCTCCTTCTCTTATTCTGACCTTCCACATTCCCCAGCATGATGTCTTTTCCCAGGACTGGCCCTTTCCAGAAACATGCCCAAAGTATGTGAGATGAAGTTTCACCATCCTTTGTCATCCTGCTTGTACTTCCTTCAAGACAAACTTGTTTGTTCTTTTGACAGTCTGTGAGATACTCAATATTTTTTCACCAACACCCCAATTCAAAAGCATCGATTATTTTTCTGTCATTCTTATTCTTTGTCTAACTTTCGGATGCGTTGAAGCAATTAAAAAAAATAATCATCACTTGGATCAGGCATACATTAGTCTTCAAATTGGCATTATTGGTTTTTAGCACTTTGGAGAGGTCCTTCACAGTAGTTTTCCCCCAACATAACACATTTCGTTTTGTTTTGTTTTGGTTTTTGAGGTTTGTTTTTTTAAAAAAATATTTTAGGTAGGTTTTCTTACAAAGTTCATAAATTTTGTGCTTCATACTATCCTTCATTCACAATGTGTAATTTATTTTTTTTTCTTGACTCCTGCTACCATTGGCAGTGATTGTTGATCCAAGTAAGATAAAATTATTAACTTCAATCTTCTCTCCACCTAGCATGATGATTATCACCATTATGCAATAGTGAGAATTTTTGTTTGCTTGATGTTGAGAAGTAATCCATATTGAAGTCTGTGTTCTTAGATAGCTGCAGTAAGTGCTCCAACCCTTCTTCATTTTTCTGCTGAAAATTTGGGTCATCAGCATACGGCAGATTATTAAGTCTTCCTCCAATCCTGGTGTCATATTCTTCATGGAATCCAGATTCTTGAATAATTCACTCCGCATATAGATTGAATAGGTATAGAGAAAGGGTAAAACCCTGTTGGCATAAGTATTATGACAGCCTTTTGTGGCTTAGGCTAAACTGTCTGCCATATGGCTTCCTTCCTGGAGTGAATCATCCCAGAGACTCATCTCATAGACTACTCCAAAATGTGCTTTTGCTGCTTCTCAGCCTGGGCTTTCTGAAGGCAATGAAATCTAAGGTAGCAGGTTAGTCGTTTGACTAACAGGGACATTGTGCTGTAGGATTAAGCTCTGTTTGTGTTACCAAAATTAGAAAAAACTTTATTACTTGGGATTTTAAAGCTACATAAAACAGACTCTGAGTTGCTTATTGGTTGTTCCTTATGTGGGGACAATGGAGGTGAGAAAGAAACCAAATAGACAGACATTGTCTAACAAATCATACTGACCAATGCTGAATCTAGAAGGCTCCTAAGTCTGGAATCTCTAGATTTCTATCTATCCAAAGGTCCATAAGAATCTCAAAAAAATCTTTCTCTCTCTCTTTCTCTCTCTGTGTGTCTCTCTCCCCTTTCCCTCCTTCCCTCTCTCTCCCCTCTTTCTCTTTTCTCTCTCTCTGTCTGTCTCTGTCTCTCTCTCTCTGTATATGTGTATATGTGTATATCATGCAGTCTGAAATAGATCACACATGCAATCAAAATGCATTAATAATAAGAGGTGATTGGAATGTAAAAGTTGGGAACAGGGAAGAAGGATCAATAGTCAGAAAACATGGACTTCATGACATTAATGAGGCTGGAGATATAATGACAGAATTCTGTACAATCAATTCTTTATTCATTGTAAATACCTTTTATAAAAAAAACATAAATGCAGACTATATATGTGGGTTTCACTTAATGGTGTGGATGTAAATCAGATCGATTATATCTGTGGAAAGACTCACTGGAGAAGCTCAACATCATCAGTGAAAAATAAGCCAGGTGTTGATTGTGGAACAGACCATCAAGTCCTCATATGCAAGTTCGAACTAAAGCTTAAGAAGGATAAATCAAATCTACAGGCATCAAAATTTGACTTTGAGTCAATCCCACCTTAAGGCCAAAAGAATCTCAGAAACAGGTTTGAGGCTTTGAACACTAAGAAACAAAGACCAGATGAGCTGTGGAAGGATATCAAGAATATGATCCATGAAGAATGCAAAAGGTCATCACAAAGACAGAAGAAGAAAAGACCAAAATGGATGGCAGAAGAGACTGAATATTGCACTAGAAGGCTGAGAAGCCAACACAAAGGGAAGAAATAAAAAAGTTAAGAAGTTAAACAGAAGATTTCCAGTGGCAGTTCTGGAAGACAAAACAGGGTTATAATGAAATGTTCAAGGAGCTGGAATCAGAAAATCAAAAGGGCTGAACTCGACAATTCTTAAACTGAAGGAACTGAAGAACAAGTTCAAGCGCCAAGATGCAATTCTTAGAAATGCTTTGGACAGAGTATTGAATGATCCAGGAAGCATTAAAAAAAGATGGAAGGAGTATACAGAGTCACTGTACCAAAAAAGAATTTGGCTGAGAAAAAAAAGTCATGAAACAATGTATGATCAAGAGCCTGTGGTGATGAAGGAGAACGTTCAAGCTGCTCTGAAGAAACTGACAAAAACCTCCCCCTATACTTGGGCCAAGAGGCAGTCATCAGAACAGAGCAAGGAAACATCGCGTAGTTCAAAATCAGGAAGGGAGTGTGTCAGAGATGTGTCTTGTCTCCATAACTTTTCAATCTTCATTTTGGATAAAGAGATTAATTTTGAATCTTCACTCTATTTTTGAGAATATATATTTCTATGTTATTGATTATGCAAAAGAATTTGACTATGCGGATCATAACAAACATTGAGAATAATGGAAATCAAAGGCCACTAATCTATGCTAGTGCAAAACCAGTACCTAGACAAAGAAGCTGTTGTCCATATAGAATAAGGGATGGCTGTAAGGTTTAAAGTCACAAAAGGTGTACATTAGGGTTGTATCCTTTCTCCATATCTATTCTATCTGTACACTGAGCAAATCACTCATGAAGCTAGACTCTATGAAGAGGAATGTGACATCAGGATTGGAGAGAGCCTCATCAGTAGCCTGCACTATGCAGATAGCACAACTTGGCTTAATAAAAGTGAGGAATTATTGAAACATTGAAGAGGGTCCAAGACTAAAGCCTTCAATATGGAGCTCATCTCAACATGAAGACAAAAATCCTCACCACTAGACTGATGGGTAACATTGTAATAGATGGAGAAAATATCGAAGTTGTCAACAATTCCATCTTCTTGACTCTACAATCACCACCCTTGGCGCCAGCAGTCAGAAGCTCACGTTATATATCACACTGGGGAAAGTCCACTATCAGGGATCTCTCCAAATTATGGCAGAGCAATATTGTCAGTTTGAGGACTAAGGTACACCTGATTGAGGCCATGGTCTTTTCAATCACTGCTATGCTTTTGAGAGCTAGATAATGAATAAGGATGACAGAAAATGAATTGATGTCTTTGTGTTTTGGTATTGGAGAAAAGTACTGAATATCCCATGGACTGCCAAAAAGCCCAAACAGGTATGTCTTGGCAAAGGTGCTCCTTGGAGGCAAGATTGGTGAAACTTCATTTCACATATTTTGGGCATGTTCCTAGGAAAAGGATATCATGCTCGGAAAGATGGGGGGTCTGTGAAAGAGAGGAAAACATTCGATGAGATGGTTTGATATAGTAAATGCAGCAATGGGCTTAAGAGTATTGGAGACCCTGATAATGGCACAGGCTAGGACAGGAGTCAGATCTGTCGTTCATAAGATTGCTATGAGTCATACTCCACACAGTGACACCTAACAACAAATAGCTCCTGACTTACAACGGAGCTCAGTGTTAAAAACTCTGTTGTAAATAGGTTTGTATTTGAGTTGAATATATTTTTCTTTTCATTTTTATAATTATTGCCTTTTATCATTAGTCTCTATAAACTTGATCTGTATTTGCCTTTGGAGATTGGAGACATTGTATACAAATTTACAGCTACATTTTTACATTGTATATAGTACATATAAGGAACTCTGGTGGCCTAGTGGATAAGGAGTTGTATTACCAACCAAAAGACAAGCAATTCAAATCCACCAGTTTCTCCAAGGGAGAAAGATAGGCAGTCTCCTCCTGTGTGATGAGTCTATTCTGACTCAACAACAATAGAGAACAACACATAATACATATCACTAACAATAATATCAACAAACAAAATAGAAGCAGTGTGATCTGCTATAATGTGAATACAGTCATAAGTCAGGGATGATGTATACTAGGAAATGTCCATGGCTTCATTCAAACAATGGCTAAGGATGATACAAGAATAATTAATGTCTTTGAGTTGTGGAGTTGCAGAAGAATACTGGATATCCCAGGGAATGCTAAAGAACAAATTTATCTGGCCTGGAAAAAGTGGTATCAGGGTGCTCCTTGGAAGCAAGGATGGTGAAACTCTGCCTCACAAACTTTGAGCATGTTGCTAGAAGGGGCCTATCCTCAGAGAAGGACATCATGCTTGGAAAGTTGGAGGGTCAGGGTAAAAGAGGAAGATCTTTAATGAGATGAGCTGACACAGTCACTGGAACAAAGAGTTCAAGAGTGTTGGAAATGGTGACAACGGCATGGAATAGGGCAGCTTTCAGAGTCATTGTTCATAGGGTCGCTATGAGTTGCAGTCAACTCTGTGCCACATGACAACATGTACCATTTTGTTATGTACTGCGGTGATTTACACGGCTCGTAGTGCTGGAAGCTATGACACTAGTATTTCAAATCAGCAAGGTTACTCATATAGTAGACTGTTTTCAACAGAGGTTCAGGCCAATACAGATAGGAGGAAAGGCCTGGTGATCTATTTCCAAATATGAGCCAATGGAAACGGTACAGATCACAGCAGAATATTGTTCAGTATTGCACTGAGAATGATTCCCCTGAATGAGAAGCACTGGGAAGGACACTCACAGCACTGAACTTGAGCACACCAGTGATGGTAGAGATGATGCAAGAGCAGGCAGGGCTTTACTCTGTTCCACATGTGTCACCATGAGTCGTAAGTGACTTGGTGACAAATAACAACAACAATTAGAAAATTCTTAATTACATATATGGCTCATATTTGTGGTTTGTATTTTACTTAACATTTTTTCCAGATGATATCACTATTCGGAATAATTCCTTTTTTCCTTTGCTTTGTTTTGGTTTAAATCTTGATTAGGCAACATCTTCCTAAGTGGATTTCAAAACGGGAAAAGTCTGCAAGAATAGCCTGTTAGTTTCCGTTTGCTGTTGTAACAGATTACCGAAAACTGCTCGTTGTTGTTGTTAGGTGAAATCGAGATGACTACAATTCACAGTGACCCTACGAACAACAGATGGGAAGCTTGCCCTTTCCTGCACTGTCTGCAGGAGCTCATGCTCAAGCTCACTGTCACTATGTGTACCAATGAGGGAGTTTTTCTTTTGCTTTTCAAGGAGAGGAGCAAAAGGGGGGGGGAGGGGTTTGTGCGGGGAGAAGGGTGCAACAATGAATGAATGGAATCCCAAAATCTCTGTAGCTGTTCATTGAAATGAAAAATAAACAACCTAAATTAAAAAAAAATTAAAAAGGGAATGGTAAAAATAAAAAAAAAAATAAAGTCACTATGTCTTTCTTGACCAGGATCTTCCTCTTTTTTTGATTCTCCTCCATTCCCAGCATAATGTCCTTCTCCAAGGACTGGTCCCTCCTCACTACATACGCCAAGTGTGTCGCACAAACTTAGTAACTCAAAATGACAGGTTTTTTTTCTTGCCCTTTTGAAGGTCAAAACGTGGAATGAATCTCACGGGGTTGGCATTATGGTGTGAGGAGGGCTGTAGGCTTTCGGAGGGCTGAGGAGAGAATCTGTTTCCTTGCCTTTTCCGCTTTCTAGAGGCTTCTTGCATCCTTTGGTTCCTGGCTCTTTCCCACCTTTAAGACAATCAAAGATTGAGCTATCAGTCTTTTCCTTGTGGAGGCCCTATACTATTCTGTAAATTTTTATTATGAGCATCTTGTATGAGACAAATGTTTTCCCCAGTCGGTAGATTTTCTTTTTACCCTACAGTGAAAAGTTTTTAACGCAAACTGGGAATTAATCTTTAGAAGATCTTATTTGTCAATGTTATCCTCTCCAGTTGTGCATTTCTAGCTGTAATTACCAGTCTATTTATACATAGGCTAGGCCTTCTAGGTCTGTCCCATTTTGTCTCTTATGATCTTTATGGTTTGGGGCTTTGTCTCTAGGCCTCTGACCTACCTTGAGATGATTTTTATGTATGGTTTGAAACCTGGGTCCTGCTTCAGCTTTCGACAGGCAGCAGTCCAGTTTTCCCAAGATCGTTTGTTGAAAAGGGGTTTGTTTCCCATTTGATAGATCCTGTTTCCTTGTCAAATATCAGTTGACCATAGGTGGTGGTGGTTGTAGTTGTTGTTGTGTGCCTGAGACTCACAGCAACCCTACGTACAACAGCCCTAAACCCTGCTCTATCTTGTGCCAATCTCACTGTCTCCGACACACTTCACCTCCATTATCCCAGTCACAGAATCAATCCACCTCATAAGAGGGTCTTCCTCTCCTGTGCTGTCCCTCCACCCTCCCAAGCATGACATTCTTCTCCAGGGATTGGACCCTTCTTGCAACATGTCCAAAGTATGTCAAACACAGCTTCAGTATCCTTGCCTCCAAGGATCAGCTTGGTTTAACCCTTTTCATGATGAACCCATTAGTTTTCTTAGCAGTCCATGGTATACGCAGTACTCTTCTCCAGCACCGCAGATCAAAGGCATCAGTTTTCATTCTATCCTTGTGCTAGTTATTGTCCAACTCTCTGACACATAGCAAGTGATTGCAAAGACAATGGGCTATATCAGGTACACCTTAGTCTCCAGTGACACCATTGCTTTTCAGTACTTTGGAGAGGTCTCTAACAGAAGACTTTCCCATCACAATACATCTTTCCTTGCTCTGTTCTGAAAACTGCCTCCTGGTATATGTTTCAGATTAGCACAATAAAGTATTTTGGGATTCCCATTCTTCTCCACAGGAACCAAAATACGACCTCGAGTCTATCCCACTTGAATTCCAGAACCATCACAGGAACATGTTTGAGGCCTTGAACATCAATGAGCAAAGATCAGATCAGTTATGGGAGGATATCAAAAGTATCGACCAGGAAGAGTGCAAAAGGTCATTACAAAGATAGAGGAGGAAGAAAAGGCCAATGGATGTCAGAAGAAACTCTGAATATTGCACTAGAGTGCCAGGAAGCCAAAGCAGAGGGAAGAATTCAAGATATTAAAGAAATAAACAGAAGATTTCAAAAGGCAGCAAGGGAGGACAACATAACATATTACAATGAAATGTGCAAGGAGCTGGAGTCAGAAAATCAAAAGGGTTGAACTCGCTTAGCATTTCTTAAGCCTAAGGAACTGAAGAACAAATTCAAACCTCGAGTTGTTATATTTAACAATGCGATGCTTTGGGCAGAATATTAAATGATCCAGGAAACATTAAAAGAAGATGAAAAGAGTATACGGAGTCACTGTAACAAAAGGAATAGGCAGACACAGAAGAATTTAATGAAACAACTCATGAGCAAGAACCTGATGAAGGAAGAAATTCAAGCTACTTTGAAGGAATTGGCAAAAAACAAGGCATCTGGAATTGATGCTATACAAGTTGATGTATTTCAACTAACAGATCCTGCCTTAATTGTGCTCACCAGGTTGTGTCAAGAAATCTGGAGGACAACCACTTGGCCAACTGACTGGAAGAGATCTATATTTGCTCCTATTCCAAAGAAAGGCAGCCCAACAGAGTGTGGAAATTATTGAACAATATCACTGATATCACATGCAAGCAAGATTCTGCTTAAAGTGGTCCTAAAATGACTGGAATAGCACATTAGCAGAGAACTACCAGAAGTCCAGGCTGGATTTAGAAGGGGTTGTGGTAGTAGGGATATTGTAGCTTATGTTAGATGGATCTTAGCTGAAAGAAGGAAGTACCAGAGGAATGTCTATCTGTGTTTCATTGATTATGCAAAGGCATTTGAGTGTGTGGATCATAACTGTGGCTGCGTCTAAGAATGGGATCATAGGTAAATGGGTTAATTTCTGGTTTTCTATTCTGTTCCAAAGCAGCTGGGACAGTACATAGATAGGAAATTGCCAGAAGTTCAAGCGCGATTTAGAAGAGGTTGTAGCACCAGAAATATCATTGCTGATGTTAAATGGATCCTGGCTGAAAGTAAGGAATACTAGAAGAATGCCTATCTGTGCTTTATTGACTATGTAAAGGCATTTGACTGTGTGGATCATGACAAGTTGTGGCTGACATTGAGAAGAATGAGAATCCCAGAACACTTGATTAGGATCTTGAGGAACCTATACCTGGAGCAGGAGGCAAACCGAGCAGGAGAGCACTGCACAGTTTGGAATTGTGAAGGGAGTGCATCGGAGATGTGTTCTATCTCCATACCTGTTCAATCTATATGCTGATTAAATTATCTGAGAAGGTGAGTTAGAATAAGAGGAATATGGCATCAGAATTGGAGGGAGATTCATCAATAACCTGTGTTATGCAGATGATACAACCTTACTTGCTGAAAGTGAGGAAGATTTGAAGCACTTGTTGCAGAAGATCAAGGAATGCAGCCTTCAGTGTGGATTGTGTCTCAATAACAAGAAAGCAAAGATTCTTATCACTGGACCAATAGGCAGTGTCATTATGGATGAAGAGATTGAAACTGTCAACAGCTTCATCTTACTTGGATCCACAATAAACACCCTTGGTATGAGCAATCAGAAAATAAGGAGACACATTGTGTTGGGAAAATCTGCCAGTAGGGACCTTTCTAAATTATTTAGGAGTAGTGATTTCATTTTGAGCACTAAAGTGCTTCTGATTCAGGCCATAGTATTTCTGATTACTACTTGAACCAAGAGGCAGTCATCAGAACAGAGCAAGGAAACACTGCATGGTTCAAAACTGGGAATGGCATACACCAGGGATGTGTCCTGTCTCCATACCTTTTCAACCTGTATGCAGAACAGATCATCCAGGACGCTGGGCTCTATGAGGAGAAATGCGGCATCGGGATTGGTGGAAGATCTATCAACAATCTGCGTCATGCAGATGACACAACCCTGCTTGCTGAAAGTGAGGAGGACCTGAAGCTTTTGCTGCAGAGGGTCAAGGACTGCGGCCTTCAATATGGATTGA
>NW_006400020.1:3790995-3791568 GCF_000299155.1 Elephantulus edwardii | reverse complement strand
TCTGAAATTCAGGTGGGATAGACTCAAAGTCATATTTTGGTTGCCTTGGATTTGGTTTAATTTTCCTCAGCTTTATCTTGAATTTGCATATGAGTTGGTGGTCTGTTCCACAATCAGCTCCTGGCCTAGTTTTCACAGCTGATACTGAGCATCTCCAGCGGTTCTTTCCACAAATGTAATTAATCTGATTCCTATGCATGCCATCAGGTGAAATCCAGGTATATAACAAGTTTCTGGTAGTATTTCAGAATATAGCTTCCAGATATTGAGCACTTAGTCTTTACAAAGCCCCATGCTTAAATGCATTGTGCAAACTGCTTATTTAATCAGTAGAACTACTTTCTGGTTGTCCCTGTTTATAGGTGAGGACGCTGAGTCTTCAAGAGAGAAAGTAACTTTCCTAAGGATTATGCACCTAAAATATAAAGGATTGTACACCTAAAAAAAGTGTTAAGTAATGCACAATGAAGCTGTTAAGTATTGCAGAATGAAGATAAAATGCTTAATGAATTTCTTGCCATGGCGTGGAGCTCTTACGTCATGCTTTGTCTTTTATGCTTTTGATAGCTTCTA
>NW_006400020.1:3788346-3789550 GCF_000299155.1 Elephantulus edwardii | reverse complement strand
TACTCTCAGAAACTTGAGGTCACCGTGAGTTCGATTTGATTCAACAGTGGTGGGATAAATTTTGATGGAAGCAGATTACTATGTCTTTGTCCTCTGGAGTTGCTTGTAACTTCACACCATTGACGTTTTAGTTAGCAGCTGAGAACTTTAACTACTATACCATCAGGGCCCCTTATAAATGGGCTAAATTAAAAGACCTGTATCATAACTAACCTATTTTTCCTCTATCCTGGCATCAATTATTATATTTTATAACAAGGGATATTGTTATGGATGCCAAATGGATCTTGGCTTTGAGAAGAGAATATCAGAAAGATATTTGCTAGTGTTTTATTGATGATATAAAAAGCCTTTGTGTGAATCATAACCAATTATGGCTGACATCGAGAGAATGGGAATCCCAGAACACTTAATTTGCTCATGCAAAACCTATGCATAAACCAAGAAACAGTTGTTGGATCAGAGCAAAGAAATAGTGTATGGTTTAAAATCAGGAAAGGTGTGCATCAGGGTTGTATCCTTCTTCCATACCTATTCAGTCTCTATGCTGAGCATATCATTCGAGAAACTGGACTCTATAAATCAGAATGTGACATTAGGATTGATGGAAGACTCCCCAACAATCTGTGTTATGTAGACGGTATAGTCTTGCTTTCAGAAAATGAAGTGAGAACAGCAAACAACAGATACTGGCAAGGTTGCAGAGAAACTGAAATCCTAATTCCGTGTTGGTGGGAGTGTAAAATGGTGCAACCACTATGGAAGGCGGTATGGCACTTTCTCAAAAGTTGAAAATAGAAATGCCATTTGACTGAGCAATTCCACTACTGGGAATATATCCTAAAGAGCTGTAACTGCCACTCAAGCAGATATATGCACATCCGTGTTAATTGTGGCTTTGTTCAGAATAGCAAGGAGTTGGAAACAACCCAAGTGCCCATCAACAAATGAATGGATAGGGAAGCTGTGGTATATTCACACAATGGAATACTACACTGCATTGAAAAACAAGGAACTCATGAATTATTATACAAAGTGGGTGACCCTGGAGGACCTTATGCTGAGTGAAATATCTCAGTCACAAAAGGACAAATACAGCATAATGCCACTGTTGTAAAGCGGGACTGACATCGGGGTTAGGGGAAACTAAGAAAAGAGGGGATAAATATACTGCATTGAAACAGATGAGGGAGAGAACTGTTTA
>NW_006400020.1:3776146-3779873 GCF_000299155.1 Elephantulus edwardii | reverse complement strand
AACTCCTCCTGGTCTTTGCTTGTAGCATCCTGTAATTCATCAAGTTTGTCTTTCCTCCATTGGATATATTCAGTTGCTCCTCTTTTAAATTCTGTGTCAGAAAGTTCCATGAGCCTTTCTGATTTCAGGGTATCGGCTGCTCTTGTGTCGCCCTTTTGAGTGACATCTTGCTTTGCTCTTGTGTATTGTGTGGGATAGTTTGCTTTCTTCGAGACATTGGTATGTGTTCTTTTTTTTTTTTTGCTTCTTGCTGTATCACCTTTATTACGTTTCTAGTGTCATTGAGACTAGTTTAAAAATAGCCTACAACAAGAATGTGCTAATCACCAGCCACCTTTTCCACCTTTCTTCTTTTTTGTTGCTGTTTCTTTTTAGTTGCTGGAGCTCCTGCAGGTTTCTGATGTCGTGGGGTGATGATATTACTTGTAGAGGCAGATACTGTTGCTGCACTGCCAGGTCTTGGGGAGGTGGGAGGGCTGCTCACAGTTTTACTAGCGTCCAGTTCAGATGCAGCTCCTGCAGTTGCTCCCTGGGTCCCATTTCCAATCTGATCCTTCTTTTTGCCCTTTTTCCTTCCTCTGTAGTAAGAACGTTCTCGCATTGGTAGCCATCTTTCTGGATCTGGGGTAACTTTTGGGTCATAATTCTTAGGCCGTTTTACCTTCTTTTTCTTTTTCAAATCTCCTTGGCCTTGTTTCTTTGGTTGACTATCTCCGCCACCAAGTTTTCCACCCTTTTTCTGAACGTATGTAGCACCAGGAGAATTTTCAAGAGCCTCAACGTCTATTTTGAGAGACATACTATCCGATGAGGGCAAGTGTTTACTGAGAACTTTTGCCTTCTCTGGATCTACAAGTGAGTAAGCAGAAATAAGCTGTGCCAAGGTATGGATATCTTTTGGATTCTGTTTCCATAGCTGTTCGAGGTCACGAATTGCCTCCTTCTTCTGCCCATATTTGAGTTTAAAGTTGGCAGCTTCTCTTATCAAGGACAAATGAGCAGAAGACTTGGGCTGATGGTTTTGATACCACTGGATGGCCTGCGTGAAGACGTCAATGGCACTATCAGTATCCTTCTCATGGCTGTACATGGTCACTAACACAGACACCATGCCTGGTATATGCTTTAACTCTTCTATGCTTCTCAGTATTAGACATGCTTTGGAAATATTACCTTGGGAAATTTTCAGTTGTGCCATGGTTAGCTTAATTTGAGCTGCATTTTCTGGATGCTGATCTGAAAATTCCTGAAGCAGCTCGATTGCTTTCACGTGCTGCTTTTCATGGCACAGCTGGGCAGCTTGGGTTAACATAGGGAGGAGTTGCTCAGGACTCTGGGACTGTAAACTGGAGGATATTTTTCGGCACTGTTCTGCCTGGTTTGTGTACACAGCAAGTAAAGCTTTATTAAATTCTATAGCTTGCAGTTGCTTCTTGGAAAGCTTAAATTCCACTCCCTCTGCATTAGTTAATTTCACTTTCTTCTTGGAGTCAAAGACATTTTGGTCCTTGTTAATGGTAATGATGTTATTTGCAATTACAGCTAGCAACCCCACATCTGTTGGCTTCAGTTTGATTATCTGATTGTAAAGTTGTAAAGCCTCCTCTGTACGACCCTGAAGCTGCAGTATATATGCCATCTACCATGAATGATGGCCAGTTCTGTCTGTGGGTCTTCCTCAGCCCCATCAGAATCTTCTGATAGTGATGGCGACAAAGATCTTCAGCTTTCTGTAGGATTTTCATTGCCTGGGTCAGTTGGCCTTGTCCTATCAGTGCACATGCAGCATTATAGCACAATTCGTACGTGCCTTCTTGTAGGCCCAAGTTTTCTGGAACCACTTTTTGCCAATTGCTCTGAGCTGCAACAACTGCTGAAAGGTTGGTTTTTCTCTCCTCATCATAATCATCTTGGGAGTTTTGCACAAGATCTCTATATACAGCTAAGCACTCATCATAGCGTTCCAATCGGTATAACACTTGTCCATAAAGCTCCTTTAGTTTGTCTGTCTGCTGGTTGGCACTTTCTATTGTCTTCAAGGCATTCTCAATTCTATTTAGCCTGTACTCGCAATATGCCTTCTCAAAGGAAAGAGAGTTGCTGAAAAAGAAAAAAAAGAGAATCTATTCTAAGGTAATACTGTCATCACAGTAGGCCAGACAATGCTTTCACTACCTGACACATTAGTTAGTCCTTGTAATAAGAGATGCAGTAAATGATGATGAAAAGTTAGTGGTGTGCACAAAAATCACAAAGCTAGTGACAAGAAATTATACCCATTCCCTTGTGTCTCATATGGTTACTTTCATGGATATTCTTATCAGAATGACTGGTCTTTTAAAGAAACATTTAAAAAGAAAATAATCAGTTCAATAACACATATTCTTAGAAACAAAGACAATATAAATATTTTAAGTGGATTATTTAAAGTTTGTTATCCACTAATCAAATAAGGTGTGGTATTACTGTGATTAGGTACTGCTGACTTGGAAGTGACTCACTGCTGACATTCCAGGGGGTTTTCAGATGCGGGAAATCATATGGGCGGTAATTTCCCATCTTTCTCCAGAGAAGCAGCTGGTGGATTCAAACTGCATACCTTGGGGTTGGCAGTATAAGTTATCACTAAGCCACCAGGGCTCCATAATAAGCATACAGTGTTTTAATTTGTTTAAACAGCAAATGATCAGCAAAGAAAAAGTCTCACACACACATTCTCTCTCTCTCGTGTGCGCTCACTCACACACACACATACACACACACACACCCCCGCAAACACTGGACTCCCAACCAACTAGTAAACATACTTCAAAAAAATCTTACAGACATTCAAAATTTAAAAATTCATTTAAACATTATACCATTTATGTCTCATTTTTACTTATTAACCACCATTTGTGAGGAGATAAGTATTTATGAATATAAATAATAATATCTTTCATTCACTGGCCTAATAAATATTAGGAAGCTCAGGTGGCTTAGTGGCAACGTTGTGTTGTCAACTCATAGGCATGTGGTTTGAATCCGCCACCTCCTCCGCAGGAAAAAGATGGACAAGCTCCTCTCATGTAATTTACTGCCTCTGAAAACCTGCTGGAGGGTCAGCCATGAGTTGGTTCCACCCTGACAATACACAGTATGATCTCTGGGTAAGAAGCTGTGCTGTGAACCCTAAATAAGGCATGAGGTTCTAATCTACCACTTGCTCCTTGGGAAGAAAATGGACAATTTCCTTCTGTGTAATGTATTGCTTCTAAAAATCTGTTGCATGGTCAGCTATGAGTTGGTTCTGACTCAATGGCAAACAACAAAAATGAATAAAGATTATGTGAAAGCTTCCCTACGTCATAAAGTCATTAAAATTTCTTATGCATTGAAAGACCAGAGTGAAGAAAAGACTCTTGAAGGTTAGGGGAAAAAAACAGGACAAAAAGCCTACTGTTCCTTTCTGTTACAGAAATACCACTGTCAACCAAAAGCAGAGAGGGGAAGGAAGTAAATCAGTTAGCAATGGAGGAGAAATCATAGAAATAATTTTAACTATACCAAAAGTGTTTCTAGTAACTGTACAACTAAACCACTTACTTGGCTAACACTTTGGTGTGAGTATTGATGACATTCAAGGCTTCCTTGAAACTTCCATTCTGGATAAGGCATACGACTTTACAGTGCAGGGCAGTTACATCATCCTTGTTGACCTGCAGTATCTTGTTGACGTGACGGTCTT
>NW_006400020.1:3714163-3776046 GCF_000299155.1 Elephantulus edwardii | reverse complement strand
TGGAGGACCTTGCTCAAACCTCTGCTGTCTCAGTGTGCTCACGACTGGGGTCCTTACTCAAATTCCTGTTGTCCGTTTCCTACCCAATGGTTTTCTCAGTGTTCCCTGCCTGGTGGCACTTACACAGGTGCCCTCACACAACAGCCCCTCCTCCAGCAGGGTCCTGGATCCCACAGGATCTGAATAGTCAAGGTCAAATTCCCACCAACCCACTAGCTTCTGGCTGGTCTGCAGAATTCACAGAAGCCAGCTGGCTGGCTCATTTTGGGTGGAAACCCAAGAGAGCTCGGCCAATTTCCCCACCTGTGGGCACGCCCTTAAGTGCTCTCCCAGATAATCAGCCCCAGCAAACACAGATAAGATCCTACAGGCCTTTCTTCTGCCGCGTTAGTTCCACAACAGCTGTTAGTTCCACAACAGCTCGGTTGATAGCTCTGGGTGATGGCTGGATCCGAGGTGGTGCTCTGAGGTCACAGGGCTGTGGTGGGGGCTGAGGTGCACGGTTGTCGAGCTGGAAGGGGGGGGAAGGGGAGGAAAGCAAGGGACTAGGGGGGACCTAAGGAGCGCAGGGCTTGGACACTACCACCAAGAGGTGGGGGTGGGGCTTGGGCGCTGCTGGTTGTGTATGCAGTAGCACCCTGTGTGTCGGGGGGTCACACAGGTGCGGGCTGCAGGGGGGTCTCACAGTGGCGGGTAGTCTTTGCTCCTCTGGAGTTCCGCGGTGGGTGGCTGACTATTGCTCTTCCTGGGTCTCTTCCCGGTCCATCTGACATTGATTAATTCTTAAAGCTATGTAACTGTTTTACTCTTCTTTTTTAAATTTTTTTTCTCCCACACTAATATAAAACTCACTGCCCCCTAACTTTCTCATGTAATCTTTTGAGTTCTTGTTGTCCATTTGATCCCAAATAAGTAGTTCTTAAAACAACACAATGTTCAAGGCATATATTTTTCACTAGTTAAGCTAAATAATTGTTTGGTTTTATGCTAGAACAATAGTTTTGGAGGATTTGCTTACCTTCAGTGGCTCTATTAAGTCTGTATTCTGTGAAAATTTAATTCTGTTCTGCATTTTTTTCCCTTTTGATAAAGATTCTTCTGTAGAGTCTTTGATGAAAATGTGAACCATTCTGTATATAGTAATGATGTTACATAATTGTTCCCCTACCAGATTTTGAATAAAACTTGCCCTTCCCAGTAAAGCTGTTTTAGTTCTGCATTTTGTGACTGTGACTAACTTATTGTTGGAAGGTAGATAATCAGTGTCAGTGTCTAGCATTTGCCTTTTGAGTTTTCTGAGGTTGACAGTTGTAACTTGGGATTTCATTTTTGTCCAAGTCTAATTGTTTTACTTGTTTCCATAGTGTAACAGTTATTACAAAAATCCTTATTAGTTTGATCATTCTAAGACTGACTGGGTTACCTGTTACCTTTATTAATTGATTCACAGTTTATTTATTGCATGACTTCTGTGTATCAGGGACCATGCTGGGTAGTGGGAATAGTATTTAAGAGCGTTAAGTCTTTACCCTAAAGGCCTCACAAACTCTAGTGGAATTTTTTTTTAACACAGATACTCAGATTAGATGTAAATGAGAGTAGTAAGTTAAAGCTAAAAGCTAACCAGGAATTGTTCTTTCTAGGGTTAAAGTTAAGATGTGGTCCCTTGCTTTAGCACGGGTCTGTAAGTAGCCTAATTGAAGTGAAATGTGTGTTTTCCCACTTTTATAATTTTGATCTTTAGCTTCGGTTTTAGTTAAAGAGGTTTAAAACAAGCACTTAATATATTAATTTGTCTTTTTAAAAAATTTTTTTAATTATTGTTAATTTTAATGAAAATTTACAGAGACTTTGGATTTCCAGTCATTCATTGTTGCACTTTTCTCCCTGCCCACCCCTCTCCCCCAGATCGCTTTTCTCTTTGAAAAGTAAAAGAAAAAGTCTTTCATTGTGATACAATCTCTCCCTTCAAGTCCACTCCACTATGCAGCCTTCGTTCTGGACTCCTGTTATGACAATAGTACCTAATCACATATCCCTCTTTCCATGACAGATGTTTGTCCTCTGGTAGAGAATATTCTATATTCTTCATTAACATGATAATTTAAGGGCAAAATTCTCTCCCTCATCTGTTTCAATGCAGTATACATTATTGAACCCATCTTTCTTAGTCTCCCCCTAGCCCCAATGTAAGTCCCATTTTACAACAGTGATACTATGCAGTAATGTTGCTGAATTAATTTCTACTCTTAACCCCATGTGACAGAGTAGAACTGTGCCATAGGTTTTTTTGGGCATAAACTTAACAGAAGTGGATCACCAGGTCATTCTCCTGAGGTGATACAGTGCAGGTTATTAATAACCAGTTGGAAATTTTAGAAATATAGTCTTTATAGTATATGAAGTTTACTCTGTAAAAGATAAACTATCATTCCTTCCTAGACTTCCCCAACTCTTAAAATTTTAGTCTATTGCCTTCTTTTCTCTGTTTTCACGACAGTAGCCTAACTGAAATGAAATGTGTTAAAAAACTAAGTATGCTTCTGGAGTTGTATAAGGTACAACATAGAATCTAAACTGAGTTGACTTAGGCTTGTAACATTTTTCCTTTATTTTGAGATACTTGCAAACTAGAATCCATCTTCTGTTTTTTGAAAATACAGGCCGAGAAAGCAGTGCACCAGAAAAAAGAACATTCAAAAAATAAGTGCCATAAAGCTCGAAGATGTCACAAAAACAAACTGCTAGAATTTAACCGAAGACAGAAGAAGAACATGTGGTTAGAAACGCACATCTGGCACGCCAAACGGTTTCACATGGTCAAGAAGTGGGGCTACTGCCTCGGGGAGAGGCCAACGGTCAAGAGCCACCGGGCCTGCTATCGAGCCATGACTCACCACTGCCTCCTTCAGGTACACTTTTCCAGTTCGGTCTTGTTTAGATTCTTTCCAGTACAAGCTTTAAGAATAGTTCTAGGTGAAGCCTAATCTAGAAAGTTACTGTTTTTAAAAGTTATGTTTGAGTGCAAGGTATTTTGCTAGATGCTGGAGAGTAAGCAGTCTAAATTAGCGGAGAGACTGACACGTAGCAAATAGCCAAATATTTGACTATACGGAAAAGTACGCAGGATGAGCGTTTATGTACTGCATTGTGCAAACCTTCTGTGAGAGTCCTCTTTGCCCTTGAATTATCATGTTAATGAAGAATATAGAATATTCTCTACCAGAGGACAAACATCTGTCATGGAAAGAGTGACAAGAATGCTCCTTAAGATAATAAGACTTTGTTTTACCTGTGATAGAGCTAATGTTATCAAGAGGAGCCAGTGGTGTTTGAAGAAGAATGTTACACTTTTATAAAGCAGAGGGGCACTAAAGAGAAAGACCCTCAGTGAGATGAGCTGACCAACACCACCAACATTGATAACAGGAACAAGGAAGACTCAGGTTTGAATGTAGTTGTAAGGAATATGAAAAATTGTGTAAGGAGACAGAACGAAACTTGATGAGGGAAGAATTGAGAGAAGTTTTGTGTGACAGAGTTGAAGGGCGTGACACTAGAAGTACACCAGCAGTAGATTGGGCTGCCGAAATAAGTAGGAATCAGGTCATGCAGGGTCTTTTCAGCCATGTTTCAGATTCTTAGTGATTAGTTATTTATCAACAAGAAATACTTGAGAATCTGTTGCATACCCAGAACAGTCTTGAAAATACTGCCCTGGGTATAGTGGGATGTTGGAGAAAGTGTTTTAAACTTTTTACAAGGAAAGTTTGTTTTAAAGCTTCTTGATGTTTTTTATGTTGGGTTTTGAGGTTTTTTTTAAAATTTATTATTATTATTAATTTTAATGAAAATTTTTAGAGTTTGGATTTTCATTCATTCATTGTTGCACTTTTTCTCCTGCTCCCCCCCCCCCCCAGATCGCACTTCTCTTTGAAAAGTATAAGAAAAATTCTTTCATTGTTATATAATCCCTCCCCCAAAGTCCACTCCACTATGCAACCTTTGTTCTGGACTCCTGGCATGACAGTACCTAATCACATATCCCTTTTAAACAGTTTTCTCCCTCATCTCTTTCAATGCAGTATACATAATTTATCCCATCTTTCTCAGGCTCCCCTCAATCCCAATGTCAGTCCCGTTTTACAACAGTGGACTGTGGACTTGTGCTTTTGTGACTGAGATATTTCACTCAGCGTAATGTCCTCCAGGGTCACCCATTTTGTGTATTTCACGAGTTCCTTGTTTTTCAGAGCAGCGTAGTATTCCATTGTGTGACTATACCACAGTTTCTCTATCCATTCATTTGTTAGAAGTGCTTTTTGAGTCGACTGTAACTCATAGTTCTCACATGTGATTGAGTAGATGTAATCTTTATGGAAGCCACTTCTTTCTCCCAAGGAGGTCATGGGTAGGTTTAAGCTACCAACTCCTGAGCCCTTAACTATTGCCCGACAACATTCCTTTTATATAGGCTCTTAGAAAGCAAAGCAGAATCCTGCCATTGAATTGATTCTGCATTATTTTAGTCTACTGTTGGACTCCTGAGGCTGTAAATCTATGAGCTCTTTCTCCAGAGAAAGAGCTGCTGTATTTCAGCTGTTGGCCTTTCAGTTAGCAACCCGACGTTTAACTCATGGTGCCACCAAAACCTCCTGTAGAGCCTCTTAGTAGTATTTATTTGACCCCACCTCCCAACTCTGCAGATAGCTGATGAAGTTGATAACCTATGTCTTTGAGTACATTTATAGAAATCTGCTCTTTACAGAAAGACCTTCATTAAAAAATGAATATTCCTGGTGTTGGTTCCTCTAAGTAACAACCTCTATCAGATATAATAATAGTAATGTTAGTTAATAGGTTGTTGGGAAAATTAATAGGTCAAGGAGTTTAAACCCAATGACTCTTCAGTAAATATTAACAATTACTACAGTTCTTTAACATACTGATTTACTAACTCAGTCTAATCTATCTTCAGCTAGTTAGCTTGGTATCATTTTACTCTTCAGTTTTCCTCATATATTGTTACTTAGTTACTTAGATGCATGTCATAGTTTAAGACTAAAGATGGGGCGGATATGGGATAAATGAATTTTTACATTGTGTCTTTAGGCTTTGGTGTTAATTAATGTTGAGTCCAAAATTAGCTAATCAAACTGAGCAACTTTAGCACAGTTTTCAGAATATATTGTTGTTTTACTTCTTCTACAAGGAATCTCTTCAGTTCCTGGGGAGCAGTAAACCTTTCCTTAGCAGTTTTTATGCCCTTCTTAGAACTTGTTTGTGAATATAGGATATAGGACAGATTGTCTTTCTAAAAAAGTAAAACACTGTAGAGTCCCATTTTAAATGAGTAATGTAAACTATTTCATTTTTATTCAAATTGACTTACAATTTTTGCTGGTGGAATAAGGAATTAGCAGATTTCAGATTTTGTCTTAGAAAAAGAAGACTTGGGAGATTTTTTTCTGTCTTGGCACTTAGTAGGCTTCTTCTGAAATCTTAGCCACTTGACCCTGTGTAAATACCATTTATCTCTCATTTTGTGCAGGATTTGTCCTACTACTGTTGTTTGGAGTTGAAAGGCAAGGAGGAAGAAATACTGAAGGCACTTTCTCAGATGTGTAGCATAGATACAGGTAAAGTTATTTTAAAACTGAGTCTTAGTTTAGTCTTTATGTATTGATTTCATTTTCCTGGGTGTCTGCTATGAGCATTTTGAAATTTAAATATACATTAAAATATTTAAATATACACTCGAGACAATTCTTGTGCCCATTTAACTTAAGGAAATATCCTGGGGCTTTTAAATCATTTCTAACATTGGCAAGTGGAACATGACAGACCTAGTATATTTGAGTAGTGTGAACTTAGGTGGAAAGCTGAAACATTAAATCTTTTACTCAGTAAATATTTATTGAGAACATATATATGTGTTAACCTTTGATGTAGAGGCAGTGATTACAACCAAAACTTCATCCCTCTGGGAAACATAGCAAATAATAATAGGTACCTTGAAGGAATAGTGCTGTCTTAGCAATTGGAATCATGGAGTTTTACATTTGTTATTTCCAGGATTGACTTTTGCAGCTGTGCAGTGTGTATCTGGAAAACGGCAAGGTAGTCTGATGCTTTACCGGGCAAATAAATACCCGAGAGAAATGCTTGGTCCTGTCACATTTATCTGGAAGTCCCAGTGCGGGTCTGATGACACCTCAGAGGGCAGGCAGCTGTGGATTTGGCTCCATCCCACTCTGAAACAGGTATCACCCTTCAGTTACCTTCCTGCCATGCTCTTCCCTCATTCTGGTGTCATTACTATTGAAGATCAATCCTCTAGAGATTGAAAGAATATAAACATTTGGCTTATAATTTGATATTTGAATATAGGGGAGAAAGATACATGACTGTTATATGAACCAAATTGTGGTCTCTGGTTTTCATGTTATAAGAATATTTTAAAACAAGCAACTCCTTATGCCTCCACTCTGCCTGAATGGGTCCACAACTACCTAGGTGCTTGTTAGTGCCCATTTGATGATGAGAAGCTGTTTTGAGCAATTCTGATATCTTTTTTTAAAGATTCCTTTTTTCCCTCCTTATGATTTTTTAAGAATGCTTCATTTAGCTTAGCTTCCCTTTGGTGTATTCACTGCCTTTGAAAAAATGTTGTCAGAGTGGTCATATTGTTTTCATTGTTTTTGACACCTAGGAGTACTGTATATTGAAATCGCCATGAACTGCTCAGAAAACCAAAAGAAGTCTCAGACAATGGTGAATTCAGGCTCTAATTTTTCAAGGGATAAAAATGTGAATCTTAAAGGGAGAAGAAAAGAGAACATACTAACTGAACTAACTGAAAGGGGCCCTGGTGGTGTAGTGCATCATGTGTTAGATGGCTAACCCAGAGGTTGGTGATTCAAATTCACCAGCTGCTCTTGAGGAGAAAGATGGGTTAGACTGCCCTTGTTAAGATTCACAGCCTTGGAAACTTCCTGGAGGCTTACTATGAGTGAGGATCAGATCAGTAATGATGAAATTTTTCCAAATTGGGTAAATCTGTAATTGGCTTAAATTTAAAAGGAAGTTTTTTTCCTTTATGTCCTCAGGAGATCTTAGGAGAATTGAAGACAACGTGCGAGTGTACGGAACCCGTCAGACCAACTCTCTGCACCCCTGACCACCTTCTGACAAAACCCCAAGAAAAAAGCCAAACTCAACTGTCTGATGAGAAAATTGGCAAGAAAAGGAAGCGGGAAGATGATGGAGAAAATGCTCAACCAGTTAAAAAAGCTTTTGGGGACAGAACTAGAGATTCAGACCAGCCACGCTCCTGGGTGTCGCCGACCACGGGCATTGTGATCAGGTACAGGCTGAATTTGCTTGGAACTTAACTGCATGTTTTAAGCCTTGCTGCATTTCTGCAGTTGAAAGGACTCTGTATGTGATGGGTATTTCCACTTGAAGTTCTTTCCTTTATTTTAGTGATCTGACGATGGAGATGAACAGATACCGGTTGATTGGTCCCCTCTCCCACTGCATCCTCACGGAGGCACTAAAAGCTGCTGCTGTCCTCACTGTAAGGGTAACTCACACACTGGAGTGTTTTGTTGTTGTAATGTCATTCTAGCAAATTTGTGAAATCCGATACATACTTAAGCCCTCGTGGTGCAGTTGTTAAGTAGTTAAGCTCTGCTGTTAACCAAAAGTTTGTGGTTTGAATCTCTCATCTATTCCTTTTGCAAAACATGGCATTCTGCTTCCTTGATGATTATAGCCTTGGAGACCCTCTGGGACAGTGCTGCCCTGTCTGCGTTTGCCTTGTCTTTTTCTATAATTGAAGTCATCACATATTTGGCCTTTTGTGATTGGCTTATTTCACTTCGCACAGTCTTTAAGCTCCACCCCTACTGTTGTCTATTTCAAGACTTCCGTTTTCCTATTGACTGGGCGGTTGTCATGTACCATCTAGTCCAAAGCTGATCCACCACTGGGTTTTCAAAGGCTATAAATTGCATGAGAAGCGATTGCCCATCCTTCTCCCATGGAGCAGCTGGTGGATTTGAACTGCATGCCTTTGGGTTAGCAGTACAACTCCTTATCATTAAGCTACCAGAGCTCCCTATTATCTTGGCAGTGTTCCGTTATGAGTATGTACTGCATTTTGTTTATATACTTATCCCTTGATGGGTGTTTAGATTGCTTTCACTGTTTGGCTCTGGTGAACAATATTTGAGTCTGTGGCTAATGGCTACCATATGAGATACTGTAGGTCTAGAAAGCAGAGACCCAAACACTCTAGGTTCAGGCCCTTTGGTTTCCTCTGCTAATGCAATTAACCTTCCCTGCCTGTGCTTTTCAGTACAGATGATAGGAAGTTAAATGGATAAATAAGTTAGGAACCAAGTGTGGGTTTGATAAGAGATTGTTACAGTATTTTTTTGTTTCTAATTGTTTAATATCTTATGAAAACCTACTATCAATTTGCCAGTTCTGGCTCCTGGCCATCCTCCATCAGGGTTTCAAGGCTGTAAAGTATTACCTTTTTCTCCTGGATAATTTAATTAGCACAGCACATTCCGTACCATGGCCCCCAGAGAGCTTTAAAAAGGAATCAGAAGATTATTAACACTCATTTCCATCTGAGATTCTTATTTCTCTAACATTCATGGTCCTATTGAAACATTTCAGTGTGTAAAAGTACTGTGGTGTGAATACCTAAGAGAAAAGCCATCATAATGTATATGTTTGTCATGGTGATCAGCTTGGGATAATTTAAAAAAAAATAAACTATCATGCCCTTCAAAAAAAAGAACCAGAAGAGAAGTGTAATATTGTTGTCTTGACTCTAATTAAGGAACCCTGGTTCTGCATTGGTAAGTACTTGGAAGTCATTTCTTTGAACCCATACATGCTCTTTGGGTAAGAAGATGGGGCACTCTGCTTCTGTAATGACTGAAGTCTTAGAAATGTCCTGGGCAGTTCTACTTCGTGTCCTGTAGGGTCGCTGCCAGCTAGATTGGACGCTGCAGCAGGGACGGCTTTCTGTTTGCCTCTATTTAGAAGACTCTCAGGTGATGTGAAGCCCCAGCAGCTCTGTGAGGAAAGATGGGCAGTTCCCTCCTGTGCAGTTCTTAGTGTGGGAAAGCCAGTGGAGGGTCAGCTGTGGGTCAGTTCTGCCTCAGCCACAATGAGAGAGAGGATTAGGAAAGTACTTAATCCGTTTTAATTATCATATTAAATAGAATTGGAACTTTCCTGGTCCCCCCCATGAGACATTCTCTGTATTTCTGTCTGTCTGTCTCTCTCCCCCCCATAAGGGAAGAGAGTAGAGCCAATTTCACAATCAAAATAAATAATAAGATTATTAAGAGTCTGATTCGTTATTTGTCATGTTAATTACTATTTTTCAGGAAGAAGATACACAGAAGACACCTCACAGTTGGTGGGTTGAGGCCTGTAAGAATCCTGATAACATTTCTCTTCACCGCAAACAAGAAGCCATTCTTGAATTGTTGGGAGGTATGGAGAGGGAAAACAAACAGATCCATCCTGGAGAGGGTTAAACCGGGTGGCTCCTTGGAGGCAAGGATTCTGAGGCTTTGTCTGACATACTTTGGACATGTTGTAAGGAGAGACCGGTCCTTAGAGAGGGACATCATGCGTGGTAGGATGGAGGGATGGCGCAGGAGGGGAAGGCCCTCTATGAGGTGGATTGATTCAGTGACTGGGGTAATCAGGATGGGAGTGTCAGAGACAGTGTGATTGGCACAGGACAGAGCAGAGTTTAGGGCTATTGTACATAGGGTCACATAACAACAACAACATGGAGAGGGAATTCTGGCTTGTGTGAGGAGGAGGGGAAGTGGGTTAAGGGCAGTTTACAGTTGGGCATCCTACGTGTGTAATACCAGTAGCACCTGCCACAGAATCCGTTCTGACTGCTAGAAATTCCTGTGTGTCAAAGCAGAAGTGTGCTCTAGGTAGCGTTTTCAGTCACTGATGGTTTTGGGAGTAGATCACTAGGCCTTTCTCTGAAGTGCCTTTGGGTGTATTCAAACCTCCACCCATTCACTTGATAGCCAGTTACTTAACTATTTGCACCACCTGAGGAATCTACTTTTATATAATGGTGCTTTTTAAATTGCAGCAGTGTGCTCTAACATAGCAAGAGAAGCAGTTAAGTTGTTGTCAGGTGCCATCGAGTTGACTGGCGGTTAGAGCGACCCAGGTAGAAGCCTAACCCTGTCTTGCGCCATCCTCAGTCTCCGTCATGCTCAGACTCGTTGTAGTCACTGTCTCCTTGAGGATCTTCCTCTTTTGCCAGCTGTCTGCTTTTTCCAGCATAACTTTTTCCAAGGACAGGTACCTCTTGACAACAATCCCAAAATACGTGAGAAGTCTCGCCATCCCTGTCTCCAGAGAGCAATCAGGTTTCACTCTCTCTGAGACAGATTTGTGTGTTCTTTTGGCAGTCCCTGTCATAATCAGTACTCTTCATCAACACCACAGGGCATCAATAAGTCTTCCTTATTCTGTCCAGCTTTTATGTGTTTGCAGAGCAGTTGAAAATACCACACAGCACCTTAGTCTTTAACCTGACTCCTTACTCTTTAGCTTTAAACTTTAAACTTTTTAAACAGGTCCTTGACGACACATTTGCCGAGTGTAACATCTTTAGATTTCCTGACTGCAAGCCATTAAGAGAGAGATTAAAAGCTCATTGAATAGAATACTTCTTACGCTTGTTTATGGAATAAGTAAATGAGATATTAATATTCTGAGTAGCTGACATTCTGGGATAGGTAAATGCATATATTAAAATCTGTACTATCTATACATAGTTGCGCTGTACCCATAGCTACTATGTTGTGTTGTTGCTTACTGTAGAATCTGAACTGACCCTCAGTGGGTTTTCAGAGGTAGTTAATCGCACCGGAGGAGATTGTCCATCCTTCTGCGGAGCAGCTGGTGGCCTTGAAGCGCGTACCTTTGGGATTGCAGCACAGTTTCTTGCCACTAGGCCACTAGAGCTCCCTAACTATTGATAAGATATTCATGTTTTAAAATATTATGAAAATGCTGTTTTATGTTAGTTTTTTATTTTTTTGTAAGAAACTCTAGTTATTTTATGAATGTTGCTTTATTCTCAGAAAGTACCAGTGGGAGAAGTGAATGCAGAGGGTCAGTTTTAAAGAGGAAAGTTTCATTATAAAATGTGTATTTACTGCAAATCACTTACTGGAAAGTTTTTGTTGTTCTTTTTAAAGGAGTAACATCACCAGCAGGAATTGCTGCAGGTACTGTTCTGGGTCTGACGGTTGGTGATCCTCGAATAAATTTGCCTCAGAAGAGGTCCAAAGCTTTACCTAATCCAGAAAAATGTCAAGGTAAAGTCCTTCAAACAACCCTTGATGTCCTTGTTATGGTGAGCAGTCCAGTGGGGGAGTTCTGTCTGACTCCTAAAAAACTTCCATCTATAAATCATGAGGGTAGGCTTTACTTGCCTGGATCACAGGATAATTATAGTTGAAGGAGGTTTTATTTTCTAGCTATAAAACATGTAACCTGATTCTTACATTCTTTTTTATGAACTCTATTTATGTAGTATTTAGTACAACTTTTCTCTCTATAGACCAGGTTCTATGAAAACCACTGACGTTTCTGAGTTGTAATTGTGAGGAAGGGATCTGCACCTGCAGCTGGTCTTGTGCTCAGTGGAAGCCTCTGTCTGACCATACAGATGATCCAGGTTCGAATCCTGGCAAGGCCATCGCAGGTGCTAAGGTCTAAGGATGCCTGCTTTAGACTGACTTGAGTGCCCGAGAGAGTTTCTGGGTTGGGGGTAGCAAAGTGGATAGAGGTTGGCAAAAATGTTGGGGTTTTTTTGCATGTGCAGAGTTTGTGTCATCATGTTTACTGTCATTAAAACATATTTAATTGGAAGGATAATTGGAATTAGGCTTGAGAATGTCTGTAGAAAAGTACAGGTGTATGTACTAACAACTTCACAGGTTTTTACCTCACCACATGTACTTAGATAGCTTATTAACAGCGATAATAAATGACTGTCAGAACTTCACATGAAAGTTGGATGAGATGAGAGAGCTTGGAGAAAGGATGGTCAGGTAGTTAATTATAAGGTCTAAAATTCAGAGAGCGGTTGCCTCTTTCTTTTTTTATTAATAGGTTAAAGATTAAAGCAACCGTAAAAGTTACAATGTCTGCTTTTCTGAAATGTACTTCTTGTATGTCTAATAAACACATACACGTAAATGTTGGCTTTCTTTGCTGCCTCCTGTTCTATTTTTTGGAATGGGTGCTTAGGTATTAAATTTTTTGTAAGGCTTTAATCTTAATCGGGATCACTTCAAGGAAAATTAAAATCTATCTTGAAAAGCATGACTTAATTTCTACTCTAGAAGCTTTCTGTGATCGCTCCTGCTGTGATCTCTCATTAAAACCTGGTTTAAGTAATTTTCTTTGAAGATGTATTTGGCATGTGAACTCTATAAAGTAAACTCCTAAAAGGAGCTAATATTGTCTACTGCTAACAACCATACACATCTACGGTGCAGTATTATTAACAGTGAAACATCTACAACATTGCGTTATTAACAACCATAGCACATCTACAATGGTAACTCCAAAGTCATCATTGTAATGTTAGAAATAGACTTTGATTATCTAGATAAATTAATACCATTTGCTTAAGAAGAAGAAAGAGGAGGCAACCATACCTGATTTGGATGACACAGACTCTTAGGACCTGGGAAATAGAATACTCTGAAGAGTCTGTGAAGAACTTGAAGTGATTGGTTACATATTCTCAGATACTTTTAAAAAGTGTACTTGATCATTTTGCTCTTGAGCTTGTTTGAATTATGTACTTTTTAAATTAACAGCATTTTTCCATGCAAGTAATTGGTTTTCTGATTGAGATTTAAAAATACTGTTACTGCTATATGGTTTTTTTATTATTTGCTGTCCTTCATATTTGCTTTGATTCCCCTCGCCCCCTGCCCAAATCCTTATCTGTCAGAGGTAAATTTTGTTTTACAAACTATTGAACATCTGTTACAGTTCTGGGCTTGTTTTAATCTCTCTTTAAATATTGTTTGATAGTGTGGCCTTACCATACTTCCCCAAACACAGAAAGCCCTGTTCTTTTTAGAATGGTAGATCAGAGATCACCCTTTTCATTTTGGTAGCTTTTGTCTTCACTCTTCACAGAGTTAGTACTACCATATTTAGAGCATGAATCTGCAGTTCACTTTCAGAAGTGCCCTGGTCCCGGCCATATCAGAGGCAGATACTCAGTAAATAAGGCCTGGAGATTGGCTGGGAGGTTCTGACTCTGTGCTGACAATTTGTGTAGACTTTGTGGTGAAAACCATGTTGGCCTTTATTGCAGATTAGTAAATAAGCACGTGTAAATTCATGCTTACCTTGCTTTCTGGGTATCCATATTGCCATGGTTTCTTGATTTTGTTTTTGAGGGGGGAAAAATAAAATCCAAGAGCTTTATTAGCGCCTAAAGAGTCCCCTCTAACATATTTAACTAAAGATAGAATGAATATGAAGGCTGTAACTTTGGTTTTATTTCCCAAGTGATACAGTCCTAAACGCACATCTAAGAAAGCAGAAAAGCAAGCCATTTCATTCAACCTTTAATGCAGTTAATGAGAAAACTTTGTCAGGATATGGAAGAGAAAATGCTTTATGTTAGTGTTAGGGACAAGACTTACAAAAATTATATCCGGAATTGATGCTTCTCTGCACGCTGAGGTGCACACTGACTGTGTAATGTTCTTTTCCTTCACCTGTGAGGACTATTGACAGAAATCATCTTTCCTTTTACCTTAAGATATACGCTATTTATTTTTCATTTTCATATTTTTAAGGGCTCTCTGAAGAGAAGTTAGTTTTTTCTAGTATGTTCATACCCTAGGATGTAACCGTGTCTTTTGTCTGCAGCCCGACAGGAATGACATGCAAATCCCATTACTCAAACCTGTAGCCGTGCTCTGCAAGCTAAGAGTTCTGATAGGCTGTTGGAAATGGAGTTTCTTGCTCCTGGGTAGGCTGTGGGTGACCATTCATAGCACGTGTCACCTGAGATGCCCTTGTCTGTTGTCTCTGGGGAAGAGTGGTGCACTAGATGCCTTTAAGGAGCTTGAAGCTCAGCACTTTGCATCACTTGAATTGTCTTTTAACTCTGCCTTTCTCTGAAATCTGTCCCTCTCTGGCACTTGCTTCGTCCTGCTCCCTTCTTATTTTTTTTACCTCTAGCCATGAGATTCACACAGGTAGGTGACTTTGAGTGACCTTTCTGTGTTGGCATTTTAGAACCATTGCCCAGAAATTGGCTGGATTTTTTGTTTGCTTGTTAATTTGTTTGCTTGCTCTTTTAATTTTTCAGTTTAACAGAATGAAACAGAGTATCTAAGAAATCTCCTCTGTTAGTGTATGTATTTGCAACTGGAAGAAGTTCCTTTACCTTCTCCCTGAGAGTACTTTCTGTATTATGTGACTTGTTTAAAAGAGAAACGGCAATGTTTTACAATGAGTGCAAGATGGGGTAGTGACTCACAGCAGGGCTCCACACTGGTTCATTCAGATTCCATCCCCTGCTCAGAACTTACCTTTCCACTCCAGTTATACCGGATCAAAATCTACCTTTTAACAAGATCCTCAGGTGACTTTTATATATAAATCTTTTTAAAATGTAGCTTTTGATGCAGTATATTTAGGGTGGAAAAGAAAACCTCTTAGGAATATGAGCTGGACTGAACCTCTTTGAAGCCCTGATTCACAGAGGCAGTTTAATAGGATGTTTGCATGCTTTTACATCTGAAAATTAAATGTCACAAGAAGAAAAATTCAGTGCCTTTGTTGGTTCACAAATTATGAAACATGCTATAAGAATAACCCAGTTTTTCTCAGATGTCATCTGCTAGAGAAGTTAAGCAAATGCCTGTGAGATACTTTCTTGCATAACCAAACACGGTCTACTGGTGACTTGGAGTTTGACGTCATTGATCTAAAGGATGCGGTTTGAAGGCTCTTTCTTTTCCCTCTTAGATAATGAGAAAATTAGACAGCTGCTTCTGGAAGGTGTGCCTGTGGAGTGTGCGCATAGCTTTATCTGGAACCAAGCTGTCTGTAAGAGTGTCACAGAGAATAAAATCTCGGATCAGGTAACTGGCAGGTGAAAGTTCCCAAAACTGTCAAGAGTTATTTCATGCTTTAAAGAATCTCATGGACTGCCTCTCATTTTCAGACCACTTATTGATCCTTTCCTTAGGATCCAGGCTATGATTTTTCCCCCTCCTTGTTGTGGGATAGACTGTCTCTAAGTTGAACAAAACCTTTTTCTTGTAATTATAGCCAAATCATTTAAGTATATGTTTTGAGGTTTTGGGTTTTTCTTTTTTCCTTTTCTTTCTTTCTTCCTTAAGTGTATTTGACAGTTTTGAACACTTCCCAGGGGCTGAACACTCTAATAGATGATGAGATAGATGAATAGAATGCAGTTTAAGTTACAGAGTACTAGGGAAGCCTAAAGGAGTACAGAACCTAGATTAGGGAACTTGGAGAATAGAGAGATTAGTATTAGAACTGACTCTCTGATCCATAGTCAGAGCAACCAGACTTCGTTAAGGGCAGGGGCAAGAGTGAGAAAAGATTGCAGAAAGTGAGAATAGCATGTCCAAGGACCCAGGCCAGACCCAGGACAAAAGAGGACGATGTTCTTGTGCATCTCAGATTTGTCAGTAGCTTGACATTGAGGATGGGGCAGGAAATGAAATTGGAGAGCTAAGTAGAGACCTGTTATAAAAGGTCTTGAACCATTTAAAAGGCCTTGAATTGCATTTTGAAGAGAAGGTTTTAAGCAGAACCGTAACATCAGATTTCATTCAGGTCATAGTCTGGAGAAAGGAATAGATGAAGAATGTCATGGGATGGGGAGGAGCAGAGCTAGAGAGAAGACTAGCAGTTGGATGACGTCCAGAGCCCTTGACACAGTTCAGGTGTGACATGCTGGGCACCTGAATGATGGTGTTGGCCAAGGGACCTAGAGTGAAGGGAATGTGGCTTCATACATATTTTTGGAGAGGAAATTAACAAGACTTGGCAATTGGTGGGAAGATGGGAGGTAAGACATGAAGAGGCTAACTCCTAATAATCTAACTTGAGTTTAGGATATCAAGTAAAGGAGAACCAAGAACCACTGTTGTATTCCCAGATTCTAAAAAAGTACTTGACACATAAAAGATGTTCAGATGAACTGCACATTTTGGCTTCATTCAACTATGAAGAATACAGGAGGATATAATTATGGTGTGAAAGAGTTTAGTCCCAGATGTGTTGGATTTGAGGGGCATAGGATTTCCCACCAACTATCTTTTAGTTTGTTGGACTGTGGTGTCTTGAATGCTAATCTCATGTTGGAATTTCCAGTACCAGTCGAGGCTTTCCCATGGTGGGAACGTTTAGCGTAAGACAAAATAGGAAGGAAGGTCCATTGCCTAGCGATCTATTTTTTAAAAGTAGCCAATGAAAAACCAAGGACGCACAGCAGAATATTCTCTAATATAGTGCTAGAAGATGTGTGCCCTAGGGTAGAAGGTACTCAGAATCCACAGTGGCTGAACAAGAGACTGGAGCATACTACTGCTTATGAAGATGGTGGTGGACCAGGGAGCATTCCGTTCTGTTGGACATGGGGTCGGCATGAGCTGGAGTCACCCAGACAGCCACCGGGAACGTGGGATCTCCCAGAAACAGATGTCTGAGAAACAGTTTTCTGTTCAGGGAGGAAAGGACTGGGCTAGAGAGATACACTGGAATCGTCAGCATACAAATAGTGGTGGAGAGCGAAGCAAAGGTAAACAAGAATTAGAACTTGGTCAGGGTTTGAAGAACATTCATGAGGGAGCCATTAGACTTTAGCACGTGGGTAATCTTTGTGTAATTTTCTAAATCAAAATTTCTTTTGGCCTCTCTCTCATCTAAGAGGTTTTGTTGCTATCTACTTCCTGTATTCTGTTTAACAAATAATTTTTAGAGTTTTCTATCTTAAGTTCTCAAGCAGTTTTGAAAAATGCTCAAGAGCCACTGTATTTTTCTTCTGTCCCTTCTTGAGATGTCACTATAGCTTTTTATTACATTACAAAAAGTCTTAAATATAGGCACGCACGGAGTATCAGGGCATAAGGATATCTTGATATTAGAGACTAGTAGAATGAATGTGTGTAATTTTTCACTCTGAATCAGTGAATATATTATAGCCCAAATTTAGCAGGATGCTTAAGATAATTTGGCACTTGTGTAGAAAACAAACTTTGTTACAGGATAGGTATCGTGTACTTAAAATAGCTCATTTATTTCTTGCGTATCCTCTTTCCCCTTGCCTTTAGGAAGGTATTTTAACTTTTAAGCTGCTTTATAGGGAGACCCACTAGAATCTTCCCAAAGACCAGGGTTGTTTGTCTTGAATGGTTCTCTTCCACTTTAGGACTTAAACCGGAAAAGAAGCGAATTGCCGGTGCCTGGGTCGCAACTTGTCTTGGGTCCCCAGGAATCCAAGATACCTGTACTTTTGATTCAACAGCCAGGAACAGTAACTGGTGAAGACCGACTAGGATGGGGAAGTGGTTGGGACATTCTTCTCCCAAAGGGCTGGGGCATGGCTTTCTGGATCCCATTTGTAAGTTGCCTTTTGTTATTCTTTGTTGCAATGTTTAAAATACATTCCTAATAAATACTAGGTGCTGAGAGATGTTCAGACCTATGCATAACCTAGAAATAAAGGGGTATTTTTCTGTCATTAGAGCATAATTCTAGATGAAAGGGAGTTCATAAGTCCAGTTCTTAGAACCAGTTCTGCCTGCTACCTTGTAATATTTTTGAGGCTTTTAAAAGTGGCCTGATAGTTCAGTAATAGAGGCAACAAAATACCGAATTTCTCAAGTTGAAGAAATTTCTTAAGAGTTTAAAAAGATCTAACATACACACATGTATTAAATACCTTTTTTGTCTTAAAATGTTAACCATATACTTGTAGTTTTATCTACTGTAACAAAAACTTTTATTAAAATTGAATAGGGTTTTGTTGATTTTTTTCCCCACCTGATTAGTTTAATCATTTGAGGTAGAGATATTTTAAAATAATTCTACTTAATTTTTTAAAAATTGAATATTTCAAGCAGAAACTCTGACGCTGTGAGAATGAATGCCTTCACCCCTCACCAGCCTGGAAAAGAAATATTACAAATTTCTTTGAAGTACTCTGTGTAGCCTCTCTCAAGTCCCATTTCCCTCCCTCTTTCCTTTAAAACCACCTCTAATTTTGGTGTGTCACTATCATGCATATTTTTGTAGCTTTATTAATTATGTTTGTATAAAAAAATAACTGTGTTGGACATGTTTTTAAACTATGCATTTTACTCTATATCGTTTTGGAACTTAACTGTATTCACTTAAGGAGCTCTGGTAGCCTAGTCTGTAGGAAGGTGCACTACCAGTCCAAAGGTACACAGTTCAAATCCCCTAGTTAACTCTGTGAGAGAAAGATGGATAGTCTTGTCCCATGCAGTTTACAGCCTTTAAAAACCCACCGGTGGGTCAGCTAGGAGTTGATTCCGACTCGACGGCAGTGAGGTTTTGGAGGGGAGATACTTAGCCCTCAGATTTTTCCATGTTGATGGATAAGCTCTATTTCATTCAATTTTGTTATTGTGTGGTAACCCACTGAATACCTTGTTCTCCTCTTAGTGGACATTTTGGTTGTTTGCAGTTTTTCCTGTACAAATCCCTGAAGCAATTTTACCTTCAGTAGGAAAATTGACAGGACCTTTCGATGTTTCTTTTAGATCTATCGAGGCGCCAGAGTGGGAGGATTAAAAGAGGGCTTGATGCATACTCAGTATAAAAGGTCCCCTAACATCCCAGGTGATTTCCCAGACTGCCCTGCTGGGGTTCTGTTTGCCGAAGAGCAAGCTGAGGAGCTTCTTGAAAAGTACAAAAGGTAAGACACTGATTGGCTTCTTGTTGGCCGCCATGTCTGATAAGGTGACAGATCAGAAGCGATGGTGTTGGGAATGGAGAGGTCAGGGTGTTTGGAGGATGATTTGTGTAGGTGCTGAAGCTGATGAGAATGCTGGCAGGAGTCGTGGAGGAGGGAAGGGTGGACACAGGGCAGTGGGAGGGCCTGGGGAGTCTAGGAGCCTTAGAGTGAAGAGGGGAGCTGAGATATCAATAAAAACGGTGGAGAGCGCCGGTGAGGAGCAAGGACTTGTGTTCACCCAGAGGCTGGGGGAAAAATAGCTTATCGCTCAAGAGGGGCTATTACAGGAGATGCAGAGCTTGAGACCATCTCCTTAGGCTGAATTCCTGTAAGCACAATTACAGGTTAAAATGAGATGACTGTTTTAAGACTGTTGATACGCTGTTTGCAAATTGCTATTCAAAATCTTTGTGCTGATTTACTGTAACTATGATGTAAGAAGGGAACTCTGGTGGCCTAGTGGTAAGAAGCTACCACCAACCCAGAGGCAGGTGGTTCAAATCCTCCAGCTGCTCTGTGGGTCGGCAGTCTCCTCCTATATGCAGTTTACAGCCTCTGAAAAACTACTGGAGGATCTGCTATGACTTGGTTCTGGCTCTGCAGCACATAACATGACCCAGGAACATCCTCAACAGGATGTATTACACAGTGAATAAAGCAGGGTTCCTAGGGTGGCTGTGAGACACAGGTGACTCCCCAGCACCTAGCGACAGCATGGGGGTGCCTATGTGGTGGGACAACAAATGAGAGGAAGACCCGTGCCCAGATAGATTGACACAGTGACTGCAGCAGTGGCGTGAGTGGGTCAGAGGTGGTGAGGACAGCACAGGAGACGACTGTTATGCAGAGGGTTACTATGTGTTGTGCTCGACTTGATGACACCTCACAACATTTCCCCCTCATTCTCACCAATACAGGATATTAGCAGTCTTTTAACTGACAGATGAGAAAACCCCACATACGACTGTTTTGTTTTGTTTTGTGCCTGTGCCTGAAGGAACCCTGATGGCACAGTCATTAAAGTGCTCAGGTGCTAGCTAGCAGGTCTGTGATTGGAACACCAGTTCCCCACTTACCTGTTCTAATTACTTGACCTTTTGCATTTAAGACAACAGATGAAAAACAGCCCCATTTTGTGCATTAGTAGTGCGTGTCTGGCAGAGTTGAACCCCGAGGTGTGAAGGCAGAGGGATTCTGGCTGTGAGGTTATGTGTCGCCCTGTGCCATGATTTTCCATGGTCTGGAAGTTACGTGATGTCACTGATGGCATTCTCTACTATTTTGTGATCTGATGTGACCAGCTTCCATTTTTGCATAAGGCTGATTGGAGCATAATAACCTGGTCTTCAGAGTCTAAACCAGTTGATGAGTAAGGGGTATTTGTGTGTGTATCCGTGTTTATGGATTTGTTCGTTGTTGTTTGGTGCTGTCAAGTCAGAACCACTCATAGCTGACTCTCCAGTGGGTTTTCAGAGGCAGGAAGTTGCACAGGAGGTCTTTCTCCTGATGAGCAGCTGGTGGATTCAAACCTCCTGCATTTGGGTTGGCAGTACATCTCCTTATCTGCTAGGCCACCAGAGCTCCCTATTTGTTCATCAGTGAGCTTGATTATTATGCATTGTTCACAATTTTGTATCCCTTTTCCTATTGAGATATTTATTTATTCCTGTGTTGATTTTTTCACAAGCTTTATTCTCAACCGTTCCTTGTATGTGTAGAACTGTCCCATAAGGTTTCTAAGCCTGGAGTCATTACAGAAACATCCTACCGTCCTTCTCCCTCAGAGCAGATAGTGGGCTTCAACTGCCGACCTTATGGTTAGCAGCCAAGAGCTTACCACCAAGTCCCTCTCAGTATATGAGGAAGGGTTAAAGAAAGTTCTTAAAATCAATATGTTCGTGTTGTTTTGCCATTGAGAAGGAGCCAACTCATACTCATAGCTGACCCTCCAGTGGGTTTTCAGAGGCAGTAAATCACATGAAAGGAGACTGCCCATTTTCTTCCTGCAGAGCAGCTGGTGGATTTGAACTGTGTGCCTTTGGGGTTGCAGCACAGCTACTTACCATTAGGCCATAAGAACAGATAAACATCCCAGTAGGGAAGGAAACAAAACCATTTTTGTCTAAAAATGAGAGTGAGAAGATTTACTTATTTGCTTCCACGTTCAAAGGCCTCTGGTGGAATATATGAGGAGCTGATGGTGACTGTGTAGAGGGTAACTTGGTCACAGAAATGAGGAGAGAGAAACTCACTGTAACCACTTCTGGACCTTTTGGCTTTTGAACTTGGAAATAAACAGAGTCATCAAACAACCTGAGGGTGGCCACTTCCTTACTATCTTTCAGGAATGACGTCAAACGTGGCCACGTGCGGCTCTTTAGTTGTTCAGTACTAAATTGTTCAAAGTTGGTTGTTGGTTTTGTTTTTTATTAGACGCCCTCCAGCCAAACGGCCCAACTACGTTAAGCTTGGCACTTTGGCCCCTTTCTGCTGTCCCTGGGCACAGCTGACTCAAGATTGGGAATCAAGAGTACAGACCCAGGAAGAGTCTTCTGCAGCCACGTCTCCATCCAGTGAAGAGAGTGACATGAGGACAGATGAGATGCTTTGTGCAGTTACACCTGAAGAAACTCTTAAGCGATCTGTAAATGAACCCAGAGAGCTGGAAGAGTCTTCTGCAGCCATGTCTCCATCCAGTGAAGAGAGTAACATGAGAACAGATGAGATGCTTTGTGCCGTTACACCTGAAGAAACTCTTAAGCGATCTGTAAATGAACCCAGAGAGCTGGAAGAGTCTTCTGCAGCCACGTCTCCATCCAGTGAAGAGAGTAACATGAGAACAGATGAGATGCTTTGTGCAGTTACACCTGAAGAAACTCTTAAGCGATCTGTAAATGAACCCAGAGAGCTGGAAGAAATGGACGTAGAGGGTCAAGACCGGCCAGGGACGGACTTGGCGAGGGGCCAGACTGCTGCTGAGAACTGCATTGCTGCCCCTCGTGGTCTCCCGTGTGTGGTCAGGTAAGAGTATAGGACTTAAAATTTTGATAGCTTCTGTTACCACTGAACAGGCTGTAAAAGTAACTTATATTCCTTTATGCAAAGTCCAAGTGAATTTATGGATTCTGTAAAGGAACACCCATTCTTCATTGCGTGAAAGAACACTTTGTTAATTGGATTTGGGGCATGATACTAACCGATGAGATGGCTTGAAATAATATAACCAGCAGATCGGAACCAAAGTTGAGTTTTTCTCCCAAGCAGCCTGTGACCTATTTAATGTTGTCTTTGTTCACAAAGTGGTACTGTCACAAGTCTGCCCTTAGATAATGAGCTTCACAGTAAGCAAGTATTGTTTTCCTTTCAACCTCTGAACTAGACTTTCTTTCTAGTTCATTTTGAATTCCCTGAATTTGGTAGATTCATAGTCCAGCCAGTGTAATAATTGTGAAACCGCAGAAACTTCCCTGTAACAGTGGGCTTCATTCTCAATATTGCTGCTGGCTGTTAGTTTTGTTAATTTGGATTTTAAGAGTAGTCACCCCTCTTACTTATTTTACCTATCTCCACATTGCTGTCAAGTTGATTTTGACTCATGCTGATTCCATTGGATTTCCAAGTCCGTCAATCTTTTGGGAGAAAGGAGACATCCTCATAGTTTCATATTCCCTCTCAGTTGAACTGTGTGTAGAACTGGCTCTCACTCAGAGTTTCTCTGTTCACCTGACTAGTACTCCTCTTCATGCTCTACTCTCACTGTCTTACAGCCCTGGTTTCTAATCCCGAGGTCTTATTTTTTTTTTTTTTCTGCCGTAATTTCTTAAGCTTTTAGCTCTTCAGTTTCGGAATAGTTGCTGCTGTTGTTAGGTACCATCGAGCCGAACGTGACTCATAGTCACCTGTGAACAACAGAGGTGAACTCTGCGCTGTCCGGTGCCATCTGTACACACCTGAGCCCATCACTGCCCATCTCATGGAGGGCCGTCCCCTCTTTCACGGAACCCCCCAGCTTTCCACAAGATGTGTGAAAAGAGAAAGTTATGACTAAGGTCTACTAGTGTGTGTTAGGGAGATGGATGGGCAATTTCCTCCCGTGCGGTTACTGCCTCTGAAAACCCGCTGGAGGGTCAGCTAGGGGTTGGCTCTGACTTGATGATACACAACAACAGCAACAACTAGTCTGTTAGGCATTAGAGAATTGTCATTTTGAGACGTTCCCGTGTGGTGGTGGTAAGTGCCCGTGAGGTGACTGTGACTCGCAGACACTTTGCAGTAGAATGAAACCCCGTCCTGCCCACTGCCATCCCCACACTCCTCTGTGCTTCTGTCCGCATTGCAGCCCACATACAGTGATGCCTGGATGCCTGACAACAATGCCCATCTAATTACTTTTTTTTTTTTTAAAAACTTTTGGTTTTGAACAAAATATCTTCAAACGTATGTCTTCCTTCGACTTTGTGCAGGGAGAGAAAATTGCTGAGGCAGCTGTCAGCCTGGTGTGGGCCTCTTTCTCGGGGAAACGCGGCAGCCCGGCAAGCTCCTGGCAGAGGCCAGCAAGACGTGACCCGGGAAGCCTGCATGTCCATCCTGAGCTGCTTCCCCAGGGCGCTGGTGTGGGTCAGCCTGTCCCCGCTGCACAAGGGTATTCCAGAGCTGCACACCATGATCTGCGTCCCGGCCGACGAAGACCTTCTGCATCTCCGTCAGGATCGGCTCTACTGCGGGCCCCAGGAACCCAAACACGGAGA
This sequence comes from Elephantulus edwardii, assembly GCF_000299155.1. Lineage (NCBI taxonomy): Eukaryota > Metazoa > Chordata > Mammalia > Macroscelidea > Macroscelididae > Elephantulus > Elephantulus edwardii. The sequence continues at coordinate 3,752,226 of NW_006400020.1, read as the reverse complement.
CCCCTTCAAGAGCCAGCTCCAGAAACAGAAGAAGAAGAAGATGGAGAAGAGGCGGAGACGGAGCGGGGATGCAGCTCCCAAGGACCAGGCAGGAGAGGAATCTGCCCCTGGACGTGAAGCTTTAACGCTAGGCCTGTGGTCAGGCCCACTCCCACCTGTGACTTCTCACTGCTCCAGGCTTCTCCTGGGCTTCGTCACTCAGGGGTATTATTCCATGGCGTTGGGCCGTGGACAAGCCCTGGGCTTTGTTAGTTTGACAGGCTTGCTGGATATGCTGGCCGGGCAGCCAGCTCATGAGAGGGGCTTGGTGTTACTGAGGACCTCCGCCTCCCTGCAGTACCGATTTGCGAGAATTGCTGTTGAGGTGTGAGTGCCACTTTATATCCTAGCCGGGTTTAGGTTGTGCCAGGTTCCACAACTGAAGAGTTTTGTTTCCACTGTGTTCTATTTCAAAATTTCATGTGAAATTCCTTGGAAGCAATTAAAAATGATGTATTGTGAAAATGGTTGAGATGTTTACATCATTTTGATAATCTCATTTGTTTTAATCGTTATTGTAAAAGTTTATTTGCTGCATAGAACGAAAGCTTTACATTATCAGTGTTTTGGTTTGTGCAGTTCTTGTTGAAAAGAAATTCAAGTGTTACATTTCATCTCACCCTACCTGCCTCTCCTTTTACAAATTAAAATTGGGAGCTGTCAGGTTTATTTGAAAAATCTTATAGTCATGTGATAAGCACCAGTTTATTTGATTTGTACAGACGAGAAAGAAACAACACATTACTGGCATCTTTATGAAATGTGAATCCCCGTTAACCATTTTCATCATCTGATACTCTATACCACAGAGGGAGCTCTGGTGGCCTGGTGGGTAAGGAGGTGTGCTGCCAACGCAAAGGCAGGTGGTTCAAATCCACCAGCTGCTCCACGGGAGAAAGATGGGCGATCTCTCTCTTGTATAATTGACAGCCTCTGAAACCTGCTTCAGGGTCAGCTGTATGTAAGTCAGTTTCAGCTCGACAGCATTAAGAGTTGAGTTTATATTGCAAGGAAAAGAATCTTGGAAAATTTGTTGCTGCCTGCTTTTTTGATAGCTGGAATTAGAATGGGGGCCTGTGAGTTTGTGACTGCACCCTGACCAACATGTGACTCTAGGAATTAGGACATTTTTCTGTGATCTTTGTTTCTGCAAAATGTTTCTCAAACCAAAGAAGGGCATTTCCCAGAACATGCTGCATGACAACTGGCAGCTTAGTTCCGGCTCCTCGCCACCCAACCTCAGGCTTTATAGGCTTGAAGTGCAATTATAGGAGACTGCCCTAGAAAAAAAAAAGGGGGATCCCAAGATCAAGTTGATTTGGGAAACAGGCTTAAAAAGAAAGCAGGTGTTTCTTTATTACAGGACTTCGAGAACCTTGCTCGCCATAATGATGTTGTGTGCCATTGAGTGGGAACCGACTCAAAGCTGACCCACCAGTGGGTTTTCAGAGACAGTAAGTTGTACAGAAGGAAATTGCCCATCTTTCTCCCGCAGAGCAGCTGGTGAACTTGAACCTCATGTCTTTTGGATTGCACCGTAGCTTCTTACCTCTAGGCCACCATAGTTTGCCATAATGGGCAGAGCGAATCTCTAGGAAGTGACTACTAGTGTTGTCGTATTTTCGAAATCTTTTTTATTGAGAATATGTTTTTGCAAAGAGCACTTTGTGAGACCAATGTGTTAGGAACATGATTTTTGGATTATGGTTGTATGGTGTAATACCGGCCTCTGCAAGGTGATAGCTGAAATGTCACGTTGCTTTTATACACTAATGCCCTCGCATCGTCTGCCTGAGCTTTGAGCAGAGTATAAAGGACAGGTCTCACCTCTGGCCCTCGGAAGAGCAGAGTCATTTCATTTTTACACATGTTGTGTCCTTCATGCAGAAGATCAAGGTGACTCAACTTTCAGTTTCCATTTATGTCTCTCTTGTACTTCTAATTGCATATTTTCCTCTCATAAATTAGCAGGACTAGACTAGACTTGGAATCAGAAGAAGCTGAGATTTGAAAGATTAAATATGTAGTTAGTGGGTTTTTTCCTTTCTATTTTGCTCCAAAGAATTCTGTTCTTTCCATGCATTCTCTTGCAGTTCGGAAGGCTGAAAGTCCTAATGAGTGTACTGGCTCTCAGAAAAACTTTATTGCTGTCAGGTCTGGAGGAAGGTCCTTGGCCTCGGCTTCCATGGCCACCATGTTCTTCCATTCCTCAGTGGTTTTCATTCATGTAGCCTCTGTCTTCCCAATTAGTATTTGCTTCGTCCCTGTCTCTGTGCTGTTCTTGGAATTACTCAGATGTGATTAGGTTTAGGAGAAACTCAATGCTCATATGAATTCATTAAAAAACAACAACACTGTTTCCAAAGAGAATTATATCCATAGGTATAGGGGTCAGGAATCCAAGATATGTTTTGGAGGAACATAATTCAATTCATAGTGATTCACTTGAGGACCATTTGGGCTGGTAGATCAAGGACTGTGGTAACTGGTGGCATTATTCAGAAGGGCAAGATAAGAGTTTCAGATGGGCACCTTCCTCGGCCTCCTTAGGGAGGGCTTGGTTAGAGAGGAGAGTAGGGCGGGGGTCCCAAAGCAGGGGACCCCTCCTGCCTGAATCTGAAAGTAGTAATAGACCTCAGGAAGGGACTGAAACCAGACAGCCAAAGTCACAGACTCCTCTTGTCTCAGCTGCTTCTTGAAAGCCAGTTTGTGCATCTGGGTGTTTCTGCTTTTCTTTTCTCATTAGAAAATAGGGTTGCCCATAGCTGCACTAAATTCCTTAGAAATAGAGATGTGTGTATGTATAGGCCCCAATTAAAAATTTCTGGGAGAGCAGATCTTTGTGAAGACAGGTTGGGGATTTACTTTAGGCCAATAGTTTTTGACCAGAGGAAGCGCAGCATTTTCATAACTTTGAGCCAAGAGTGGTGGTGGTTATGTGCTGTTGAGTTGAACCAGCCCACAGCTGACCCTCATGCAGGCTTTCAGAGGCAGGAAGTCACGTGGGATGAGACTGCCCATCCTCTCACAGAGCAGCAGGTGGATTCAAACTGCGTGCCTTTGGGATTACAGTGCAGCTTCTTGCCACTAAGCCATCAGAGCATCCTCTATGAGATGTTGGAAACAAGAAGGAAAATTAAAGAATTATTTTGCTTGAAGAAGAGAGAGGAAAATGGTTCATTTGATACCTGACTTTATTAAAGAGAAGGTGCTCACTCTTAGCTGAGGCAACAATGAAGGGAGATGGACTTAGGAAGCTCTGGTGGCCTAGTGGGTAAGAAGTTGCACTGCCAACCCAAAGGCAAGTGGTTCAAATCCCCCAGTTGCTTCTTGGGAGAAAGATGGGCAATCTCCTCCCACGCGATATACAGCCCAAGAGAACTCAGGAGGGTTAGCTGTGAGTCTGTTCTGACTCAATGAGTTGAGCTGGGCCAAAGGTAATTCATGATTTCTCCGTCTTGACTTGTGAACCAAATGAGTATCTCTGTCAATAGTAATTAAGGTTATGAAACAAAAGGCCTATGAACGGTTGCATGAAGAATCAGTATGATGTATAAATCCCTCAAAAAAGAAATGATGAAGTATTAATTCCACTGAAAATTAGGAGTTCTCCTCTTAGCCTCTAACAGGGTTGCTATGTGTAAGAACAGGAAAGGCAGTATACAGTGAGTTCAGTGACACATTACAATTAATGATATTAGAAAACAATGTGTGTGAATGATTGGATGAAAATCAATATGCTGTGTAAACCTTCACTTGAAAAAGGAAAAAACAGTAAGAAAGAATTGGCCCTTCAAACAGTGCATTACAGAGAAAGTTGGTTAGATTGCATCTTTGGATGGACTATCATACAACTATTCATATTGTGTCTTACAAGAAACGTTAATGGCAAAGTAACAAACATGCTAGTTTTTTTGCAAAAAATTTATTTTCACTGAACGTTTACACGGTTAGGCACCAATTTTAATAAGTTCTGTGCAGAATCTGGGTGACTCAGCTTTGCATTGCCATATATATATATTCATTGCCACCGATTTTGGGTTTCCGGTGTGCTAGTTTTAGCACACATTAGCCCATAATTTGTGTTTAATATATTTTTATTGAAATAATCAGTGAATGTAAGTCAATGTTCGTCCAATGTTACAGGTAATTATTTTAGCCCAGGCATCCTTTGCAATGCATAAGTTAGCCACTAGGTGGTGCCAAGACCTAATGAAACCACAACCTGTCTGGCTACCATGAGAACTAACCTGATTCTATTGTAGATGTCCTAGAAACTGGGAGGTTTGTGAGGACACAGATCAACCAGCACTCTCTTTTGGGGGCAGATCCACACTATCGAAATAGGATTTGAAAGAATATACTGATTTTTAAGGAGGTTCCCTAAAAAGGGGGGGGGGAGTAAGCTTTTTTATCTAAAAATTAAATTCTATCCGCATTAGTTCCAGGAAGTTTGTCCTCCCCGTTGGGAGCGGAATGCCTCTGACAATGAATTGAATGCCTCCTATGACAGCTTATCACTTCACCAAGGGGATACCACTCACCGTCTTGGCAGCAGGGATAGGCGAACTGACCTTCCCACTGTGACCCCTTCTATGCAAGCATAAGTCTGTTACATGACGTCAAGTTGGAATCACTCCATAGCTGACCCTCCAGCAGGTTTTCAGAGGCTGTAAATCACTTGGGAGGAGATTGCCCATCTTTCTACTGCAGAGCAGCTGATGGATTCTGCCTGCCTGCCTTTGGATTGGCAATACAATGCCTTGAGCCTCTCTTCGTCTTGCCTCAGCTAAGAGTGAGCACCATTTCTTTAGTTTTATGAAGCTATTATTAAATGAACTATATACTCTCTCTTCTTCAAGTTAAATGGTTCTTGAACTTACTTTCTCTTGATTCCAGCATCCCATAGAGGACCTTACATTATGTTGTAGATAAGATATTATTTGTTCTCAGAAGAGTCCTGCACTGCTACATAAACCCTGGGCAGAGGCTGCTGGCTTTGGGGAGAGCCTGAGTGTTCTGTTGCATTGTGGGACTTTTCGTCTCCAGTCTCCTCTTCTTTTGCTTTGCAGGACTCAGCAGCCACAGACTGGGCATGAGCTAGTTTGATTTTCCTCCAAAGCAGAGCCTGGGGATGCTTAGAAGCAGGTTCTCTATTTGGGGAAATGACTTGAGGAGAAAGGAGCAGGAAAAAGGAGGGCGGAAAAGCTGATCAAAGCATGATTTGTTGAGTTGTGAGGGCAGATGGGCCTCCATCCCGTGTGGACACTGAGGAAGTGAGTAAACCTCTGAATTGTCCCTGGGAGGCCCAGAAGAGGGACGCTATTTACCAGCCCACTTTGCTCCTGGTCATGGGTTGACCCAAGGAGTGTTAAGCTCCTGGTTAGCGCGTGCGCTGGGATGGCTGGGCCTGCTCCTGACTGTATTCCAGTTAGCCTCACAGAGGATCTCATGGCCTGAACACCAGTGCTGTATCCAAGGCAGGTTAGCAAGGTCCTCTAGCAGCTTTCTGAGACAGGGCTGAGCAAAAAGTGGCTAACAGAATGTGAGATGGAACGAAAGATGTTCATCTTAGGGTCCTCAGGAGATTGGGTGGCTATTTCCTGTTAGGACTTTGGAGGAGTTAAGGGTGTATGTGTGTACCTGTATGTAGGAGGAAAGATGTTGGGGTACCAGGAAAGAACCCTCAAACAAGTGTCAGAGGTTAGCATGTAGACCTAAAAACCTGTCTTACCAGAGAGTGTCTTAATCAAGGTCCAGCTGCCCAGCAAACTTAAGATGAGGGCCATTTTAGGGCAGTGGCTGGTACATTTCCCTTTTGGCTGGTGTATTTCCCTTTGTATATTTCCTACTATTAGGAAACAAGACCCTGGAGGACTGTCAGGTGAGAAAACAATAGCGGGAATGTTTCTGCTGCCTCCAAGGCTGATTTACTCTTATTCCTGCCCAACTAGCTTGTGGATTCTCTTTCTCTCATCTCCTACCCACATCATTTCTTTCTCTTCCAAATTCAGGAGTTCCTTTCTTGGGTTCTTCATGCCTGAAGCTCAGTTACTGTCTTGGCTTCCTCATTTGAAAAATGGGACAATTTGGAGAGGAGTCTTGATACTTAAAATGTGGTCCTTGGACAGACAACATCAGTGTCATCTGGAGGTTTGTTGGAAATGAGGGATCTCAGGGCCTTCCCAACTTGCCTGAAATAGAACCTGATTTGAACAACATGACTGGTGAACCCACCTAGAAATACACAGATATGAAGTGGAGCACCAAAAAACAGTGACAACCGCAGGGATTGTTCAAAACACAGTCTGTGCATCACCCCCCCCAGAGATTTCAAGCTCATCCAAGTCTGTTGTGTGACACTGTCACATTTGTATTAAGTTCCTTAATGACCCCAACACTTCATGGGATACTGTTTGAAAATCAAGAGAATCTGTTTATTTCTTTGCTTCATGTAAAAAAGCCTTGCTAGTGACTATGTCACAACCTGAATGTCACACTTTTCAAGTATTAGGAATTAGTGGGATCTTTGAGCATGCTAGGAGTCTTGGTGGCTAATTGGATGTTAAACAAAAGTTTGGCCATTTGAATTTACCGGTCAGTTCACGGGAGAAAGGTGTGGCAGGCTGCTTCTAAAACATTTACAGCTTTGGAAACTTTCTGGAGAGGAAATTCTACTCTCCTCAGAATTCGACTTGATGGCCCTGAGTTTGGTTTTGGTTTGGGACCTACTATCAAACAGGTCTTTCTTAGAGAGGGTGAAACCGAATTTCTCCTTGGAGCCTAGGATTTTGAAGCTCCTTCTCACATACTTTGGGCACGTGGCCAGGAGGGATCAGTCTGTGGAGAAGAACATCATGCTTGGAAGGGTGGAGGGACAGCACAGGAGAAGAAGACCCTGGCTGGGATGGATTGACCGGTGGCTGGGGTAATGGGGGTTGGTGTGTTGGAGTCAGCGAGACTGGCTCAGGACAGGGCAGGCCTCAGAGCTGTTTATAGCATCGCTATGAGTTGCAGGAAACTCCATGGCACATAACAACATTACAACATCAGGAGGGGCTGGTCCCTGGAGAAGAGATGATGCCTGGGAGAGCAGAGATCAGTGAAGAGGAGACAGGCTCGCAAGCAGCTGGATTTGACACTGGCTGTAACACTGGCCTCAAACAGCAGCAGTTGTGAGGAAGCTTCAGGATTAGGCAGCGCTGCGTTCCTTTGGGTGCAGGGTTGCTGTGAGTCCGCTCGCTGACACAGCTTGAGAGTGAGGAGCTCTGGGGGCACCGTGCTTCAGTGCTCAGCTTCTAACCTGAAGGGCAAGAGTTGGAATCAGACCACTCTGAAGGAGGGTGTGTGTGTGTGTGTGTGTGTGTGTGTGTGTGTGTGTGTGTTTCTGTAAAGACTGCAGTGCTGAGGCAGTTCTGCTTGGCCCTTTGGGGTCATTGGGACTCAGAATTGCCTTGACAGTAGCAGGGTTTTGCTGAATTGTGGATAGTCTCATGGTAGAGCAAACGGTTAGGTGCTCAGCTGCTGAATAAAAGGTTGGAGGTTCGAATCTACCCAGAGACGCCTCAGGACAGCCTGCCAGTCTGCTTCCGGAAGCTTACACGCCATGGCCACCATGTGGAGCACAGCTCTGCTCTGAAACATGTGGGCGGCCATGGTTTGGAAGTCACTCGATGCTGATTGGCTCGGTTTCTGGTTAATAATCAGTCTAGTTTCGGTTGCTGAATATTCTTGGGAGTGGTCTGTCCTTCGGCATCTAACACATGTCCTTTCTGATGACTTACAGGTGCCTTCTGCTGCCCTGGAGGTCCCCTGTCCTCACAGGTCAGTGTTGGGGCTCCAGTGAAGCACTCAGCTTTGGGGTGCTGGGAGAGATGAGTCTGAGATGCCAGTCCCTGTTTGTCCTGGTACCGCTGTTGCAAAAGGAAGCCCAAGGTGGCCTCAGAGAGAAGCCAGTGTAGTGTGTCTGTTTGTATTTGGTTTTGCTCAGCATCATAGAAGTCCCCAAGGCATTCCTGTCCATCCATATCATGTCACGCAAGCCCTCGTGGCCTTTGAAGAGTCCTGGGAGCCTTGGCGAGGGTTTCTGTGGAAGCATCCACCCTCGTGAGGGGTTCTGGGAGCTCAGAGCCCTGGGCGGGGAGAGGAGGAAGCTGCAGCCTTATACACACCCTTCAGACAGAGAGGGCTGACAGCGTGGGAGACTGCACCAGCTAAAGAAGGGTTTTCGTAGGAGGTCCTCCTGGAAGGTAGACTCTCATGCAAAATCTCTGATATCCCAGCCCATTGCAGTGGTTGCAGTTAGGTGTCATCCAGTCAGTCCAACTCCTGGTGACTTTGTCTACAACCCAATGGAACACTGCCTGGTCGTGCAATGGGGCTCATTCCTGCCACCACAGTCAGTCCATTTCACGGAAGGTTTTTCTCTTTCCCAGTGATGCTCCACTTTGCCAAGTATGATGTCTTTCTCCGGGGATGGTCCTTCCTGATAACAAAGCCCTTAAGGGTGAAGTCTTCTCCTTCTTGCTTCTAAGGAACACTCTGGCTGTACTTTTTCCAAGACAGATTTATTAGTTCTTCTGGCAATCCATGATATTACCCAATAATCCGCACCATGCTAATTCAAATACATCAATTCTTCTCTAGTCTTTCCTCTTCATTGTTCAGCTTCTTTTATTATTAATTTTTTTACAGTGTTTCATTCATACACAATGTGTTGTATAGTGATTATTATTGTTCTATGCATTTTACTACTCCATCTCTTCAAGTCTCCATTCTGCCTCCTCCATCCAATCAGCCCACCAGCCTCTACTGTCTCCGGACTTTACCCTGCCCCTTTCTATCTCCCCTCCTTCCTTTCCCCTTCTCCTCTTTAACACCCACACTTACCTTATTCAGTTATCTTCCTGTTTTCACAAAACTGATTTTATGCAGTATTCTTTTGTGACTAAGTTATTTCACACAACATAATGCCCTCTATACTCTTCCATGTTATGTCATATTTTATGAATACGTCATTGTTTTTTAGTGTTGCATAGTATTCATTGTGTGAATATACCACAGTTTATCTATCCATTCGTCTATTGATGGGTTACTTCCGTTTTCTAGCTATTGTGAATAATGCTACTCTGTACATAGGTGGATAGATCTCTGTTTGTGTCTCATCTCTGATTTCTCTTGGGTATATTTCTAGCAACAGAATAGCTGAGTCATAAGGCATTTCTATGTTCAGCTTTTAGAGAAAACAGTCTACTGCCCTCCATATTTCCAATAGGATGAAAAGAAAGTGCAAAGACTGAGAAAAAACATATTTGACAATTTCAGACAAGGGTCTTATAACCAAAGTTTGCAGAGTAATACAGGACCTCCACAAGAAAAAAGACGGATAACCCAGTTACAAAATGGGCAAAAGACATGAGAAAGACTGTCCACAAAGGAGGAAATTCGAATGGCCAACAAACACATAAGGCAATGTTCAAAATCACTGGTAATCAAAGAGATACAAATCTAAACATCAGACACTATCACCCCAGCAACAGTAGCAATGTTTAACAATACAGCAAACAGTAAATGTTGGAGAGAATGGAGATAGATTAGAACTCTCATGCACTGCTGATGGTTCTGAAAAATGGCACATTGTCAATCTTTTGCATTCATATGAGGCTGTTAAAAAGATAGTGACCTGGATTCGCCACAGACACCCTTACTCTTTAGCCCTTAAATGAAGATCAAGGGAGTAAATTAGCTAATGTGTTTGATTTCTTGATTCTTGTTTCCATGTGAATATGTCATTGTTGTTGTTAGCTGCCTTCAAGTTAAGTACAACTTAAATGACTATGAACAAGAAATCTGAACCCTGTCCTATCCTGTGCTAGCCTCATGATTTCTGAGATACTCGAGTCCATTGCTGCAGTCACTGTGTCAACCCATCTGGTTGAGGGTCTTCTCTTTTGATTCCACTGTTTCAAGCATAATGTCTTTTTGCAAAGAACAGCCTTCCCTAACAACACGCCCAAAGTATGTGAGATGAAGCTTCGTCATCTTTCCCTCCAAGGAGCACTCTGGTTGCACTTTCTCCAAGACAGGCCTGTTTGTTCTTTTGGCAGTCCATGGGATATTCAGTAATTTCCTCCAACACCACAGCTCAAAGGTAGCATTTACTTCAAATCCATCAGTGGCTTCTGGTGAGAAAGATGAACAATCTCCTCCCTTGCAATTTACAGCCTCTGAAAACCCACTGCAGGATTGGTGTAAAAAGAGCAAAAGTCATGTCTGATCTTTACTGACTTCATTAAGGGGAACTGTTCCCATCAACAGCATCAATAACAAAAACCAATTCTCATGAGGTCAGACATGTCCCCCACACTCCCAAACTTCTTTCTTTTTCTTTTTTATTATTAATGTCAATGAACATTTACAGAGATTTTGGATTTCCATTCATTCATTGTTGCACTTTGCTCCCCACTCCCTCCACCTCCCCAGTTTGCTCTTCTCTTTAAAAAGTAAAAGAAAAATTCCTTCATTGGTATACAATCCCCCCGTACTCCCCTACCTCCACCCCGAGTATACCCCACTCTGCAACCTTCATTCCAAACTCTTATGATAATCATTATGCCCTAAAATATATTGCTTTTAAACTGTTCTCTCCCTCATCCGTTTCAATGCAGTATACATAATTCATCCGGTTTTTCTCATTCTTACCCCAACCCTGATGTCAGTCCCATTCTACCAAACCTCTTTCTACTCATCTCAATACTAAACTTACTACTTTGCTGAGTCCAAAATCTGAGTTGATAGCTCATAGACCACACAGAACCATACTGAGAAAGGTAAAAGTTTGTAGTACAAATTAGTAGTAGAATAGAGAGAGGAAGTGTGTACGCAGGCACCTCAGCCTTGAGCCTCATAGCTTTAGCCTAATGTTACAAAGTTCTCAGTCTTGCCAATATTGGCTCTCCCACCCTTCAATCTCAGCTGGTGCTTCAAAGTTCTTAGTCCTGGGAATTATGGGCTCCCACTCTCAGTTGCCTAACAAACTTTCAAAGGCATAGCAGTATGAAGGTCCCATCTCACATCAAGTCTCTAGTTTGTCCTTGGCTGTTCTTCTCCCGGTGGTGAGGTTTCTTTGCTGCTGGTGGTAGAGAGATCTCGAATGGCATCCTATGTTCTCATGGTGCTTCTTTTTCACTGGGGCAGGAAAAGTCTAATACTTGCAGCTAGAGCTCTTCAATTTATTGGTGAGACTAAATTCGTTTGTAGATTGTTGAGACTGGCCATTCCCCTGGTGGAGTGGTGAGATAATTCATCCCCTGTGGATAGGCTAATATACACTCTCTTTGTATAGGACTTGGTCATCCACATGGTCAGGTCAGATTCAGATGGCTAGGAAAGTCATGTTGAAAGATAAGCCCCATAGTTGGCTATTAGTTGGTTCCTATTCAAAGGCAATGGATGAGTTTACTTTGACACAGCGACTGGACAATCTCCTTCTACGCAATTTACAACCTCTGAAAACCTGCTGGAGGGTGAGCTCTGAATTGCTTCTGACTCTCTGGCAATGAGTTTTTGAGAATGACTTTGTTTAGTTTTTCTGAACTCACTGCTGTTGAATCAGAACTAACTCAGAGCTGACCCTCCTTTGGATTTCTGAAGCTATACATCGAGTAAGAAGAGATTCCGTCACCCTCCTCCCCCAGGACACTACACAGCAGGAATTCTGGGGATACTCCACTTATTGCTTGCCACCGCACTGCTGTTCTTGCCACTTGACAGAAGAGGAAAGGAAGATTTAGCAAGGTGCCATACTTTGGACAAGGGACAGATTTGGGGTGTGAGCCCAGTTGGTTGACTTCTGAGTCTGTTCATTACTGCACACCATATTGTGCTTTTCTCATTGTTCATTCATTCATTCATTCATTCACTCACTCACACAGACCATCAGAGACTGACGGTGATATGCCCGACATCAGACAGGTCAGCTACAAGTACAAATTAGACACGGACTTGTCCTTAAGGAGTTCAAGTCCACATCAACTTGTTGCTCTGGTGACACGTGAATCGTGTTGAAGATTTTGGCTCCGGGCTGGCATGGAAAACAAAGAGCCTTTGTCATCTCGATGTTTTCCTAGGAAAGATGGTCTGGGAGTCCCAGTAGATTTATCTCCGTTTGCTTTTCTCAATCTCTATTTCATCCTGATATGCCGCTGTTATTTACGACTTGAGCACCACCCTAAGTCGTTCATCTTGCCATTGTTAGGCGTGTATGAAAGGCCCCTGATTACATCTCCCAATTGGCCTGCTCCTATTCAAAACATCATCGGCCAAAAGCAAACCAGAAAAATAAACCAACCATCCTCTTCCCCTCCACCCCAAAGGAGTGGGCATGTGGGGGACCGCTCCCCCTGGCCAGGGTCACAGACCAGCTGCCTCTCCTCCGCTGCCTGGTCCGGCCTCAGCCTCCGCTCCTTTCAGCCTTTTAATCTCACCCATAAATCACCGGCCCTGGCTCCCCAGCCCGCTTCGCTCTGCGCCTGACACCCTCCTGGCCTCTCACGCGGGGCCTCTTTGGGCACAATTATTCAGTCCCAACTGGGGATTAATGCTAATCCCCTTCATGTGATTGAGTCAAAGAATTATTCTTTCCATCTGTCACCCCCCTTACGCTTCCCCCAAGGCAGAGTTCTGTGTCCTATCTTTTTCCCACTGGAGGTCTCTGAGGGACCTGGTGACATGGCCCAGGCCATGGCCATTGGAAGGATGACTGGTGGGGAGCTTCCCAGCAGGACGTCTGATAGAGACCGATTATGGAGTGACTGAGCTGAAGGCCCCTGAGCAGACACATCTAGAGTGACTAGTGTTTGCCAAGGAGGAAGCTGACCCCCACAGAGAGAGAAAGTTGCTAGTGTGACACCCACCAGTCACACAGCCATAGAGATCAGAACGCAGGCCTCTTGTCCAATATTTTGAAGAAAATGTTTTAGTTTATTTGTTGATTTGGTGTTTAAATTTTTTTTCTTAAATTTTTATTAATTTTCATGAACATTTACAGAGATTTTGGGTTTCCATTCATTCATTGTTGCACTGTTTTCTCTACCCCCCCAGTTTGTCCCCCTGAAAGTCTGTTTTAATTGTCCCATTGCTACAGTGCTTGTCAAAGCCAGTTCTGATTAATCTCCTTTGTCAGTGTGTCCTTTGCCATTCCCTATCACTCCTCCCTGAGAGAGACTTCACCCTGATTCATGAGGAAAAGGGGATGGTGTATTCTCTTAGCTACTTCCTGCTGAAAAGGGACGCTGTAGGTTTCAGGATGAAGATCTTCTCTCACTACTCTAAAGGGCCCCTTTGGCAATAGGAAACACGTAGACTATTGTGGAGATTGATTTTGGAATTTAGATGGAATTTTGGAATTTTTCAGAAAAGGTCTGAAACTCACAAAGGAAGATAACAAGTTGCTTTGCTGGGTCCAGTTTCTTCCTCTCTTCTTTCTCCATCTCTTTTGTCCATCTGATCTGGGAGCTCTGGTGGCCTAGTGGCAAGAAGCTGCACTGCAATCCTGAAGGCATGTGGGTTTGCACTGGGCCAATTGGCAGCATCAGGATGGATGGTGAAGAGATTGAGATTATTCACAGCCCAGCAGCTGCTCTAGGGGAGAAAGATGAGTCTCCTCTCCTGCAATTAACAGCCTCTGAAAACCTTCTGGAGGGTCAGCTATGCATCGGTTCTGACACTATGGCAATCAACAGCTTTCTCTTAGCAATCCTGTCCTCAGAATTTCTTCTTTTAAGAATGACTTGCCAGGCAGGCAATAATATGATGTTTTGGCTTCAAATCCAGTCACGCCCCCGTGTCCTGGTTGGAAGACCTAAAGCAACTCACTTCACCCTTCCAATCTTCAGTCTTCTTTAAAAAAAGAATTATTTTAATCATTTTTATTAAAAGAATTAAAATGAAACAACATATGAGCAAGAGCCTATGGTGATGAAGGAAGAAGTTCAAGCTGCTTTGAATGAAATAACAAAAAATAAGGCCCCAGGAATAGATGGTATACCAATTGACATATTTCAGCTAACAGATGCTGCCCTGGATGTGCTCACCAAGTTGTGCCAAGAAATCTGGAGAACAACCACTTGGCCAACTGACTGGAAGAGATCTATATTTGTTCCCATTCCAAAGAAGGGTGACTCAACTGAGTGTGGAAACTATAGAACAATCTCATTGATTTCACATGCAAGCAAGATTGTACTGAAGATTATCCAAAAACGACTGGAACAGCACATCAGCAGAGAACTGCCAGAAGTCCAGGCTTGGTTTAGAAGGGGTTTTGGTACTAGGGATATTGTAGCTAATGTTAGATGGATCTTAGCTGAAAGCAGGGAGTACCAGAGGAAGGTCTATCTGTGTTTCATTGACTATGCAAAGGCGTTTGACTGTGTGAATCATAACAAACTGTGGCTGACTCTGAGAAGAATGGGGATCCCAGAACACTTAATCGTGCTAATGAGAAACCTATACTTGGACCAAGAGGCAGTCGTCGGAACAGAGCAAGGAAACACTGCATGGTTCAAAATTGGGTAGGGTGTACGCCAGGGATGTGTCCTGTCTCCATACCTTTTCAACCTGTATGCAGAACAGATCATCTGGGAGGCTGGGCTCTATGAGGAGAAATGTGGCATCAGGATTGGTGGAAAATCTATCAACAATCTAAGATATGCAGATGATACAACCCTGCTTGCTGAAAATGAAAAGGACCTGAAGTGCTTGCTGCAGAGGGTCAAGGACTGCAGCCTCCAATATGGATTGAGAGAAGACAAAGATTCTCACCACTGGGCCAATTGGCAGCATCAGGATGGATGGTGAAGAGATTGAGATTATTCACAGCTTTAGTCTGCTTGGCTTCACGGTCAACTCTTGGCACCAGTAGCCAGGAAATTAAAAGGCGCATTGCCATGGGAAAGTCTGCTGTTAGGGACTGAAGAGTAATGGTGTCTCTCTGGAGACTAAGGTGCATCTGATACAGGCTATGGTCTTTGCTATCAGTTGTTATGCATCAGAGAGTTGGACAATGACCCAGGAGGATAGAAGAATTGATGCCTTTGAGCTGTGGTGCTGGAGAAGAGTATTGAGGGTACCGTGGACTGCTAGGAAAACAAACAGATTCATCCTGGAAAGGGTCAAACCAGGTGGCTCCTTGGAGGCAAGGATTCTGAGGCTCTGTCTAACATACTTTGGACATGTTGCAAGGAGGACAGGTCCTTGGAGAGGGACATCATGCTTGGTAGAGTGGAGGGACAGCGCCCAAGGGGAAGGCCCCCTATGAGGTGGATTGATTCAGTGATTGGGGTAATCAGGATGGGTGTATCAGAGACAGTGTGATTGGCACAGGACAGAGCAGAGTTTAGAGCTGTTGTACATAGGGTTGCTATGAGTGGCAAGTGACTTGATGGCACATAACAGCAAAAAACATCCAAAAAATTATCTAGAAGTAATGGAGGCAAAGCTCAAGTACAGGACTTTATGTTTCTCTTTATGAGCACTTGCTATGTGTCACTGAGCCTCAGCTCACTTTATATGAAATCTATTATTAATCCTCAAAGCACTTAAGTGAGACGAGAGTTGTATCAGTGCAAATTTACAGCGAAAGATATTGAGGTTTGGAGAATGGGAGGTATCAACTAGGCCACTCGGCTAGGAAGGGTTAGAGCTGGGATCAAACCTCCATCTTTAATGCCCTTAACCAAGATGCTCTTTAGTGAGGGTTTGCCACATCTGCCTTGGTCTACTTCTGAGTTCTCATGGTGATTCCTCTTCAATGGACACTTGACAAATGGGAGCCTTCAGTTTCTTGTTAGTTGCCATCAGGTTGATTCTGCCTCACGATAACCCCACATATGCAGAGTAGAATTGCTTCTTAAAGCTGTGACCTTTTGGAAGCAGATTGCCAGGCTTAGCTTTCACTGAGTCAATGGGTGAGCTTGAACTGATAACTTTTTGGCCAGTAGTCAAGGGCTTATCTGTACCGCACGGGGACTCCTAGGGACGTAAGTATTTGGGCCAAAATAACCCTGGTCAAAGCGATGCCTACCTATACTCAACGACTTTAGAGAGGGAAGGGAGCGAGGTTGAGCATTAGCTCCGTGTTCCTGTTTTCCTCAAAACTGTGGGGACAAGGCGGGGTAAAAACAAGAAGAGGGGCTTCTCCCACTGCAAGGAGGTGCAGTTCCGGTAATGGCCATGGCGTGGCAACATGGACTCACACAGGCACCTTCAGAAACGGCGAGCAGAGAAACCAGCTTAGACCTGGGACTGAGGAGAGGTTTTCTCTGAAGATTCAGGAAGGCGAGGCCTGGAGGGTATTCAGTTTGGTGTGTTCAGTGCTACAGCCCAGGGAGTGGGATGAGGCTCACATTCTTTTGGATTCTCTAGGTGTTTGTTGAACTCTGGCTGTGGACCAGGCCCCACGCTGGAGAACCTGGTGACGCATATGTCCAATTTGGGACACATCCCCTCCTACTCCCTCCCCCAAAACTCCCAGTCCAGCCGAGGAAGCACACGCTCTGATACAAATGCATTCTTCTCAGTGAGTGAGAACAAAGCAGAGCATCTTACCAGAGTGTTAAAAAACTTGATTTTTACCCCCATCATGAATTAGACCTTCACAACATTCCTATCTGCTCACTCATGAGACACATCCCAGCAGAAAGCACAATACTCAGTCCTCAGTCTCCGATGAATGTTCTAAAGATGAGTGGGCTCTCCCTCAAACATGGCCTCTCTCTCATAGTCAATGCCCCCATCTCCTTGTTTAACATGCAAGTTCTCATTTGCTTCTCTTGAAAACACTGCCCATTGTACCAGGTCTTTGGTGGCACTTTATCCTTCAGGACCCATCACTTCCTCCTTTTTCTTGTGTGGATTGAAAGACATTTCATGTGAGACAGATTAAATGTTACCCTCACCTGTTTACCTTCCCATTATTTTAGAGTTCATCACTGTTGTTAAAATTCTTCACTGAGGGTCTCTCTACCCAGCCAATCCTCCACTTCACTCAACACAAAGTCCTCATTAAGTGACTGGCCTGGCGGATGACAGGCCCAAGGTTATATGAAGCTCCGTTCTGATCTACAGATTTTATTTTTTAAAAAAGCTCTTAATCTTTATTATATTAAATAGCAAACCACGATATTCGTTATTTTATTTGTGGTAACTATTGAAATGATTTTTACAAGCCCTTCTTGGGCACATTTGTTTGTATATCAAAGTACTTTTTGGAAGGAAAGTCATATTTGTTTCAAATAATGTGTGATTCAAATAGAAGTATAATGAAAAAAGGAAATGCATGCTGAGCCATAGTCATGTCACTTCTAAACTGTCCTTATTATAAAAAGCAGTGAGGGTGGCTTAGTGATTATTTTCCAAAATAGCTTGTTCAACTTGTTGAAGAGTAAACAACATTGTCATAATGATCCCTTAGTTTTCACTGTCTGATTTTTGCAAGCAGATTGTCAGACCTCTCTGTTTTAGTCTGGAAGATCTGCTGAAACCTGTCTGCTGTGGGTGAACCTGGTGGTATTTCAAACACCAGGAGCACAGCTTGTAGCATCACAGAAACACGAAGGCCGCCACAGGCCGATGAGCTGACAGACAGGCTATTGTTGCTAGGCAGCACCGAGTCGACTCCCTATGAACAACAGGTCAGAACCTGGCCCTATCCTGCCCCAGTCTCATGATTTCTGTCATGCTCAAGTTCATTGTTTCAGTTACTGTGTCGATCCATCTCTTTGAAAGTCTTCCTATCTTGCACTGAACCTCTGCTTTTCCAGGCATGATGTGTCTTCTTCCAAAGACATATCCTCTTGATCATATACCTGGAATATACAACATGAAATCTCACCGTCCTTGTCTCCAAGGAGGACAGACAGGCGATGGCTGTGATATGCGATACTGTTGCTGTTGTGTTGTTCAATGCTGTCCAGTTGCTTCTGGTTCACTGTGGCCCTATGCAGGATGAGCTGACTCCCGGGCTCATTGTAGCCACTGTCATTCCTTCTCTTTGAACACGTTCCTCTTTCAGGCTGACCAAACTATGTTACCAAGCATGATGCTCCTCCTGTGTTGTGTCAAAAGTACATGCCATAAAGCCTGACCATTCTCACCTCCAGGGGACATTCTGGAGGGACCTCTGAGACAGATTAAGCCATTCTTTTAGTAGTCTAAGGTATAATCAATATTGCTCGCCAACATCGTAATTTAAAGACATCAATTTTTCCTTATTCATTGTCCAAATTTTAAAAGCATGTAAAGTGAACATATGGTGGCTTGGGTAAGCCACACTCTTTAAAGTAACATCTTGGCTCTTCATGCTTGGGAGGGTGGAGGGACGGCGCAGGAGAGGAAGGCCCTCTATGAGGTGGATTGATTCAGTGACTGGGATAATTGGGATGGGAGTGTCAGAGACAGTGCGATTGGCACAGGACAGAGCGGAGTTTAGGGCTGTTGTACATAGGGTCGCTATGAGTCACAGGCGACTCGACGGCACATAACAACAACAACAACAACTATTAATAGACTCTATTATCCATATGGTGCTCTGGTGGCCTAGTGGTAAGAAGCTGCGCTGCAATCTCAAAGGCGTATGGCTCGAATCCACCAGCTGCTCTGCGGGAGAAGTATGGGCAGTCTCCTCCCGTGAGATTAACTGGCTCTGCAAACCTTCCAGAGGGTCAGCTGTGGGCTGGTTCCGACGTGATGGTTCATATCGACAGCAGCACCGCAGCCAATGCAATATGCCATTTGAGCCCTTAATTGCCACTTCCATGGAATTGACTGCGGCTCTAAGTCAGATGAAATCCTGAGCAAATGCAATCTTTTCTCCATTTTTCATAATTGATCTGATTGTGTGTGTGTATTTTGTTTCTTTATATGAGATGGGCTCTCTGCTGAAGGCTGTATTCTTTCATCTTCGTTAGTAAATGCTTTGAGTCGTCTGCTTTCAGCAAGCAAGGTTATGATGTCTGCATATTGCAGATTGGTAATGAGTTTTCCTCCAAACCTCATGCCTCATTCTTCATATAATCAACTTCTTTGACTATTTGCTCAATGCAGAGATTGCTTAAGTATGATGAAAAGATACAACTACGACATAGAGCTTTCCAGATTTTAAACCACCAAGTAAGTATCCCCTTATTCTTCTGTTCAAGCAACTGTCTTTTGTTGAATGTGTGGGTTCTTCTGGAACACAGTTAAGTGTTCTGTAATTCTCATTCTTTACAGTTGTTCCCATAATTTGTTATGATCCATACAGCCAAACACCTTTGCATAGTCAATGAAACATAGGTAAACACCTTTCTGGTATTCTCTGCTCTCACCCAGGATCCACCTGACATTAGCACATTTTGCTGTAATACTTTGCTTTTTCTTCTTTAGCTGCTGTTTGGAATGTTCTGTTCAGATGTTTTATTCCATCAATTCGTCCCTTTGTTTTAGCTTTTTGGTGCTTAGGTGTAGGTTCCAGAGACTTCCCTGCTAGGCTAACCTGTACCTGCAGGCAAGGCTCAGGATTTGTATTCCAGCAGCCAGCATAGCGCTAGCCAAGTAGGAAGTGTTCAGTAAGCATTTGTTCAGTTAAATGGAGCTCCGTCAGGGATAATGCATGCCTGATCTTAACAGTTATTATCTCTCTCAGTTCTAGAGGCAACCCTGTGCCATTGGTATTAGCTGCATTGTTTGATAGACGAGGTTACTACAACAGATCAACTCAGAAGTCTTTTAACAGCTTAACACACTCAGAGGTTATCTCTCGCCCATCACCGTGTGCCATCTTCTGTCACTTTGAAGCTGCTGCACCCAGCTTATGGCTTTCTGAGGTCACACACTTCACAAGCTTGTGGGAGCTCAGCAGCCACAGCCCAGAAAGAAACTCGCTGCTGTTCACACTTCATAGGCCAAACCTAGTGCAGTGGCTTCAAGATCAGTGTTACGCAGCCTGGAAAGTGTGGAGAGTTCACATGTTTTTAAAAATAAAAAGCCAGTTGCCAGCTTGTTCCAGACTCATGGGACCTCCCCCTGGATATCAGAGTGGAACTGTGCTCCATGGAGTTACCAATGACTGACTTTTCAGAAAGACACCGTTAGGCCTGTCTTCAGAAGCAGAAAATCTCCTTTGAAATTTCCTTTGCATTTCTCCTTCTGGGTAAACTTTCACTTCCATCCTTTTGGTTAACTGCTGAGTGCATTAGTGGTCTGTATTAACTAAACAAATCAGAGCACTCTGGTGGCTTAGTGGTAAGGAGTTGTGCTACTGACCCAAAGGCACACAGTTCAAATCTACCAGCTGATCCATAAGAGGAAGATGGGTCATCTCTTTCCGTCCATTTACCTGCCTCTGGAAACCCCCTGAAGGGTCAGCTCTTGGTCTGCTCTGAATCAACGGTACATGACAATAGTATTACCAAGGACTCTACATGTATACCTGGGAAGCACTAGACCACACTCATGTGTCTCCTGCTGTGCAGTGGATTAATTTGCAAGCTCCTACTTTGGTAAGAGTTACACAGACAACAACAATGTCCCTAGTATCCCATCGACTATCAAAAACCCCAATCTTTCTCAGAAGAAGAGCATCCCAGGTGCTCGTTAGAAGCAAGAATGGGGAAACTTCATCTCACCTACTTTGGGGATGTTGTCAGGCCAGGAATGCCCAGTCCTTAAAAAAAACATCATGCGAGGGAAGGTGAAGGGTCAGAGAAAGCGAGAAAAGCCCTCAACAAGATGAACTGACACAATAACTAACAACCTGCTTGCGCGTATCAACAACGCTGAGGATGGTTCAGAACAGGGCAAGGGTCAGACCTGACATTCATGGGTCACTATGAGTTGATGTTAACTTGATGATATCTAACACTTACTAACACCTCTTCCCTAGTTAGCGCCATAATCGAGAAGTCTGTGAGTTCTGTGTGGCCATCACAGTGAATTAGTAAACTCAAAGAGAAGTAGAGGGTGGAAGGGATGACTGATGGAAAAATTGGTAGGAAGTTTTGGAGCATGCCTGATCTGAGAATATTGGCTTTGGGTACCTGGTGCTGGGGGGAATTCTCTCTCCCATTTATGAAGTTAGAGGAGGTCAAACACTGTTACCCCCAAACCCACTCCATTTTTATACACACGTATATACACAAAAAGGCACATATATCCAAATATATGTGCAGTCATGAATTAAGGCTCTCTGGTGGTGCAGTGGTTAAGTGCTTGGGTGCTAACCAAAACGTTGCCTGTTCAAACCCACCCAATGGCTTCATGGGAGAAAAAGCAGGCAATCTGCTCTGGCAAAGATGCTAACCTAGAAAACTCCACTGGGCAGTCAGTTGACAGGTGAGGATGCTATGAATAAAGTTGACCTGACATTAATCATCTGACAACAAATCATTTTGAAAAAGGTATCATCCTGGGAAAAGTAGAGGGTCAGTGAAAGAGAAGAAGACCCTCAGTGAGACGGATTGACACAGTGATTGTAACAATGGACTTGAGCACAGGGCAGAGATTGGGAGGAGAGAGCAGGACAGGATAAGGTTTCATTCGCAGGGTCCCTGTGAGTTGTAGTCAGCTTGATGGCAGTTAACAACAACAAGTCCTGAATGTAAACACTTAAGAATCACAGTCCAACACACGTTGTAAGTATGAAATGATCTGCAGAGGGAGCTCTGGTGGCCTCTGGACTAAGAAATTGCTCTGTTTACCCAAAGGCAACTGCTTTGAATTCACCAGCTATTCCATGGAAGAAAGAGGGACAATCTCCTCCTGTGTGATTTACAGCCTCTAAAAGCCCACTGGAGAGTCAGCCATGAGTTGGTTCAGATAACAACAACAAAAGAGACACAGAATGTGTAAGACAACTTATCAGTGCAAAACTGTTACCCAAAAGAAAGAAACACTTGTGTGAAGTAATAACCTGCAGGCTAAGAAACGAAATAGCTACATTTCTTACAGAAGATTTCTCTCCCACCATGACTTAGAGTAGTACTATGCTCAGAACTGGGAAGAGGATGTTGTTTTGGAGAAACATTGAAGAGGGGCAGGGGAAGCAATGGTGGTGGATGAGGGAAATCTCAGTATTCTCTGTTTTTGAGGACAATCGTGTTCTGGGGACAAACAGTTCTTGGGCCGTTTACAGAGACAGCAGCATGACATAATCTTTGCAAGATTTAGCTTGAGCAACAGAGACAATGGTTTTACTTCTTATGATGTGTTTGCGTTTATAGAAATGGGAGGCCATGGAAGGGGGCTGACTGCACCTTTGTGTGGTGCCTTGTGTAGGCGTTGACGGCTGACATGGAGGTTCAAAGCAACTGTAGGGAGGTTACCGATGACGTTTTGACATTCTGGAGACTGGAGGTGACATGTCTCTGTGGGAATTAAAATATTTGGCCCAATTATAGCAATGGAACCAAAGCAAAAATCCAACTCATTGTCACTGAGTCCTTTCTGACCCACAGTGACCAACTCATTGTCACTGAGTCCTTTCTGACCCACAGTGATGGGGGAGAACTGCCCCATACGGACCCCAAGGCAGTTATCCTTACAGGGGGGACTCTCCCATTTTTCTCCAGAGGGGTAGCTGGTGGATCCAAACCACTGATTTTGAGGTTAGCAGTTGAACGGTGTAACCACTGTGCTACCAGGGCTCCTTAACGAAACATTCTTTAAAGGGAACAAAGGTCCAGGTTTTAAGACTGCAGAGCTGACGGATCTTTTTTCCCTCTAAAAGGAGTCCAGTGAGGAGTGGGACACACAGTCTTGCAGGGGCAGAGGCCCCTCTGGCCTGGCTCAGACCACAGTTCTATTACTTGGGGACTCTGCATTTTACTCCTGGACTACAGTGCAACCTGATATATACATGGAGCACCTCTTTGGGTTCCCATTTGTGGGGAGCACTCGGTTTCTGGTTGGAGAGAGCTTGCAGGGAAGATCCACAGTAAAACAGGGAGGGAAATGAGACAGACATTCTGTCAGAGTGTGCATGTGTGTGCCTGTGTGTATGTGTCCATTCATACAGGTGGGCCCTCCTGGCACACGTGTATGTGCGTGCATATATGTGCATGTGTACACACGTGTGCGTGTGGATGTGGTTTACAGGATGAGCTTCTTACAGGGAGAGCTGGCAGTGAGTTTGAAGGAGTGCATGAAATCCGACCACAAGATCGCACTGTTGCATAACAAGTTATTTACAGAGGCCCAGGCACTGACAGCTGAAGGCTAGGCGTGGTTTCTCCTGCAGGTCTTCCCGAGTCCCTAGAAGGGAAAGAGGGCATGATACCTGGGGAGGGGGAGAAGGGAGAGGAAGTTTCCGTGTCCCTCCGCAGTCAGGTGCGCAGGCTCTGAAGGCAGCACACTTCAGGGTCTTAACAACCATAGGGCTTTATCTCATTGAACTCTAGTAGACTGAATTATGTGCATTTTTGTGGAGTATGTACAGCAGACAGCCTCTAAGAAGCGAAAAACCAATTTATTTAGATTAATTCTAAAACAAGTGGATGTGTACAAATTTGATTTGCTGTCTGAATGTTTTCAAGTTAACCAGCCTTAGTTTGGTATGAAGAAGTAAATGTTGTTGTTGTGTGCCGTCAAACCGCCTGCAACTCATATTGACCCTGGTACAACAGCTCTGAACTTTGCTCTATCCTGAGCCAGCCCTATTGTCTCTGACACACTTACCCTTCATTATCCCAGACACTGAGTCAATACATCTTTTTGAGGGTCTTTCCTTCCTGCGCTGTCCCATAGAGGGTAGACCTCCCAAGCATGATTGTCCTCCAATGAGTGGTCCCTCCTTGTAATATGCCCAAAACATATCAGACAGAGCTTCAGAATCCTTGCCTCCAAGGAACAACCTGGCTTCACCCTCTCCAGGACGAACCTGTTCATTCTCTTAGCAGTCCATGGTATATTTAATACTGTCCTCTAGCACAACAGCTCAAAGGCATCAATTCTCCTCCTATTGTCCCTAGTCACTGTCCAGCTTTCTGATGCACAGCAAGTGATTGAGAAGACTATGGCCTGGATCAGGCGCACCTTAGTTTCCAGATTGACATCTTTGTTCTTCTATAATTAGTAAAAATTTTAACCTCCACTAAGGTGTGTCACTTTCACCCTCTGTTATGTTCAAATCCTACTGGATAACCTCTCTGATTGAATCCTTCAGTGATACTCTAAGTCATCATTATGTAGGTCCAACTTCAAGGTGAGAAACTGAGACAAGGGGAATTTATAGTATATGCCATGAGTTTTATCTCTGTGAGTTCTAATCCTCACCAAAGCTTTTGACCAAGGCCTCCTCCTCTTCCCCAGGAGACATGAGCAAGAAGCTTACCCTCCTGATTTCAAGTCTCCAAACCATGATACTTTGCTCTACTGCCCATGTTGTTGTTTTAGGTGCTGTGTAGTGGGCATATCACACAGGCATGCACACATGCACACACCCTCAAGCACATACACTCTGACAGGATGTCCAGGATGTCTCACTTCTCCCCTCAAGTTATGGTGGTCCCTCAGGCAAGGACACAAAACGCTGCCTGCTCCAACATGACTCCCATGATTGGGTGAGGACTGAACTGCTGTGATCCATGCACAGAGTTCTCCACTGGTTGATTTTGGGAGTAGATCACCAGGCTTTTCTTCCTAGTCTATCTTAGTCTAGAAACTCCTGTTAGTATCATAGCAACACACAAGTCTTCACTGACAGACAGGGGCTTGCTGTGCAGGAGCCGCTTTGACCCACAATCAAACCCAGGTCCCCCATGTGGAAGGTGACAATTCCCTTTCCTTAGTTCAACTTGAGATTTTCCAGCTGTGAAATGAGCATACTTAGGGAAGATTAATATAAGAACCCAGTGGCAGAACAGTTCAGAGTTCAGCTATTAACCAATACATTGGCAGTTCAAATCCAGCCAGTGCTATGGAGTGAAAAGGAGTGGGCAACCTGCTTTTATAAAGATCACAATCGAGAAAACCTTATGGGGTAGCCCTGGTCTGTCACATGGGGTCACTCTTTAATTGGAACTGACTTTACAGCAACAAACAACCACATCAAGTACAAGCAAGTGAATAATATTTGGGTTCAGGCCCAGTCAATGGGATTATGTGAGAAGATAAGGAACTAGTGAAAGGCTTCGCAGCATGACTGCTCTTGACTCATCACATTACGAAGGGCTGTTCTATAGTAATGGTGACAGTTCTCACGGGAAGAGGATGTAGCTTTCAAAATCACCCAGTGAGACTGGAATTGAGCCTTTGGAAGGATTTCACATGCGTAAGAGCTGCTGGCCTGGGAGTTTGGGGAGGTCATTGCCCAGGCTTCTTGGAAAAACCTCTCTCTTTCATTGCCACCAAGTCAAAGCCAACTCATAGCGGACCCTCTAGTAGGTTTGTAAGGCTGTAAATTGCACAGAAGATTGCTCAATTTTCTCGTGAGGAGTGGCTGGTGGGTCAAACCACTAGAAGGAGTTGTGGTCTTTACATCAGCAGAACAGATCCCTACAGATTAGGCCATCAGAGCTAAAGACACCAGCCTGTGGTCAACCTCTGACTTTGTGTCAGTACAAGGCCATGGCGGCTTTGTTTCTTTCAGCCACATGCAGCCCAGTCACATCAGTCTCAGAAAGCTGTGCTAACGCTCAGAGTCTGTGAGATGTGCTGCGTGGGTCAGAAGATCTGGCTGTGACTGACTCCTGATATTAGTGAATAATGCTCAGGTCTTCTGCCCTGTTCTCTGACTGTCCAAGCACTGAGTTGTTGCTGTTGTTGTTATGCTGTTCTTTCTCATTAAGTCAGAACCAACTCATACTTCACCCTCCAGTGGGCCTTCAGAGGCAGTAAAATGCGCTGGTTATTCATCTTTTTCTTGTGCAGTTGAGCCACTTGTCTCTGGGCTGGCAGCACAGCTTCTAGGCCACCAGATTGTCCTCCCTTGACTGACATGTAGACTGATACCTCCTCCGGGAAGCCCTCCTAGTCTTCCCCTGGGTAGACTTTTGGCAGTTCTTTCTCTGTGCTCCTGGTGGACTTTGAATGCACCTTCATGAGAGCAGAAATCAGGTTGAATTGCAAACACAGCATGGGAGGGCTCCCAGGCGGGTTGCGGTTGTGTCTGTGGTGTAATTAGCAATTAATAATTAGTAAATAAGAGAGTATATGAGAAATTGAGCCCCTGGGTAGGGAGGGGAGAAGACCCTGATAATCATCGACCCCTTTGGGATGTTTTCAGTGTGTGCCTGGAGCTGCACTTTACACATGTTAAGTGTGCGGACATGGTTTCTTTGTATATATTTCCTGAACAATTGTCAAGCTAGGCTGTTCTCCTTGCTGATCTGACATGATCTCCATGCCATTGTTTCTGTCTTTATTCCTTGGACATCATCAGAGAGAAATCTCTAATCTGTCCACCCCTCGCTGAGCTGGTGCATGATTCATCAAGAGAACAAACAGGCCGGCCTCATGTCGCCACCCCCGCCCTCGGTGACCTCCCCAGCAAGATCTCTCCAGCGACGAGGCATCTTTATTGCAGTGATGGGCCAGGCCTGGTTCTGGGATGATCACATTATTAAAAACAGATTCAGTAATGCAGTCTGCCTGTCCAGTATCGGTTCACCACAGTCATAAAGCTGAACAGGACCACTGTGGGTCAACTAATCTCTGCTTAGGCACGGCCGCACCTTTGTCATTCCAGAGAGATGAGATTGTCTCGTATTTGTTGTTATTTGCAAAAGACCTCCAGAGAGAGAGAGAGAGACACAGAGAGAGACAGAGAGAGAGAGAGAGAGAGAGAACGCTCAGTTCTGGTGTCAGAATGTGGAACTATAGATCTGGTGTATGTGTGATGTGCACACTGTAAGGTTTCTTTGAGGATTTCTGCACCTCCCCACTTGCCCTCAGTGTCCCCTTTCAGGAATAAAGTCAGAGACAATTGCCGTAGAGAACAGAGCAGGCAGGAGCAGTGTGGCATGAGAGAGCAGCTTATACACTTGAGTGCCTGGCATGAGATGTGTCCCCACCACTGATTGACTCTGTGACCTGAAAACAGAACCCTCAAGCTCACCAAGACTTACATCCAGCACAGAGTGAGCCTCTATCAGTTTCTGAGGCTAAAAATCAAACCAGGGTGGATTAAAACTGCTAGAGATGCATATCCTTTGAATCTTGGGATCAGAGATAATATATATGACACCATAAAGGAGATTGGATTATGCTGTGCTGCTAACTGGTTCAAATCTACCAGTGGCTCCATAGCTCATTAAGATTTGCAGCTTTGGAAACCCCAGGGAGGGTCGGTGTGAGTTGGAATTGATGCAATGGCAGTGAGTCTCTGGGTTTTTCCCCCCTCTCTTTTTTAAAATAAGGGAGGTATACCCATATTATAATGAGTATATTACATTATATATTGTTGTTGGATGCCTTCTATTCTGACTCATAGTGGCCCCATGTGACAGAACTTTCTAGTAGTATTTCCTAGGCTACTGTCTTGATGGAAGTGAATGGACAAGTCTTTTCCCCTCAGAGCCATTGGGTGGGTCTTGGTTCGCCGCCAAGAACTTAGTCATTACATTACTGGGGCTCTTTGTTATAGTTTGTTGCTGTTGTTATATGCTGTCAAGTCAAAACCAATTCATAGCTGACCCTCCAGGGGGTTTTCAAAGGCTGTAAATCTCATGAGAAGAGATTTCCCATCCTTCTTCCAAGGAACTGCTGGTGGATTTGAACCATATGCCTTTGGGTTAGCTGTACTACTCCTTACCCACCAGGCCACCAGAACTATGTTGTTGTTAGGTGCTGTTGAGTTGAGCATGACTCATAGCAATCCTATGAATGAAAGATCTGAACCCTGTTCTATCCTGTGCCATTCTCACATTTCCTGGCACACAAGAGACTACTGCAGCAGTCACTGTGTCAATTTACCTACTTGAATATCTTCCTTCTCTGACCCTCTACCTTTCATAGCATCATGTTCTTCAAGGAATAGCTCCATCCTAGGAACATGCCCAAAGTATGTGAGGCAAAGTGTCATCCTTCCTGACTCCAAAGAGCACTCCGGCCACAGCCCCTCCAAGACATATCTATTTGTTCTCTTGGCTGTCCGTGAGTTGTTCAGTGCTCTTCAAAGTGTAAGCTGGTTGGCTGTTTCTGATTTTGTTAACAATCAGATATGGGCTGGAAGCCTCTTGTTTAAGCAGTCAGGACCTGGTGGGTAAACCTTGGTATTTGTGGTTGAGGAGAACCTTGTACTAAGTCGTACAACACTTGTTTGTCAGTTTGCTGTACTGAGATAACTTAGGGTTTCTGTGAGACTGAAATATGTGCCACTAGTGTGTGAAATGCCATTTGGTAGACAGGTTTTGGTGGAGCTCCCTGAATAAGACAGACTAGGGAGCCGGATGGGCCATCTACTTCCTAAATAACAGGTCTTTGAAAACCCTATGAACACTAAAGAGGATAGTTATAGTAGTGTAGTGGTAAAGCTCAGATTGGAACTCAGTTGAAATGAGGAAAAACCATAACAAACATCACTTAATAACTGAACATGGACTGAACATAGCTTGAATGTTGGAATCAGATCTGTAGATGATACAATATAGACGTTGTTGTGAGTACTACTTTTGAGTTGGTTCTGACTCAGAGTGTGAATCCAGGCATGATAGAATGAAACACTGACAGCCCTATGTCATTTTATCTTCACAGTTGTTTCTGTTTGAGTCCATTGAAGTCACTGTGTGAATTTATCTCATTGCTGATCTTGCCTTTCTTTCCTGATCCTCTACTTTACCAAATATGATAAATAAAAAACTAGTACAAAGGTTAGCAATAATACATAGTGCCTCATCTGAACAAAAATCCTTACCACTGGGCCAATAGGAAACATATAATAGATGGGGAAAAGATTAAAGTTGTCAATTATTTCATCCGTAATCAACACCCTTGGTACCAATAGTCAGTTAAACAAAAGGCAAGTTACATTGGAAAATCTGCTGATGGCCCTCTCTAGAGTACTAAAGAGCAGTAAAATTAGTTTAAAGACTAAGGAGTGCCTGATCCAAGCCGTGATATTCTCAATTATTTGCTGTACATCAGAAAGTTGAACAATGACTAAGAATGACAGAAGAATAACTGAGGCCATTGAGCTGTGGTGTTGAAGAGTATTGACTATCCCAAGGACTGCCAGGAGAACAGGTCAGTCCCAGAGGAAGTGACAACCAGGGTTCTCCTTGGAGGCAAGGATGGCGAAATTCCATCCCACATACTTTGTGTATGTTGTAAGGAGGGGCCAGACCTTAGAGAAGGACGTCATGCTTGGAAGAATGGAGGGTCCTCTTAAGGGAGGAAGACCTTTAAGGAGATGGATGAACAGTGACTAACAATGGGCTCACGTGGAAGTGATGAGGTGGGTGCAGGATACCGCAGAGTACATTGTTCATAAGGTTTCTATGAGTTGTAGTCAACTGCACATACCAACAACAACCAACATCCATAGTAGGTACTACATAAACTATTCTCCTGCTATTTGAGGAGACAAAGAGGAAAAAAAGTACTGTGGGAGGCAACAGGAACATTTTGACTCGAGAACTCTCCCGAGAACAGAATGTGTGGTCTGCGTGGGTTTGGCAGCCAGTGGCGAACCCACCAGGGAGCTGCTACTGCTCACTCCAGTCCCAGAGCCCCTGGGAAACCCCAGCCAGGCCTGGGGGTGCTGCCCCAGGGCCACTGAACGCTGCTTACTTCCAGCTGAGTGGCCAGTACAGGCTGCCCCCAGGTGGAGGGAAAAGGCACATGCCTGCATGTTCAGTGGGTAAGAGACACATTACCTCGATGATAAGCAACTGTCCCCGTGCTGCTGGTTTCCATGGCAGCACAGGGAAGAGCAGCCAAGCAACCAGACAGTTACGCTTCTTTTTTTTTTTTTTTTAAAGAGTAGCATAATTTGGGGACCTCGTGACTGTCATAGCTGTGTGTATACAGAATACCGAGTCATTTATATAACAAATGCCGAATGAGCACCCAGCACATACCAGGTGAGGTTGTACACACGTGGTCTATAGCAATGTTCCCAGAAGAGCTCAAGCTGTGAAAGGTCAGGGCGGAGACGCAGATGCTGAATGAGGGACATAATCCATATGTGCATTGTATGGATGTTAGAAGGTGGTCTGTGCGGTGGGAAGAAAACAAAAGTAGGTGTCTCAGGTTGGGAAAACCTTGGACAAAACCAATGAAGCTTCTATATAAGAAGCTGTGGAGGCATAGTGGGTGATGTATAGGGCTGCTGAGAAGTCAGTAGTTCAAATGACCAAGTCACTCATGTAAAAAAGTTGAGCAAAGAATAAGGAATATAAAAAGTTTATAGCATTGGCAATCTGATGGAATTTTGCTGATGGTGTGCACACGCACGCACACACACACACAGACATAGACAGAGAGATACAGAGTTATTTTAAGAAAATAGCTCACATGCTTATAGAGACTGGCAAATTTCAAGTCTTAAGGACCCCTATCAGTCTACAGGCTTCTCTTGAATCTGGTAACTGCTAACTTAAGCGCTGTCGAGTTGGCTATGATTCATAATGACTCTGTGAACAACAGATCAAAACCTTGCCCTAACCTGCGCCATCTTCACAGTCTCCACCATGCTCAAGCCCATTACTGTGGTCACTATGTCAATCCATTCTCTTGAGGGTCTTATTCTCTTTTGCTGATACTCTACTTTCCCCAGTATGAGCCTTTTTCCAAGGATTGACCTCTCCTGACAACATGCCCAAAGAACGTGAGCTGAAGTTTCTCCACCCTTGTCTCTAAGGAGGACCCTGGTTGCACTTCCTCTGAGGCAGATTTATTTGTCCTTTTGACAGCCCATGGGATATCTAATACTCTCTGGCAGCACCACAATACAAAGGCATGATGGAATGATTCTGCTTCTATATTCCTTATTCGTTACCCAACTTCCAGATACATAGGAAGCAACTGAAAATGAGATGGCTTGGGTCAGGTGCATTTCAATCTTTACACGGACACATCCTTTTTCTTGAGCATTTCCAAGCAGAGCAGAGGGGGTTAAGCAATTGAGGTGGAGGTGGACTGCTGCATTAAGATGACCAGAGTATGCCTCCTTAAGAAGGTGACCTATGGGTAAAGATTAAGAAGGTAAAGGAATGAGTTTGGGAGAGAGAACAACCCATGCAAAGGCTCTGGGGCGGGAGTTTGACTCGCATATTCAAGGAACCATGAGGAGGCAGTGAGGCTAGAAAGGATGACACAAGGGAAGGGAATGAGATCATGGGAGTGGGACTGAGTCTGGCCTTTTGCTTTGGATTTTCTGTGGAATGCCCAGTTAGGTGTTGACTGTAATAACTCCGTGAGAGGTGATGGGAGTGGCAACGGTGTAGTGACCCTGACCACAGAAAGTTGTGTTTTAATAGTAGGTCACAGTAGCATGAAATCACTGAAGCTAAAGGGAGTATTTCCTAAACTGAAAAATGTAGTGGCAATTACTTGGACTGACAAAGTCATGAAAATCTCCATCTGTGGTTAGAGCTGGACTTTGAAGCCTGGCTAGATTCTGAGTAAGAGTATGTACAACAGGCCGGTGAGTCTCTAAGTGGCAAAAACGGTTAAGCGCTCGATTACTTACAGGAATGTTGGAAGTTTGCACTCATTCAGAGTTGCCTTGGAAGCAAGCCCTGGTGATCCACTCCAATGAGTCTCAGCCTTGAAAACCTGTGGTGTCAGGACTTTAGAAAGTGGCCTTTCTAGCCATTGCCTTAGCCCCCTCTGATCCCCAGCTGCCTCAATGGCACACAAAGGATTCACTGTTGATCGGCATCTTCTACATTATCAACAGCTGTGGGGCCAATTTAAGAGGGAGAAGGGGCCAGATTGTGGAGAGGCTGTGGCAAGGTGTAGTGTGTTGGAGCCCTGGAGATGGAGCCAGTGTTAAAGGTTCTGTATGCTGGACAATTGAAGGAAGAGCTAACTCGAGAGTGCTGTGAGACAAAGCTTGCTGGATGACTGAGGAAATCAGAGGTTTTTGCATTTGTGTTGCTGGGCTCAACCTGGACTTTGACTTGTTTGAGAAGCTGTCTGAACCAATTGAGGAATTATGTCTTGCTTTAACCTGGCTTGGAATTGCTGTTCACTGAACTTGGACTTCCACTGTGTGTTATCCTTTACCTTTCCCACCCCTCAACCTATCTTCTTAATAAACCCCACAACGGTGAGGAAAGTCAAGTCTGTGAACCACTAGCAATGCATTTCAGAACCAGTAGAAGTAGGTACAGAAACAGTGGGGGGATACATTTGACCTTGTATTTGGTGTTGTAGGTGTTATTGATAGGGCCAGTCCTCCTTGGTGAAGCTGGTAGAAGTCAGAGTCAGCTTTCCCTATGTTGTTGTTCTTCTTTTTACAACACTCTACAGAGCACAGTTCTCTGCAATGCAAGATGCTGCCATGAGTTGGAACTGACCCAGGGGCAACGGGTTGCACCATGAACAATATGGCAATGGGAGAGGTAGGGACAAACTCTTCTTTTATCTATTCATTGGTCTTTGCCTCCTCCAGCCTGTTATTTGCCCTTGAATCTGAGAGAGCAGATCAGAAATGATGGGTCAGATTATTCGGGAAACTAGGGCCGTATTTTGTGTGTTGGGCCTAACGAGTACTACAGCAATGGTAGCTGTTGGGGGAATGGAAAAAAGGGAAACTGTGAGATACAAGGGAGGTGGACCTACTGGCCAGAGGAAGAGATAGACAACCCTGAGGCCCAGTTGAGCCACTAAACAAAATTATTTTGTGTGAGAGTTGGGGAAAGAGAAGAGAAAGGCAGTGAATTAGTCTGTGGACATCTTTAGGTTAAGGTGTCTGAGGGTCAGTGATGGAACCTCAGCAGTTGCCAATAAGTCATTTCCCACACCTGGTGAGCACACCTGTGTTAGAGTAGAGCTGACCCCGCAGGTTTTTGTTGGCCGGTTTTGTGAGGTGCCTCTGGTTGAATGTAAACCTCCAGCCTCAGTCAGCAGCCAAACATGTGAACTGCACCATCCAGGGACTCCGTGGTCAGGCAGGGTACTGAAAATGCACACTGGGCTCCCTGCTGATTTGTGTTACTTGGTTGTTGGGCAGAACCAATGGCAGGACCTGAGGGTTCAGCTTAGAAAGGAACTAGGGACTGAGGTAAACCCAGTGGCTGGACCAGTCAGTGGTCCAAGTGAGGATCAACCCTGAGGAGTGTCAGTGACACGGTCACAGGTGGGTGCTAGGGCTACCTCTGCTGGTGACAAATGCACACACATAAAACATTAAACGCCCACACCTCAGACTCAGTGTATTGGAGGTGGCACTTCTATCAGGGACTAGGGCAGTACGACTTGTCTTTTTACCTTCAAAGCAGAAGAAGGGGCTCTATTTCCCAGACAAGTTCAACCATGGTAGAGTCCCAGGCTCAGGACTGGGTTGAGATGCTGGAGCCAAGGTGACAGGAGTCCCCAGTGGAGGCACATAGAGGTGGCTTTTCTTGTGACTTCCTTTCACTTCTCATCATCTCAAGCACGGGATGGTTTTAATCCCGATAGGTTTTTGAAAGCTATTTATGTAATAGTCAATGTTTTTAAATTATGGAAATTAAATAAATCTGCTTTACTTTTTCAATCATTGATAATAAAGAGAAGTTGGTTAACAAGCTTTGGTCCCTGTTCAGGAGTTTCTGATGATAGATGGTAGGATCCAAAGCTTTGCTTGCTGAGTGTCCGGGCTGTGGGAGAAATGTTTTTTCCCATTATTAATGTTACTGTTGTGGTGTGAGAACCAGGCAGGAGAGTGAGACCATGCTCCGTGATTTTGGATGGCGGAAACACACTCTGCACATGGGCTGGGTCAGGGCCAAATATGAATTTGTAGCAAAGACCTGTCACCTCTGGCCCACCCAGAAGTGGCTTGTTCATCAGGCAAACCTTTTCACCAAATGCATTGGATGTCCCTGTGGCTTTAAGCAAAGAGTTCAAATCACACATACATTGTTAGGTTTGGTGTGTGGTGGGGGCCACATTCCTTCCTCCTCTGTTGGGTCTGTTTGGAAAAGGTTTTGTGTCTTGTCACCTCGTGTCTTTGTGGCTCACTCTGTTCTCTTGAGCACATTCTTCTGAAAAGAGAACACGAGAACACGTCGTCTTTGTGCCAGGCCTCCGGCCCCCTCATTCTGCGACTCTTTTATATTTGTGTCACCTCCTCTTTCTCCTACATCTTCTCTGTGAAGCCCAGCAGACCAGACATAATTAACTCTATTTATAAATGAGAAAGTAGGATCATCTGAGGCAGACAAGCCCCCAGCAAGCTTGCTGCCCTCTAAATGTTGTTAGATGTTATCCAGTCGGGGCCGGTTCATAGTGACCGCATGTGAAAGCAGAGTTGCTGTATAGTGTTTCCTAGGCTGTTGTCTTTATGGGAATAGATTGATGGGTCTTTTCTCCTGTGGAGCTGAAGGTAGATTTGAACCACAGACCCTTTGGTTAGCTGCTGAGTGTTTAACCACTCATGCCGCCAGCACTCCTTTTCTTCGCAGTCAATCTCAGCTCACTGTCATCCACTTGGACTTCCTGACTCTCCACTGGGTTCCAGGGCTTTACAGTGCATGGGAGAAGATTGCCCATCTTTCTCCTCTGGAGCCACTGGTGGATTTGAACCCTCAGCAAGAAACAGATTTTGGTTAACAGTTCAGTTCTTTATGGGCTACACCACGAGCACTCCCTTTCTTCTAAATGCCGTTATTGTTCATTGCCATTGAGTTGAAACCAGAGAGTTTTCAGAAGCTGTAGATGACATGGAAGAAGAGGGCCCATCTTTCAACTGGGAATTTGAACTTTGGAGTTGCTTTTGAGTTGGCAGCACAACTGCTTACTCACTAGGTCACCAGCTGTTGTTGTTGTTGTTAGGTGCCGTCAACTTGAGCATGACTCTTAGCAACTCTATGAAAAACAGATCTGAACCCTGTCCTATCCTGAGTCCATTGCAGCAGTCACAGAGTTAATCCATCTGGGTAAGGTTCTTCTCTTTTGCTGACCCACTGCCTTTTCAAACATGGTGTCCCTCTCCAAGCAATAGCCTCTCCTAACAACATGTCCAAAGTATGTGAGATGAAGCTTTATCCTCTTTGTCTCCAGGAAGCACTCTGGCTGCACTTTCTCCAAGATGTATTTCTTTGTTCTTTTGGCAGTCCATGGGATAGTGAATACTCTTCGCCAAAGTCACCAGAGCTCCCTTAAATAGGACTAGGGAAAAAAGGGAGAGTTGGGAATGAATTCAAAAGCAAAACATCAAACTGGTTGCAGTCAAGTTGATTCTGACTTACGCTGATGCCATGTGTGCCGAGTAGAACTAGGCTTCACTGCTTTTCAGAGACGTATCTTTTATAAGATCACCAGGCCTTTCTTCCAATGTACCTCTAGGTGACTTCAAGCTGCTTTGACCGCGCGCTTGACTGCATCACCCAGGGATTCTGAATAAACACAACACAAAGGGAATAGAAATGTGGAAGAGAAAGAAAATCATCACTTCTCAGTTCCTTCTCCCAAGAGGTGCTTTCTGTCCAGATGTCCGGTGAAGCCCCTCGGCTGAGCCAGGAGTAAGCAGTGCTGAGTAAACAGGAAACACCGAGGAATCTATTTTTATTTGGTGCTGTCTTTACTTTCCCTTGTTGCAGTGGAAAATGAGTCTGTATTACACAGAACTCCTTAGTGAACAACAAATAGAGCCGGGAGGCGTGCCGAGGCTGTCATTCTGCAGCAGCGGTTTGGACACGTTTCTTCTTTGCAGAGACCTTGGAACGGCTTGAGGTCTCAGCCCGGGCAGGAAACAGGTGGTTTGCTTTAGAGAGGCCGGTGGAACGGCAGGCGGGGAGAGCAGTTGTGCCCGCCATGGATTGCTCTTCTCCACAGGAGCCCGGGCTCCAGGCAGTGGCTGGGAGTGGGGTCATCCTTGCTCAACCTAGGACATCAGTCAGGCTTCTGGGTGGACGCTGGGTGACGTCCACACCAGAAGGGTGATGATCTTTGCGCACCCGTCTCTGTGATGGAGTCAATCTGCTCCTGAAGGCAGAGCAGAGGGCCCGGCCTTAGAACTAGGATTTCTGAATTTGGCCTGGGGGTGTGGTGAAGGTCTGGGGTGAGGCTGGGACCACTTCTAAAGATGCTTCCCTCCAATTCCCCAGCTGGCTCATTCTTTTCTGTTTTTTCTTCCCCAAACCCCACCTGCTCAGATTGACATTCTCGGATGGAAGAGAGCAGAGAAAATAGATGTCTCCAGAGATCTTTTGCTGTTGAGTGTCCCTGGGTGGTGCCAACTAGCAACATGCTGGGCTGCTGTAGGAAAGTTTGGAAGTTCAAGTCTACCAAGTGGCATCTCTGATGCATCTGTATTTGTGAATGTGACCTTGTTTTGTAATAGGGTTTTTGCAGATGTAATTCATTAACATGATATGTAATTAATACTCGTACTGGAGTAGGCTTCACTCAAGTCAGCTCAAATCAGTGCTGTCAGATCAATTACA
The DNA here is from genome assembly GCF_000299155.1 of Elephantulus edwardii. Taxonomy (NCBI): domain Eukaryota; kingdom Metazoa; phylum Chordata; class Mammalia; order Macroscelidea; family Macroscelididae; genus Elephantulus; species Elephantulus edwardii. The sequence goes on along the minus strand of NW_006400020.1, from coordinate 3,715,618 downwards.
ACTCACTGCAACCGCTTTCAGGTGTCCCCAGGCTGTAAATATTAATGAAAGGAGACTGCTCATCTTTTTTCTGAAGAAGGATTCAAATCCACTTCTTGGATAGCAGTGCAATAGGCTATGGTTGTTACTAGAGCTACTCTGAGGGAGGATGCTAATCCAACATAACTGATGTCCTTACAAAGGGAAGAGACCCACAGAGATTTGGGCTGGAAGACACACCAACAGACACAGCTGGAGGCTGCCTATGTGGAGACTGAGGTGAAGACTGGGGTTCTGCTGCCGTGTTCCAAGGACTGGGGCCGCCTGGAGCTGTCTGAGACAAAGAAGGATTTTCAGAGCCTTCATTCAAAACATGACCCTGTGCACACCTTAGAACTGGACTTCTGGCCTTCAGAACCGTGAGAATAATTTAAGCCATCCAGTTTGTGGCAATTCATTTTGGCAACTAGGAAATGAATATACTCATGAATTAAAGAATGTGAATGACATCACACACCTGGGCCTCCCGGAGACCAGTCATGGTGTACAAAACACAGAAGCTCTGCTGAGCTCTGCATCTCTTGTAGTGTCTTCCTGCTCCGTCTTGACAGTTACATATTGCCTCCACATGTGAGGATTTGGAGTCTATATATAATTCCTTCTTTCCAGTAATGTCAACTTACTTACTTCCAATCTTGGCTTGTCCATGGTCCTATGTTGTCCCTTTGTATCTTCAGTTCCCATTCTTGCTACCTGACTCCCTTTCCATCCCAACTCAAATTCTCTAGGGCTAAGCTCTCGCAAGGCCTGTGTATTCTTTTCAGAGGCCAGTGTCCTCAGGCCCAACTAACTCACATGCCATCCTGGTCACTTATGGTCGGATGTGATGGGCCACAAACTCAGGACCTGGACCCCATATTTTCTACTGAAAATGTAATATATATAATCCAATAATGAGAGTGTATCCCTAAGGAAGGTACTCTGGTGGCCTAGTGGTAAGAAGCTGTACTGCAATCCGAAGTCATATGGTTCGAATACACTAGCTGCTCTATGGGAAAAGAACGGGCAATCTCCTATTCATTCAATTAAGGCCTCTGAAAACCCACTGGTGGGTCAGCTGTGGTTCAGTTCTGACTCGATGATACACAACAACAACCACAAGGAAGGTATAAGGGAATTTTCATTCAACTCTGATAGGAGAGTTGGCTTTAAAAAAAGAATTGGTTTTCATAGGATTCAATTACATTGTTTTATAAAATTAATTACAACTGATCAATGCCATTTATCAGCATGTCTCACCAAATCCCCATTGCACTTTGGCTAATCCTTCACTCCATCCATTTGTTAACCAATTCTTGCTATGTTATTGTTGTTAAGTGCCGTCGAGTCGGATGTGACTCATAGCGACCCTATGAAGGAAAATCCTCAACACTTGTTTGACTTTCATCCTTTCTCTAGGTTCATAGGGTTTCCAGA
>NW_006400020.1:3666613-3713478 GCF_000299155.1 Elephantulus edwardii | reverse complement strand
ACAGGTCTTTAGAGAGGAACATCATGCTGGGTAGAGTGGAGGGACAGCGCAGGAGGGGAAGACCCTCTATGAGGTGGATTGATTCAGTGGCTGGGGGAATCGGGATGGGTGTGTCAGAGGCAATGAGATTGGCACAGGATAGAGCACGGTTTAGGGCTGTTGTACATAGGGTCGCTATGAGTTGCAAACAATTCGACGGCACATAACAACAACATGCCACTCCTGCTTCCAAGCTTGTTTTAGTCGGGGAGCTCCACCAAACACTGTCCACCATGGGTAAACATTATCGCATTTGACACGTTAGTGTCATAGTGTTCATCATGACAGCAATCATGAATTACCTCTGTACAGTAAGGGCTATATGACCTAGAAGACTGAACAAAACCCATTAAAAACAGGCCTGAGGTCCACGGATTAATGTCACTCACCTTTGGCTTGGTAACATCACTCTCTGTGATGTTTTTACCCTTCTCCATCTTCCCTCCCTCCATTTGAACACTTATTCATATCCTGTTCTTACTTGCTAATCCCCATATTTTCCTTTCATTGATTTCCCCTTGGTTGATCCGTCCTTCTCCCAATCTTTTACAGTGTTCGTTGTCTATACGTTTTATTTCTGCTCCCTAGCTGAAAGTGATAACCTTCTCTTCCATGTTTCTTTGTCCAAGTGTCAAGACACTTAAAAAATTTAATATATGTGTAAAAAATGTAATATATGTGTAAATATTAAGACGACAAACTTTTTATCATCTTTACACACGTACACATACACACACACACTTATACAACAAAAAAAACCTATCTACTTTAAAGATTTCTGAGTGTATAGTTCAGAAACATTACTTTCATTGCCTTGAGTTACCATCACCACTATTGATTTCCAAAAGGTTTACATTACCCTAAAGAGAAACTCAGCATCTCTTTAACAAATAACTCCTAATTCCTGCTCACTCTAGCCCTTGAGAGTCATTAATAAACTTCTGTCTTCATGCTTTTGTTGGTTAATACAAGTAGGATCACATGATATTTGTTTCTCCAGTGTCTGGCTACCACTGTGCAACTGACACATGGTCAGTGCTCAGCAAACGGTGGTTATTGTTTCTGTGACCGGCCAGCTCCTGAAGCAATGGTCTTCACGTCAAATTCATTTTTATATTTATGTTGTTGTTAAATGCCGTCGAGTCGCAGGCAACTCACAGCAACCCTATGGACTTTCTTTGTTTCTCTAGGGTCATAGGGTTTCCAGAGACAAGCTATTTCAGAAGTGGAAGCCACTCCTGTTTCCAAGCTTGTTTCAACCGGGGAATGCCACCAAGCACTGTCCACCATGGTGACCAATATCGCATTTGGCACATCAAGGTCACAGTGTTCAGCATCACAGCCACCGTGAGTTACCTTTGTACAGCAAATCGACAGAGCAGTGCTATACCACCTTGAAGAATGTTTATAGGTATATTTATATTTAATCACTTTAAAGGGGCTTCTGGTAGTGTAGGGAGTTGCACTGCTAACTGAACAGCAATGCCTCTCTGGCGGTTCGAATCCACCAGCGGCTTTGTGAGAGCAAGACAGCAATCTCCTCCTATTTGACTTACAGCCTCCTGAAAACCTGTGGGAGGATCAGCTATGAGTTGGTTCTGACTTGATGGCAATGAGTTTGAGTTCTGAACTTACTAACTTCAAATACATTACATGGAAAAAATAAGTGATCCATTGTGTTTCAGTGAATTAATGAATATTTGCTAAGGTCCCTGTAAGAGCCACATTATTGTTGCCATCAAGTTGATTCCAATCCAGAGTAACCCTCTAGGACAGAACAGAATCATGCCTGTAGGGTTTCCAAGGCTGTAGACTGCCACACCTCTCTCCTTCAGGTCAACAGCAAAGCGTTTAATCACTGTGCCACCAGGGCTCCTTTACTAAACTATATTGTTGTTCTGACCACTGAGTTGGAACTTACTCATAACTGAGCCTCCAGCGGTTTTCAGAGGTAGTTCAGTTACACAGGAGGAGATTGCCCATCTTTCTCCTGGAGAGTATCTGGTGGATTTGAATCATGTGCCTTTGGGATGGCAGCACAGCTCCTTACCTCTAGGTCATCAGTAGGGGATTAAGTCTACAATCAGGTCAACTCCAGTTTTGGGTCCCTCCCTGAATCAAGAATTCATCTTCTGATGAATTAATCTGCTGATTTCATCTTCTTGGCTGTGTTTAGCAGGTTTAGTTGAGGTGTTTTGGACTGAGGAAGCATGGCTAAGCCCCAGCAAATTACTGAGGTTGGCTTTCAATTTAGAAGCATGAAAGGCAAGGCTAAGAAAATGGGCTGCATGCACATGGATAGGATTCATTCTTGTCTGGATGAGAAGCTTGAATAGGTGTATCAGGGCTTTGAACCAGTTCAAATGGGTTCAGTCATGACTAACCAAGCAAAATTGGAACAGATGAGACTTTTAAAAATTTGAGTGAAGCAGAATGTTAGCCAGAATGAGGAAAATTACAAGTTGATGCCCTGGAATGGGAGGCTCAGAAGTGACTTAGCAACAGGAGCATGGAGAGACTGACATTCAGGCTGCTCTTGCAGGCCGCCGTCTTTGAGGGGGCACTACTATTTCTATTTAAAAAATATTTTTTTTATTAATTTCAATGAAAATTTACAGAATACCTAATCACATATCCCTCTTAAACAGTTTTCTCCCTCATCTGTTTCAATGCAGTATACATTATTGAACCCATCTTTCTCAGTCTCCCTCAACCCTTGATGTCAGTCCTGTTTTACAACAGTGGCACCATTGCAGTATTTGTCCGAATCTCCCAATCAAGAGATTTAGTTGCGAATGCAATGTATATGCTGCCCATGTTTTCTAAGGGAGCTTGAATTTCTAACAGGGCTCCTACCTGTCATTTTCTCCATTGCAGTTATTGTTACGGTTCACTCACATTTTACAAATTCAGATCTGCTCTGGTTTCACTTCATTGGCCATGACAGAACTAGAGAGAACCAGTTTGAACTGTGTTGTAACATGGCTTTTGCCCATCTGTGCTGGTTCCATCAGAAATAGATGGGCTAATCTTTTTGGTCCTGCCTTTGCCAGCTCCCTGCAAAGGATTCTTTCCTGGAACATGGAAACCATCTTGCATCTTGCCTGGAACTCTGTGAAACTCCTGGCAGTGCCTGACCCAGCTGGGTGCACCCTGAAACACTGCATTTATTTGATATTGAGGCTGACTGTGGTTGGGACTCGTTTACTTGCAATAAGGACAGGCATTGTAGGAAAGGTTTCCTCTCTCTCTAGAAAAGGACGAGGAAAGCTGCGTTGGATAGGCCACAGCTCCTGTTACTCATTTGCAGTCCTGGCACCGGGCAGCATGTTGTGTGGTACCCTGAGGCTTGTGAGAAAGGGGACAGACTCAAGAATTCCTGGGTGGGAAGGCTCTTTCCTGCACTGACCACAATTGCTAAAACACTACGTTTAATAGCCCAAGACTGGTCTATATTTGCATGGAAACTGTATGTGTGGAATTTTATTTTATTTTTTACTTCAGGATGGCCATAATGAGAGCCAGACTGCTGATGAGTCTAACGATTAGAAGCAGCCTCTAGATTTCTCTCCCAATCACGTGAGGTTCAATTCTCGGGTCTGGTTCTAAAAGTTCAAAATGCATGGTGTTTATCTAGCATCCTTACCAAAGACTTCACATCCTCATGTGCATGTGGTCTGCAGTTGCCCAGCTCGAGGACTAGGTCCAGCCCCAGATGTGAGCAGTCTGCATGGAGGTTGGGGGAGATTCACTTTAGAAACGGCTGTGTTTGTGTCCACAGTATGTATCTCCTCTATTACATTGGCAGCTTTATTTGTGGCCTGAACACAGTCACCATTCCTGGATGGGCTGTGCACTTGGAAACAAGGAGTACAGAGAGAGAGGGCTCTTGGCTTCAGGAACTTGGCTCAAGGTCTGCATCCCTTCTGAGTTATGTCCACCATATTACACCTGTTTCTTTTGAGGCCAAACTTACACATTATCACCATTACTCTTTTAACAGCATTGGAATTGTACTAATCTATACAATCTGACTTTCCCTGCCACAAACAGAAAGTTGTGGAGTTTGTGAGGGTTGAGAAGTGAGCTGAAGAATAAGCACATTCTGAGTCACCGTGTGAGAACTTTTTATTGTGTATTCCCCACCTCCCTCTGCGAAATTGGCTGTGAAAAGTCTTATAGGGCAAGCAGACATTCAAATGGAAAACAAGCAGATAGTAAAGGGCTCCATTCTAATCTGTTAGGAGTTAATGAGTAACTAATACTCATTTTCAAAGCTTTTACCAACCTGGAGTGTGGGATCAAGACGCTCTTCCAGTATAGTTAGTGGTGCTCAAAAAAGAACCACTGCCGTTGAGAGAGAGAAGCAGGGGCACAAATAATGAGCCCGTTGCTTCCTTTCTCTCAGATAAAATGATCCTAATGTAAATACCAAGACATGGCTCCACACTCCAACAATATCTGGTTTTCATGAGCTACGAAATGCCACTCTTAAAGGTCAAGGAATAGGAAAGATGCTGCACAGCAGGGCAGAAGAGCCTGGAGCAGGAGTTGTCCAACTACAGCCCATCGGGTGTTTGTACATGAAAAATGCTCATTCATTTACATCTAGTCTAGAGCTGATTTCTCACTACAGTGTCAGAGCTGAGTCACTGCTACTCATACCTTATGGCCCACAAACCCAAAAATATTTATTCTCTGAGTCTTTATAAGACAAGTTTGCTGACCCCTAGTCTAGACAGATAATCAGATGAGCCAAGTGTTGGCTAAATGCTCCCAACTACAATGCCAAGAGGACCGGTTTGGCTTTGACTGTTTTTATGTACAGAGTAATTCCAAAAATCCTAGAAGCCAGTACAACTAAGATTCCTGTTCGCTTTCCTTTGGTACAAGAATATGGAAAGTCCAGGTAGGTCTGAATATATTTCATATGTTGCCTGGACTTCTAAAACATTGTTGGGTTGCTTAAATGCAACTTAGCCAACTACCTTCTCAAGACTTTGACTAGATCCAAATGCTGGTAACTGTTAAAGTATCCGCATTATGCTAATGTCTCTGCAAAATTCTTCAGTGCTCAAAGCCACTTGCTGTAGCTAGAAATGTTGTCCTACCTCAAGTAAAAACTCCTTAGTGTAATTATTGTCCCAATGTTTGAAATCAGTTTTAGGAGTGACCAGAAATCTGTAATTTAAGGCACCAAACACATTTCTCATTGGAACCTTCCAAATGCCAACGTGCCAAACCAATCCAGTAAACCGGCCACAAATGGCACGGTTGTTTATACGAATTAATGGGGCATCTTCAATAGTGGCAAGAATTGTTCAAAAAGCCAGATGTGGGCTTTGTGCTGTTTTATTTTTAGAAATAGTATTTTATTGTGTTTTGGGTGAAAGTTTGCTAATTAGTTTCCCATTTAACTATTACCACACAAATTGTTCAGAGACATTAGTTATTATTTTTCACAATGTGTTAACATTTTCCTTAATTCCTTTCTGGATGCTTTGCTTGCATTAATTTGGTTTCTTTGTCCCCTGGCCTTTTCATCTTTGCTTTTAGGGTAAATGCTAACCATTTAGTCTCAGACAGATGATTTTTTTTAAAGATGTATAGTACTACTGGGAAGAATCTGTGCTGCAATCCTGAAGACATGCAGTTCAAATCCACCAGCTGCTCCATGGAGAAGGGTGAGCAATCTCCTCTTGTGTGATTAACTGCCTCTGAAAACCTGCCAGAGGGTCAGTTATGGGCCAGTTCTGACTCAGTGGTACACAGCAACATAGTACACACTGGCAATATTCTGTATTTTATGGGCCAATCTATTATTTAGATAAAATGTGACTGCAGTGGGTAGTTTCAATTTAAGGCTTATGCACTGTTTTGGAGCAACGGTCTTGAGGAGTCTTTACTCCAAATGGTCCTGAAAGTCTGACCTTGTCAAGATTTGAATTCTGTTCCACATTTTTCTCCCTCTCTGTCAGAATCTCCCTACTGTGGCCCTGACCAGAACAGCTATTATTGGTAGTGGGGCCCCATCTATTCTGGTCTCAGTGTGGATGTGGCAGTGGTGCTCTGGGATATTTTTGATACACTGGTAAGAGATTAAAATCTCTCTCTTGTGGCCAGGGTTAGTTATCTCTGTAAGTTGTCCTGTGATTAGGAATGCAGACTATGATAAAAAAACAAAGTACCCCCCCAGTTATTATTACATATTCAAAGTCTCTGAGTTAAATAGCCCACACAAAGCAATAGAACTGGTGGTGCAATAATAGATCCTTATGTTGGAATGACCTGAGGGTTTTGAAATGTCATTAAGGAAGGAGCTTATTATTTTACATTGAGAAGATGAAACCCATCTATCTTTCCCCTCACTTTTCTCACTCTTGTTCGTTGCCATCATACAGATTCTAACTTGTGGGTTAGAGTGGGTCAGAGTAGAACTGGGTTAAATCGTGTTTCCAGTGCTTCAGCCTTTTGGAAGCAAATCATCAGACCTTTCTACTAAGACTTGAACGGCTAACCTTTTGGCCTGAGGTCAAGTGCTTAACTGCTTATGCCACGTCATGTACTATTGTCGTTGTTGTTGAGGGGGCTCAGGTGGCCTAGTGGGAAGAAGCTGTGCTGCAATCCTAAAGCCACACGGTTCAAGGCCACCAGCTGCTCTGCTGGAGAATGAAGGAACATTATTTAAATAAAAAGGTGGTTGTTAAATACCATCAAGTCGACTACGGCTCACAGCGAGCCTACGAACAACAGATCTGAACCTTGTCCTATCCCGTACCATCCTCATGATTTCTGATATGCTTAAGCCCATTCACTGTGTCAATCCATCTTGTTAGGGGGCTCCCTCTCTTTCTCTGACCTTCCACCTTTGCCAGCATAGTGCCTTTTTCTAAGGACTGGTCCTTCCTGACAACATGCACAAAGCATGTGAGATGAAGTTTCATTATCCTTACACCTCTCAGGAGCAGCCAGGTGATAAATACCAGATATAGATTCTATTTCCAAATCTTAAGATCTTAGTAGATAGCTACATGATTCAGTTGCAGCAGAAACACCATTCAAACATGGAGACATTTGAGCTTCCTATCTATGTCCTGTTTGCCTGCCTGGCTGTGTTCTACGTCCATGTCTTTAAAAACCTTGCAATCCAGTTCTCTAGTCATGATTATCTTCCACCCAAGGGATCTCCTGAAGTTTGGAATAATGACTTGGGGAGAACACGGTATATAGTGAAGATATTGTTAAGAATTTGAACATTTTTGAGATTTGTGTAGAAAAGCTAAGACATACAAAAGCCATCTGAATTATAAGATTTATAGTTTAAAAAGGGAGCTCTGGTGGCCTAGTGGCAAGAAGCTGTGCTGCAATCCCAAAGGCACATGGTTCGAGGACACCAGCTGCTCTGTGGGAGGATGGACAATCTCCTCCGGTGCAATTAACTACCTCTGAAAACCCATTGGTGGGTCAGCTATGAGTTCGTTCTCATACTATACAACACAACAATAATAGTTAATAAAGGCATGTGGCTTTTATGTACCATGAAGCTGGAACCAGACTCTACTCATAGCTGACCTTCTGGTGGGTTTTCAGACAGTGAATAGCACAGGAGGAGACTGTCCATCTTTTCCCCACAGAGCAGCTGACATAGAATATGAAATTTTCCTTTTAGTTATGGTATCCACAATCACAAGATGCTACACATAAATTCTGATTCTGAAGTCACCCTTAACTTTCCAGGGATGATTAAAATGAAAATAGGGGTACATTTCCAAAAAGATAATTTACCATTCTAATTTAAGAACAGGGAACTCTGGGAGCATAGTAGTAAGGAGTTGAGCTGCCCATCCAGAAGGAGGCAGTTCAAATCCACTGTCTGCTCCCTGGGAGAAAGATGGGCAATCTCCTCCAGCACAATATGCAGCCTCTGAAGAACCCCTGGAGGGTCAGCTGTGAGTCAGCCCCAGCTCAACAATGAGTAACAACAACAATTCAGGAATAGAGGTGAGATCTCGATGCTGATGAGAGGCTCAAGAAATGCCCTACAGAAAAAAAAGAACGTTCTCAGCACTTCCTTTCAGGGCTGAGGTTGTTTATCTGAAGAAGAAGGACGCACTACACACCACACAGGAAAGTCAACCTATGTTCACGGCAGTACCGCCAAGTTTTGAGTGCACATATTTGTGTGACATTCCTGCCAAAGCAGCCAGGCTCACATTAAGATCCAGCCTGCTGGATGATCACTGGGGAGAGGGCCGGGGTGTGGGGAACACTTCAAATTACAGTCCATGAAAACATTAGGCTGTCAAAGCTTGGGAAGGCCCCGATCGTCCATAGAAAGTGAGGTGGGGTGCAAAGGACTGGGAGTAATGCTAGCACATGTCAGCACAAAATAGCTGCTGACACAAATTGAACATGTGCAATTTTTTTCAAAAGGTGGTATTGAATAACAGGCCAACAGCCGCCCCCCTCGGCATTTTAGACCTCTTTCTTCTCTCCACTTTGGCTCTTTGTTGAGTCACTTCCATCAGGCAAAGTTCCATAGGATAAGCCATTTGAATCTGGTTGTATTTTGTCCAACATTTGCGTCCCTGTGGGGATAATAATAATAAAAAAAACCACTTTTGAGCTCTTACAAAAGATGAAATTCTCATAATTTCCCTTCAATACAAGCCACATTTTATTTTATACTCTGTGGTAACCTTTTAAACTGAAGAGATAAATGCCAAAGAAGAAAAAGTCTCATGGAACACTATGTCTCTTGATAGGGAATGAGTACCCGTATCAAGATATGGAAAAGGCTCTCCAGAGGGGAGCTTCTCTTCCGGTCTCTCACAGGATCGGCGCTGCTGGCAAGCTGCACAGGTTGGGTCAATCAGGAGAAGAGCAGGAAGCATTCCTGCTTCCCCAGACCTTCCTCCTCCTCAGTGTTCTTCCTTTCCATGTTTAATTTAATACAAACAACAAACATAGAGAAATAGTCACTGCCAGTGGCTTCTAAAGCTGTTGCGGATGCTACACATGAAACTTTAATAGAAAAAGACATAAAAAGACATAAACTTTATTTCCTACCAGAGACCCCTGACTAATACAAGGCATCAATAATGCACACCTCTGTGGTAAATGCCAACGCTGGTGGGAGTGCTTTTGGGTAAGATGGCTCAAGTAGAAAAGAGAACACAGAATTCATTTTAAAGAGTTATATTTTCTCAGACTTAGGGGTAAGAGTTAATTGTTTTTGCTTCAGGGCCTCAGCCCTGAGAGAATGGTGGAGGAGGCTGTGAGAATTTCTCTACATCTCTCTGGAAACCTGTAGGTCAATTAAGGCAGAGAGTCGTGGGAGGGAAGGGAGGAGAGAGATGTGGACAAAGACTTTCCTTTGTCCTAGACGTACACTTCCCTTCTCTAAATGACTGAAGCGAGTTACTTCTCAGTGAGAGGGAGAACTACTCAAATGCTACATTAAAAGCATTGTGGATGAGTGGAGAAGAGGCAGAGGCCACCCACGTTCTAACGACCATAACGATCTTCACTCTTGGCACTGTGGGTGACTGAGCCACCCTAGTCCCTTGGTCTTCTCAGGGATGAAGCTCGCCACTAGTCTAACCTTTTATTCTTAGTTGTTCCTGCCAATGAACAAATTACTACAGAGGATCTTCTCTGACTACAGGGATTTGCTGCTGGTAGGCATTCTGCTCTCTTTTTCTTAGCTCTTCCCAGTTTAAGGCAAACCCCAAAGAAAACATCAAAACCACCTGAATCAGTAAAATATGATCAGTTCTTTTTATGTATCCCATGTTTTGGGAAAATCTGGCATTTGTTCTGCTGTTGTTAAGCCATTGAGCTGACTATGACTCAGAGTAACCCTATGAACAGCTGATCTGAACTTTGCCCTATCCTGTACCATCCGAACAACCTCTGGTATGCTCAAGGCCATCGCGGTAGACATGTGTCAATCCATCTCGTTGGGCGTCTTCCTGTACTTTTCAGATCCTCCCTATTTCCCAGCATGACGTCCTTTTCCAAGGACTTGCCGTTCTTAGCAATATGCCTGAAGTATGTGAGATGAAGTTTCACCAGCCTTGCCTCTCAGGAGCACCTTCTTCGTACTGCCTCCAACACAGATTTGTTCACTCTTTTTGGCAGCCCGTGGGATATTCAGGACTCTTCTCCAACACCACAACTCTAAGGCATCAATTCTTCTCCCTTTATCATTATTCACTCTCTAACTTTAAGATCCATAGAAAGTAACTGAAAATACCATAGCTTCAAGCAGGCGCACCTTACTTTTTAAACAGACATCAATGAACTCTGGAGTAATTTCAGGGAGTCCTTTGACAGCAGATTTTCCTAATTCATGATATTTAGTAGATGATTATTAATGTTGGCAGTTAAAATTGTCTTTGGTTTCATTATTAAAATGCAATTTGGGGGGATAAAAAAATGTGATTTATAGTCATTTATTACCCAAAAGAACCAAAAGCCAAAACCAAACCCACTGCTTGTCAATTCCATTCTGACTCTTGATGACCCTCCATTGGGTTTCCAAGGCTATAAGTTCTCTATTTTTCTTATTGAAAGATACTTAGTCTAAATAATTAAGTTTTGAAACACTAGATTCTTTTTCCCTGTTTTTGAGCTACAAAGTGCCATTTTCTTACAGAATATCATGGCAGCACCATGTTAAATTATGTATTTACTATATAATTACGACACTCAAATGTTTGGTTTTTTTTCCTCCTTCTTTTCAAATGTTTGTAGGTGCTCAACAGTAGTGGTAATTAACTAGTTTTAGGTTGTGGATCCCTTTGAGCACATTTATCCACATTCACATAATTCCAAATATAAATCCAGGACTTTATGGGCCTGCTGAACTTTACCTAGACCAAGAATGATTTTCTCATGTGTGTGTCTGTGTGTATACATACACATATGTATGTATATAATAGTTATGATTATTATATGAGTTAAAGTTATTGAACAGTTGAACAGATTGGTATTTTATTGAACTATCCCTACATACTGGGAGTAGGAGTGGCATCCACTTCTTAAGTAACATGCCTCCAGAAACTATGAACTTTGATAAATGTCTATAGTTGTAGAGGGGCTTCAGACCTTTTGTTCATAGGGTCACTATGAGTCATGCTCAACTTGAAGGCAATCACCAACCGTAACATCCCTACATAAGGGAGCTCTGGTGGCCAGATAAGGAATTGCACTCCCAATCCAAAGGCACATGGTTTGAGTCCATTAACCTTCTGTGGGAGAAGATGTTCAATTTCCTCCCACATGATTTATTGCCCCTGAAAACCCAATGGAGGGCCAGCTATGAGTTGGTTCTGACTCAATGGCACATAACAACAGCAACAACATCCATCCATACATACTTTGTTTTATGGTATGGATTAAAATCCCCACATTGCATCACTACTTTTTCCATTATCTCTTTGTGGTTCTTATTTCCACTCGCTCCTCCATCATTCCCCTTCTACCTTCTCCTCCATCATTCCCCTTCTACCTTCGGGGTTTTATCTTTAGATAACTGCTGCCCTTGGGATCCTGTACGGCTGATCTAAGGGCTGAGCACCTCCCTGCTGTTACTGCTCATCCCTTAGGCGTACCTGTTGCTTGACTGGAGGTTGCAACACAGAGGTGAGCTCAAGTCCAAGTGCAAAGGGTGGGTAGGGCCATAGTTTTGAGAGTTCCAAAGTCTCTGTCAGGCCACGAAGTCTAACTACTACCATGATTTTGATTTTTGCTCTACATTTTTCTTCCACTTTCTCCAGAAGTTTCTATTATGACGTTTTTCCAAGTATTTGGCAGTAGTTGCTGGACGTCATCTTGTTTCTCTGGTCTCAGTGTCACAGACGTTGAGAATATCTAGGCCTATTGGTGCTACAGATCAAGTGTTTCCATGTGTCTTGGATCTTCTTCAATGTTCTTTGCTCCAAAGGAGACGTTGCACCTTTGAAGGTCACCTTCAATTTCTCAGTTACTACTGACCGATACAGACTGTAGAACACTGTCCTTATGGACGATGCTGTGCTGATTGTCCTTGATGTCCCTTGAGGTGGTGGTCCCGAGGTCCCAAGACCAGTGACTCATTCCCTCAGGGTATTTGATTATTATGGGCAAGACACTTACAGAATACTACACCCTTTTGGCTCTACTGTCTACATGGATATATTTGTAGCACATACAAACACTAATGTGAGGCTGTTAATCTTAACAGGAACAGCCTGCCCATCTTTTAATCAGAGTGGCTGGTGGATTCATAGTGTCAGCCTTTCTGTTAGTAGCCTACTCTACCACCAGGGCTCTTTAAAAAGAATACCAGAAGTTATGAATTCATAAGGATAAACTTTCCTATTGCCAAAGAAAGAATATACAATTTTACCAGGAATATTTCCAAAGTCAACATAAGACTGTGGCAGATGTTCCTTTTCTCGATTTCTTGTGACCAAAAACACTCCAAGGAATGACAGAAAACACCTGTAAGAACAGAATTAATAAAGAACACTGTAACAGCTCATGGTATTAAGTAACTGAGCTCCATAATCTACATGATGACATACATTCCAATGGTTTTGTTCATCCTGTTTCTCATGGTAAGCTGCCTAGAATTTGTCTTAATTGCTACAGCCAATCATACTTGCACCCAGAACCAACACTTGGGCCGCTTCCAATAACTCTCTGCCCCAGGTTTTTACCATCTGGAGGTTAATTCTGACTCTAAGCCCTCTGGGCAGACACGAGGTCTCATTTTCTATCCATGCCTGCCCAGACTCATTACTGGCATGCAACACCAGCAGAAAAAAAAATTCTTTAATTTTCTAAGAAATTTAGTTGTCCTTGGCTACAAGAGTAGTCATAGTTTCCAGACCCTAGAAGTTTGGCCTCACCCAAATATTTTATGAAATTGAATCTTCAGATAGATGGTTTCCTACATGGAAAATAGTTTAGGCTCAAGTTTGCATAACAGTGACCATGCTGAATACCAGATCAAGTAGCAGCTAAACATTAATTGCACAGCAGTTGCAGCCAATGGGAGCTTCGAGACACTGGTGATATTTTATCAAAGGTCGTCTCTCTGTAAGTCAGCAGAGCTGCTAAAAACATTCTGGTTGGTTACTATGACACAAAAAGAGAGGCTATCAATGTGATGCTATTAAGTCAGTACGGAGCTGTGCTGTTAACCCAAAGGTGGTACCTTTCTGGGGGTTCCAAGCCAACAGGGGGTCTATAGGAGAAACATGGGCAATACCCAACCAGGCAATTTACAGTCTTTCAAAACCTCCTGGAAGGTCAGCTATCAATTGGCTCCGACTCAACTGCAATGAGTAGTTGTTGTTGCTATGCACCATCAAGTTGGGACTGACCCATAGCTGTGCCTCCAGGGGGTTTTCAGAAGCGGTTTATAACGTGGGAGGAGACGGCCCATCCTCCTGAAGAGCACCTCGTGGATTTGAAACGTCTGCCTTTGGGACTGCAGCACAACTTCTTACCATAAGTTCACCAGAGTTCCCTAGAAGCTATCCTAGTGATAGCCTTTTATTCTGAGTGGTCCTTGAGACATTTATTGTCCACTGATTGGCTTGAAATCTAACCTTGGAGGTTTCCAACCATGGGACAGGCCAGATATACTATTCCTTCTTGTGAAGAAAAAACTCCCAGGGCCATATGGTTTATCCTGACTTTGGCTGTCACTGAAAATCTCAGTGTTCCAGATCCTCAGAGAGAGCCTTAGATCAAAGAGTCAGAGGCACTGAGTCCTGTACAGGGTGTTAAGTTGAAAAATATGTTCCTTTTAGGAGTTCAAGAAACTGATGTTTCTTATATAATTTTGTAATTATCTCTACCTCAAACACAATGCCAAAACATCCTATACAAAAGGAATAGAATTTCACATGTTTTACCCCTTAGGCATTTACTCACCCGAAAAGATATATGAATGTGGTGAGAAAAGCCGCACCAAGAAACTCCTGATAAAATACGATACCTATAATAAGGACAGAAGACAAAATCACTCTTAGGAGAAGAATATTTATAACAGGCACATGCTGCTTTAAAATTATATTAATATATTATTTTGTCCTAAATGTAATTGCCCTTAAAATACATGTTCAATAGCTGAATTTTAAAAACTCTGTATGTTCTGTTTTCAATTATTCTAAAAAAACCTCCAGATTTGTAGACCTCATGTAAATACCGGTTGTTTTTGTACCATCAACTAGGAACTCATAGCTGACCCTCTAGTGAGTTTTCAGAGGCAGTAAATAGCAAGGGAGAATCTTTCTCTTACAGATCATCTGGTGGATTAAAAATATGTACGTTTGTGTTGGCAATACAATTCTTCACCATAAGCCACCAGAGTCCCTTAATAAGTACCAGTTGTTGTTGTTATGTGCCATTGAGTCAGATATAACCCACAGCAACTCTAAGAACAATTGTTCTGAACACTCTCCTATCCTGTGCCATTCACTGTGGTCAATCCACTTGGTTGAGGGTCTTCCTCTCTTTCATGGTCCCTTTACCTTCCCAAGCATGATGTCTCTCTCCAAGGAATAACTTCTCTTAGCAACATGCCCAGAGTATCTGAGGCAAAGCTTCATCTTTGCCTCCAAGGAGCACTCTGGCTGTATCTTCTCCAAGACATACCTGTTTGTTCACTGGCCAGTCCATAGGATCTTCAGTACTCTTCTCTAACACCACAGTTCAAAGGCATCGGTTCTTCTTTATTTCCCACTGCTAACCCCATATCTCCAAGAACAAGTCTGACTAGACACTTTCCCACTCCTTCTCTTTGCATCTCCTGACTGCTGGTAACAAGCGTGTTGACTGTGGTTCCAAATAAGATGAAATCATGGACAGTCTCAATCCTTTCTGTGTCGATCATGATGTTGCTTCTTGGTCCAGTGGCAAGGATTTTATTTTCTTGATGTTGAGTACCAGTAAGTCAACATAATTGAAACTTCTGCCAACAGAAATTTCTGACATAGCCCTAGGAATTGCTCCACTGAAACATGCAAGGAGAGACAGCTCTAGTGGTCATTTCTCACCTACAGTTCTAGGCCAGACATGAACAAGTCTCACCTGAGTGCTCGGGTGGACTCTGGGTTCTCTGATTGCATCTGCCTCTGTTGCTGTGTGACCTCCTGGTCTGGCTGTGTGCCCACCTGGGTAGCAGAGGCTGTGAAGACTATTCTAGCAACCAGAGGGCTACTACATCTTTATTTCCCTCTGCAAACTCCATATCTCATCTCTCTCTTCTGGGCTTTTTTTCTGGGTGAAATAAAACATAGAGATGCCATCTGCTCTGATAGGTTTTCTTTTCTCTTGGTTCACATCAATGGTTCATCTTGGTCTAAAGCCTTTATAAAGTCTTATGAAACAATATAGCCTACTTTATATATTGCCTGGGATTAATATTTGTGTGTGTATGTGGTGTTAGCCTGCCAGCCAGTCAACACCTAGTTATTGAGTGTCTCCTAATTGCATTTCTAAGTGCTGGAGATGGCATACTGCACAAGACACAGTCCTTAAAGAGCTGCTTATCTGGAAATAATGTTTTTACAGGAAGATACCATGACTAGCTGTAATGACCATGTGTTAAATTAATGAACATTCCTGAAACATTTTCCCATGTTGCTCTGCACATCTTGTAATCAACGTAACATTTCCATGTTATTTACTAAGCTGATGTGCCACCATCTTGATTTTTTTCTGAAGAGCATGTTAGATTGCTTCTATTGCCTATCCTCACCTAGTATTTTTAGGGTTTGTTCTTGTTGGAGCTTTCAGGTGCATTTCTACAAGCAGAATTTCTTTTTTTTTTTCCTTAAAATTTTTAAATAATTTGTTTTACTCTTTTACTTAGAAAGTTCATATACATTGTTTATCAAACTGGATCTTTCCCATTGATTTTACCCATCTCTCCCTCCACCCATCAAATTGTGAGACACTATGATTAACCACCCCCCAACCCCTGCCTAGCCTCACCTCTCTGCTCTTCCCCCTGATCCCCCCCTTGGATCCTCATACACATTCTACAATAATAGTCTTATACAGTATTTGTCCTAATGGGACTGAGTCAGTTCACTCAGCTTAATGTTCTCCAGTCCCTCCCTTAGGTAGTAATTTACAAAATCATTGCTGCTTCGTGCTGCATAGTATTCTGTTGTGTGAATGCACCATAATTTCTCAATTAATTTGATTGTCACACAATTTTTAAGTGTATATACAAGGTTACAATGTCCTATAGCTTTTTAAATATGTGAATACCATTAGGAAAAAGTTTTAAATACTTTTTCATAATTACCAATATTGTGATAGAGCAACAAAATAACAGAGGGGTTTGTAAACATGATGCCAATAGACTTCCTTGTTACACATTGTTGTTGTTGTTATGTGCCGTTGAGTCGCTTGCGACTCATAGCGACCCTATGTACAACAGCCATAAACTCTGCTCTATCCTGTGCCAATCACACTGTCTCTGACACTCCCATCCCGATTATCCCAGTCACTGAATCAATCCACCTCATAGAGGGCCTTCCTCTCCTGCGCTGTCCCTCCACCCTACCAATCATGATGTCCCTCTCTCCTCACAACATGTCCAAAGTATGTTAGATGGAGCCTCAGAATCCTTGCCTCCAAGGAGCCACCTGGTTTAACCCTTTCCAGGATGAATCTGTTTGTTTTCTTGGCAGTCCATGGTACTCTCAATACTCTTCTCCAGCACCACAGCTCAACGGCATCAATTCTCCTTCTATCCTCCTTGGTCGTTGTTACATAGTGACCACAAATCCTCAGTTTATTAAACAAAAACAATATAACAACAAACTACTTAAATATATTGTGAAGTGTGATAAAGCAAGATATATTTGTATAAAAGGTGATCACAATCATTAGTCATTGGGAAAAAAACGCAGATCAAAACTACAGTGAGTAGGTTTTGAGATTAGGGAGTGCTATTACAAGCAGAATTTCTGTTTCAAAGAGCAGGAACATTTTCAAGGGTCACAATAAAAACTGTGCAACTCACTTTTGGGAGTTCATGCCACCCCAGTTCAGGAGAGTGTCTGCATTACTGATGCCTGGTTAGCATCAACTGTTTGGTAAAGAGAATTAAACAAGAGCTTCACTAAGTCGGCAGGCAACTTACGGGCAAGACAAAGGTATGTGGTTTGAATCCACTGGCCATTCTCTGTGCAATTACTGCCTCTGAAAACATCCTGGAGAGTCAGTTGTGGGTTGGTTCCAACTCGATGATACACAAAACAACAATCATAAACTCTATAAACAGACTTTTAGAGCCATTTTAGGCTTTTAGCAAAACTGTGGAAAATACAGAGCATTCCCATATATTCCCTCTTTCCCTGCACACTATTACCACTATTGTTAACACTGGGCATCTCTGGGACACATTTGTTACCACTGATGAACCAATATTGATATATAATTATTAATGAGAAGTCTACAATTAACATTCAAGTTCACATTTTCTGTTGTACAGTCTGATGGGTTTTGCAACGTGAAGAAAATGTGTCCCCATCATAGAACCATACCAAATCATTTCAATGCACTATTGTTTGTATTTTAAACTGTACTTCTTGATGGAGGGGGAGAGAAACTCATCAAAATGCTTCACTTGGATTCTGCTTTAGTGACAATAGCTGTTAGCACTCAGAAAGTCTCAGCCTCCCTGACTCATTTATTTCTTGGTGTGCTGAGTACTGAGATGCAGCCCTACTGATTCTCTTCGAGAGTCTTTCTCCTCCTGGGACCAGCATTCTCTGCACATCTTCACGCACATTAATATTAACTCGTAGGCTGTATGTAATACTTATGACTCTTTGGCTTCATTCCTTTGTTTTCCCCATAATTCTAGGGCACACAAATTATCCATCTTTTTTAACTTTCCTCAACAGGAATAAAATGTGAAAAGAATTTAGGTGCCTTAGAATATCATCTTTTTCTTTAAATGGTAAGTTCCATTTTTAAAAGCAGAAAATAAATTAATTTTTTTTAAATTGCTCACTGGCAGTCATGCTGTTTGCCATGAAATAAGACAAGATGTGCCAATTAAGAAAGAGAGAATCCCAGATTGCCATTAAAATATATTAACTTTGCATTGAGAAATGAACTCCTCAGATGTGAAGGTAAACATATCGCACAAACCAATAAAACAGGGAACATTGATACTAAATTTAAGGAGCTCTGGGGGCATAGACCATAAGGGGTTGGGCTGCTAATACAAATGCTGCACCTCTCTGGTGGTTTGAATCCACCAGCTACACTTCAGGAGAAAGATTGGCAATGTCCTCCCGTGCAACTAACAGCCCTGGAAACCCAATGAAGGGTCAGCCATGACTCTAACTGGATGAGATGACAATGACACAGTATACTAAATTTAGAAATATTATATTTAAATATATTGCATTTTAGTTTGGGGCAAGCAAAAACCTATACTTTTTTGGTTGTTTTGTTTTTGTTTTTGTTTTACCACTGTTGTGTTTGTTATATTAAAAAAATAACTGTCCATCAAAAGAAATGAACCATAAGAGTAGAAAGGAAAAGAGAGGCCAGATCAGAGAGATAACAGTTTTTCCTCTTGTCTGTCTGGCCCTCCCTGGAACATGGAACTGATTTTTGGGTTCCATTCTCTATCAAGCTGCTGAAGGGTACATAGGGAGGGTTAATAGAAATGGAGACACCTGGCCCAGAGACAAGACTCAACAGGTCCGTTACAGCTGCAATGATTATCAGAAGGAGAAGACTCCAGAAAACAGAACCACGAAGAATGTCCTGAATTCACAAAGAAGTTAATTTCAGCCCCAATAAAAAAAAAAACAAACAACCCCAAACAAACACAACAATCTGCTGTCACTGAGCTATTTCTGACGCACAGGACCCTCCGTCCAGTTTCTGAAGCTGAAAGTCTTTACTGGAAGATCCCCTTGGAGCAGCTGGTAGATTCAAACAGTTTCCCTTTTGGTTAACAGTGCAACATATAATACACAATGCCACCAGAGCTTCTCAGATAATTTGTGATCCATAATAGGGGTGAGCTGCCTTGCGAGTTAGCAAGCACTGGAGTACAATCACAAAGCAGAAAAACCTTCCAGGAGTGGCACCCACTTCCTAAACAACATGCCTCTGGAAACTCTATGAACTTTGACAAATGTCGATCGTTGTAGAGGGGCTTCAGGATTTTTGTTCATAGGGTCACTATGAGTCACGCTCGACTTGAAGGCAATCAACAACAACAACAACAACAACAACAACAACAACAGGGGATGTTATGGAGGTAATTCAGGGAACGGGTGGAAGCTAGAGAGGTATGAACTGTACAGTTCCTGTAAGCCAAAAATGTCTTGATTTATGTTTGTGTGTTGTAGAATTACCTAAGAATAGAAAGCTAAAACTCACCTGCAATAATGGCACTGATCGTAAAGAAAACATGGTTAATGGGCACCACCATCGTCATATTGTAGAGTTTTGTGGCTTGATTCAGGAACCTAGAGCAGAAGGCATGAAGTGAATCTCTGGCTTTAAGAGACGCTCAACAAGAACTTAACAATAACTTCAAGAAATGCCTGTTCTTTAGCCAGAACTACAAAGAGAAAGGAAGTGCAGGAAAAGGGCATTTCCAATCAGCAGTCATAGCTTATATGCATCTGATGTATGAGATCAGATGTCAGGTTTTATGGTCTGTTTAAACCAACAACAGTAACAATGAAAAGCAATTAATCATATTCCGAGGCCACAGAAGTTTGAGTTGGAAGCGATTCAAGCTGCTGGACCAGTATCACACTGGGGCTGATTCATTAGGATAGACCCTAGAATCTGTTAAATATCATATCTGGGGAATAGCACAGCATCCATTGACATGCCACGTGCCAAGAGAGAAGATGGAGCAGCAAAGGAATGTTTAATGTTTCAAAAGCAAAGAGCGGGGCTCCAGCTGCAGTGCACATGTGGGGAGCTCAGCTTCTCACTTACTTCGGCCACCAACACGATTTCAGGTTCCCACAGCTGCCTTGTCCCCTTGGGGGACTAAACTTTTCCTTTTCTAAAGCAATGGATTGCACTGATATCACCTGAGTGCTTTAAAAAACCACAAATGCTTAGATTTTTTACCCCAGGGCAGATGGAGAAAAAAATGATTCCAGGCATGCACACGCATATGTGTGTATGCACATGTGTGTATAATGTACGTATTCACATATATGTACAAATGCACGAATATACACACAGATGTATAAACAAATCAACCTCCTCTGATGATTTCAATGGACAGCCAAGGTTGAGGACCACAGCTATACACTGGGAAGGATTCAGGGACCAAAAAAGAGATAGGAACATACTGTCTCTTCTATTTTATCTGCCTTTACACTCATAAAGGGAAGTATAAAGATAATGATACTAATCACTAGATTTTAAAGTCTATTGCTGTCCTGATTAATTCAGAAGAAAGAGACAAGGAGCAGAATATTAAGATTCAGGAATTAGAAAGTCTTAGAATGACCAACAAAACCATGGTAAAACACTGAGTTCCTCCAATAACTTCCTACAGCCCTTGGACCAGAGACCATCTCCAGCCCATGACTATTCAACAATATGGGCACTGGCTTTCTGGCTGGCACTGGAATGGTGCTTTTGCACAGCACTGTGGGGTGAACAGAAACCTTTCTGTTCAATTCAAGAGAGATCAGCAGGCAAGGGCACAACAGCAAAGAGAAATGGCAGGGGAGTGATCTGAGCAGATGGAGGGGGAAGATGGGGGAGAGTAAAGCAAGAAATTAAAAATGTACCATGTCACCACTATTAGGCCCCAAGAGAAACATAAAACAATCACTCCGCGATCCCATGGGTTCAAAGAAAATTCTGGCCAAAGATGCAAAAGTTCTGGAGAAAGGATTTCCCTCCCGGCCAAACGTCTGGTTTTGTCCATCTCTGAGCAATTAATGAGCATGAGCTAAGAAATGAAGGTGAAGGGTTCATGTATTTCCTATATTTAGCATGAAATCCTGGACGGGGACCTGCCCCTTTGATTTATTGCTAATGACAACCTGTGTACGATGGATATTAATTACAAGCAGAAGAGCATCAGGAAAGTATCAAGGAGCACTTAGCTGGATTAGGGCCGGACTTTAGGACTCACCAGGCAGGAAAGCGATGCTTTGTGGAAATGGCTTATTGGATGCGAAGGACAAAACAAGGCATGGTAAGAAGCAAAGGAAAAGCTGTAGGCCCTTCACCTTTAGAAATCAGTTCTAGTTCATTTCCATTATCATCCGGAGCCAACAGAGATGAAGGAATGCTCAGACACAAAAGATTAAGGAGTATGTAGAAGCTAACTTACTTGACTTGGAAAACACAAGATGTTATCATGATGATAAACATGATATAGAAGATGGGATAAGACAGTTGCATTTTATCCGTCACAGAAAAAGTGATCATGCCTGAGACTGCCTTTACAGAAATAACAGTCAATGAAGCTGAAAAAGAAACAAAACAAAACCGCAAATAAAACACATATTTTGGCACATAAATAAGTATCTCATGCTAACACGGTAGAATTCAATATGCCAACTGCACTCTAAAAAGGAACACTGTTGTGAAAGGCATAAGGTAGCATGTGACGGTGACCAAGCAGTGGCTGCCTACCTCAAGCTGTGCTGGACTTTAAGTTTGTTTAGAGCAGCCAATGATCTATGGTTGGGTACTTTTTAGCTTTGGAGGAAGATGCACATTTCCAACCCTAATTGCTGAAAGAATGCCTCTGAGGTTATAATTACTGGTAGATGAGAAAGTGGAGAATAATGAAAGGTGGAGATAAGAAAAGTGAGACTGTCCATGAGACTTTAATGGGAAAATAACTATTTGACGCTCCAGAAAACTGTTAAAGCCAAATACATCAGAAGAGTCAAGAATGAGAATCAATTCAACTCCCTCAGTTTCTGAAGACTTGTACTGGGTTTATGTGTAGGACTTTTTTTTTTTTAATAAATAGCTATAAGTTTCATTAAAAATAGGTCACCTTCCCACTTCTTTTTCACAAAGTTGCTAAGGAAATAGAACCAGAGACAAGTACTCATTTCTCAAGAGCAAACCACATAGCCTTTAGATTTTTATGTTGTTGTTGCAGCTGTCAAGCTAGAACTGACATATCTGACCTTCTTGTGGGTTTTCAGGGATTGTAACTCACACGGGAGGAGAATGCCCAGTTTTCTACCTTGGTGCAGCTGATGGATTTGAACTGCCTGCTTATGAAGTGGCAGCACAATTCCTTACCCTTTAGGCCACTAGAACGTCTATGATTTGCCTGAGCAATAGGTATTTTGTATATTAAAAAGGAACCTACTCTTATGCAAGCAAATTTATCATAAGACTTCATATAACAATTAAAGAGTGATGTGATAAAGGTTTTATCACTATTAAAACAAGGAAGCATTGTCTGGTAACACAGTTGGTAGGAAGAAGACAGGCCCTTCTTTTTGTTTTAGGTCTCTTGAAGTTACCGGTGCATGTAATTCCATAATTTATCTGAAACCCACAGAAAGTTAAAAATAATTTTTTACATGAAATCAAATAATTATATGTCAAAGGCAATAAATATGAAACTGGCATCTTCCCTTTGTTGCTGCAGATCTTCTTGGTCATAACATACCCTGGCTTCCTCTTTTTCAGATTTAAAAGGTATTATTTCTCTTTTCATAGACACATTAAAGAAGAATTATTTTAAAAACAGATAGAGATGGCCAGCCAGGAAGCAATCCTCATAAGTTTCTTTCCCCAAATCTGAAAAGTATATTTTAACTTGAAGGGTACCAGGGCACAGTTCCAATTTAAGGATTTTCTTCCGTTAAAAGTCATACTGAATAGCGACCAGGTGACAAAGATCTGAGAGGAACAGAGAGAGAGAGGGGTCTTACATTGGGCCCCTTCCCATCGTACTGCCTTTTGTCATGATCCTTTTACAAACTTTCGCTGATTCAGGGGCTAGTTACAGTTTAGCTGGTCTAGGAATTTTAAATATCTGCAGAGATCTGTGTGCCACTGGATGGGTTAAGTTTGTGAGGTTAACTGTTGAGGGACGTTTATTTCCTTCTAAACACTGCCTGAAATTAGAGTACAACGTGGTTATGGCCTTGTGGTCTGAACCACCAGGATTCCCAAAGGAATAATTAACAGAGAAGGAACTGAGCATATTGTTCCATTAGAGTCTGAACTTCAGACTTGCAAAGGACTTTAAAGATCATCTAATTCAACCACCATCCAATGCTAAATTACACTTAAACACAACTCAAAAACTAGAATTCTTTATTAAACAGCTAAAACAACCCATTAACTGCTATCAATCATTACATTTTCCAAGCATATACAGCCATCGCTATTTATCAACTGCTATTTATCATCATCTTGTAAGTTATTTCTAGGCTGGTGTAGAATACTTACTAACTTTTTCTAGGGTTGGGGGAGAGGAGAATAGGTGGGAAAATAAAATTGTATATATGGTGTTACTCTAATGTTGGATATGTAAAAATAATAACTTATGTATGTAAAGGAAAAATAGAAGAAAAGGACATAAAAATATACCCTTT
Organism: Elephantulus edwardii; assembly: GCF_000299155.1. Taxonomy (NCBI): domain Eukaryota; kingdom Metazoa; phylum Chordata; class Mammalia; order Macroscelidea; family Macroscelididae; genus Elephantulus; species Elephantulus edwardii. The sequence goes on along the minus strand of NW_006400020.1, from coordinate 3,689,836 downwards.
CATTTAATGTAAACAGAAAGTAATTTAAATTTTAAGGATAAAAGTATATCCGTTTATGAAAAGCTGGAACATGCAGGAAAGTATTGGAGAAAAATTAAAAGCACCTTTAACATAAACTCTCTACCACAAGGCACTTTCAACATTTTGGTATCTTTCTTTTTAGTTACTTTTCTATGCCTAAATATGTATATACTGTAACATGTGAATCATATACTATATATTGTTTATGAACCTATTTATTTATGCCTTCATGCATTTTATACGTCATTAAGTATTCTTCTAAAGCATGGTTTTATTGATCTTTATGTAAATACATGATTTATTTTTACAACTCCCCACTTAGGGATATTTAGATTATATCCCCCCTTTTTTGCTATTAAAAATGACCCTGTGATGAATATCTTTGCATATAAATCTTTATATGTCATTCTGATTATTTCTTTAGGAAAATTATCCTCCCATAGGTATTAAAATTTTTCTTTGTAACTTTCCTAAATCCCATTAATAAACATTTATTACAGTCATCATTACAACAGCTCCACTTTTTCCTAACATATACTAACTCATTTTAAAAATTTGGCTGAAGGGTTACTGGGCACTCAGCCTTAGGAAGCTCACTGCTAATCCAAAGGTCACATCCCTCCGGCAGTTCACATCTTGTGTCTCTGAGGGAGAAAGACGGGCAATATCTTCCTGTGCAGAATAATACAGCCTCAGAAACCCACTGGAGGGTAAGCTATGAGTCAGAACTGACTTGACAGCAATGAGAGAGAGAGGTAGACAGACAGACAGACACACACACACACACACACACACACACAAAGAGACAGAGAGGTTGTTTATTCTGAATTTGTCATCAATAGCTCCTTGTGAGGTCTTTCTTAGATTGCTATGGATGCTTCTTCATTAGAGACATAAATACTGTCAGTCTGAAGAGTAAGGTGTGCCTGATCCAAGCCATGGTCTTCTCAATTGCATGTTATGCATCTGAGAGTTGGACAATGAATTAGGATGACAAAAGAGGACTGATGCCTTTGAGTTGTGGTTCTGGAGAAGAGTACTGAACATACAATGGACTGCCAAGAGAACAAACAGATTTGTCCTGGAGAGGGTGAAACCAGATTGTTCCTTGAAGGCAAGGATTTTGAAATCAGGTGGGGGCCAGTCCTTGGAGAAAGACATCATGCTTGGAAGGTGAGATAGTCAGCACAAGAGAAGAACCACCTCAGTGAGATGGATTGACATGGTGATGGTAGCAATAGGGTCAGGTATGTTGGCGACAGTAAAGTTGGCTCAGGATAGGTCAAGGTTCAGAGCCATTGTTCATAGGGTTGTTATGAGTTGTAGTCAACCTGACAGCACAGCAGCAACAGTAACAACTAGTGACATTAAGCATTTTTTATTGTATTTGTTGGCCATGTAAATGTGTTCTTGCTATCTAATAACTATGAGCAAAATAGCTAACAAAGTAATCTGCAGATTTTTTATTGTTCACAATGTTATTGTTAAATGGCAGGAGTTATTTATGCTTTCTAGACATTAAATCCTTATCTGATAGGGAGTTCTCTTAGATTTTCTCTCATTCATTGTCACTCTGTTGATAAAGTACTCTAAGGCACTAATGTTTCTAAACTTTAATAAATTCTGATTTATCTTTTGTTGCTCATGCCTTTGGTGACATTTCTAAGAAGTCTAAATTTATATATTGTCTAAAACTAGAACTCTAAGAATTACCTCTATTGTTTGGTATGATAATTTTATAGTTTTAGTCCTTACATTTAGGTCATTGATCTGTTTTCATTTAATTTCGTATATGGTGTGAGGTATGGGCTGAGCATCATTCTATTACACTGTAGGAATCCAACTGTCTCTATTTCTTAGTTAATAGTTTTATAGTACAAATAATTTATAATAAAGAAACATTCCTATCACTTTACATCAATTCCAATTATTGTTTCATAAGTATTTTTAATCACAACAAATATAAGATTTCGTGTGTGACTTCTTTCATTTTACATTAACCCTAGACATTTTTTTTCAAGCTGCCACATAATTTTCTGTTGGTTTTCTGTTAAAGCCATTAGTGATAACTGTAAGGTACTCAAATATCTCAGAAGAGTATTAATGAAGAGAAGTTATTTTGCTTCCTAATTTTTTTACTGCAATATGACTACTTCTGGTATTTCACCATTGATTATATTCAGCTTCTGAAATCTCCTCAGATGCATTTGATAATCTCCAAAAACCCACTGGAAACTCAACTATGAGTCTGTTCTGATTCAATGGCATAACATAACATAACATAACATAACATAACATAACATAACATAACATAACATAACAACATAACATAACATAACATAACACAACATAACACAACATAACATAACATAACAACATGATATAACATTAGTTTAAGAATATTATGTTTTGTTTTGTTTTATAAACCACTCAACTGTATTCTTATTTTGTTGCACATCTTTGAAAAGGAATGGATATTAAATTTTAAAATGTCTTTTCTGCATGTATTAAGATAATTATATCATATTTCCCTTGTATCACTAATGTGGGAACTATATTAATGGATTTCTTAAAGAACCATGTTTTCATTCACATAATTAACTAATTAGCTAGTTAATGAATTCAAGTGTTTATTATGTGTTCACTACTCTCAGTTCCAGGAAAAGTCTACATAATATAAATACAACTGACATGAGATCTGGGTTCTCAGAAGACTAAGCTGGCAAAGAACACAAGCACATAATATACAAATATAGAAGTAGAATGTGACATGCATTCACAAATGGTTATAATGAAAGAAAAAGAAGTGACTATGTTACCACAATTAGGCTGTGATGACATTCACTTTGGAATCTATTCACCAATACCTTATTTAACATTTTAATTTCAGTATTCAGTGGTGAAGTCAGTGCACACTGTCCTTTATCTGTGCTATCATTTTCAGATAGTGTCAGTATTATAGAGAAAAGAAAAAGAGAGAGAGAGAGAAAGCTTCATGTCCTCAAATATTCTCATATCAGAATAATGTGTTCTTACAGATTTGAAAATAATATCTCTGAAACTATCTTGTTTTTGTTGTTATGGGTCATCGAGCCACTTGCAACTCATAGTGACTCTATGTATAATCACATTGAACCCTATCCTATCCTGAGTCCCTCACTGTATCTGACACACCTATACCCGTTACCCCAGTTACTGTGTCAATCCATCTTATCCAGAGTCTTCCTCTCCTGTGCTCTCCCTCCACCCTTCCAAGCATGATGTCTTCCTCCAAAGACTTGTCTCTCCTGACTACATGCCCAAAATATGTGAGACAGAGTCTAAAAATCCTTGCCTCCAAGAGCAGGTTGAATTCACCCTCTCCACGACAGATTTGTTAGTTCTCTTGGCAGTCCATGGTTTGTTCAATATTCTTCTCCAGAACCACAATTCAAAGGTATCAATTCTTTTTCTGTCATCTTAAGTCATTGTCCATCTCTCTGATGCATAGCAAGGAACTGTTAAGACCATGACCTGGATCAGGCACACCTTAGTCTCTAGACTGACATTCTTGCTCTTCAGCACTCTGGAAAGGTCCCTGACAACGGATTTTCTTCATGCAATTAATCTTTTTATTTCCTGACTGCTGTTGCCAAGAGTGTTGATTGTGAAACTGAGCAAGCTAAAATTGTTCACAATCTCAATCTCTTCTCCATCTATCATGATGCTACCAATCATCTAGGCATACTTTATGTCTAAGATGGATATTTCAACACTTTCCTTTATTTGCTTCTTTGTTATTTTCCATGAAAAAAAATCAGTGATGTATTCAACTTTCCATATTTACTTGCACATTGCAAACTTGATATTTAACTTTGAGTATGCATTTTCCTTATTTTCTTTTAGTGGAGCATCCTTTAGTAGCTACTTTTAAAGGTTCTTTTAAGATTCTTTTAAGTTTCTTTTTAAAAAATATTTTTTAAGTTTCTTTTAAGATTCACAGGTTGTTTCTTGATTTCCTGCTTCTTGAATTTTTGCCTTTATTAATAGCTTCATTCTGCTTTTCTCAATTTATTTCAGAGTTTTTGTTTTTTTCCTAATTTTTTTCAGTTGAGTGCTTAATTACTTACACCTAAAAGAATGAATTTTCTTCTCAACATAACTGTCAATAAAATGTTATGTGATATTGAGTTGGCTCCATTTCATATCAGCCCTTTACGCATGAGAACCAAACAGTGTCTGGTACCATCCTCACTAATGTTGCTAGGTTTAAACCCAGTGTTGTATAAATTAGGAAACAATTATAGGTTTCTCTGTTGAGTGTTTTATAATAATTTTATAAAACATATGCTCTAATGAAACCTTGATTACTCTTCCGACTCAGCACATTTGAAAGAAAGAATCATGAAAATGGCCAAGTAGTGGAGTTTTGTTAGTTTCTCTTTTTGTTTTGTTTCTTGATTTTATTTCACTGTGATCTGAGAATGTGATCTGTCCTATATCAACTTTCTGGAACCCATCAAGGATTTCTTTGTGGCCAAGTAGATGATAAACTTCTGCAGCACAGGCACTTGAGAAGGGGAGTAGCCACTGTTTTTTTGTATTTGGAATTCTTTATTAGAGCTACTAGATCAAAGAAGTATTCAGACGCCCCATCTTGGCATATTTTTCTATCTACTTATCGTCCATGAACTGAGCAAAGTCCCCTATTCCTCCCAGCTTATTTACTTAATTTTTTTATTCTCCGTAGATTTCTTGTTATCTATTAGGTATGATCCATGTTAACTATGATCTAATATGTAACAGAATAGTATTCTTTTGTTGGTATAAATGAACACATTTGTTTTGTTTTTAGAAATTAAATTTTTTAAAATTTTTTATTGGCTTGTATACAAAATTCGTATACACTGTGTTTCATTCATATACATTGTATTTAAATGACCACTTTTTGTCTCATTTATGTTTCTGCGTTGATTTTTATGTAGATAGTAATATCACAATCTCCTGCTTACTTTTACTTTCAACTTAAGTTACCTTACTTTGTTGTTGTTATTATGTGCCACCGAGTCAACTATGATTCAGTCACCCTATGTACAACAGTTCTGAAGGCCTGCCCTTTCTTGAGCCAATCTCATCATTTCCGACAGACCTAATCCCATTTCTCCAGTCATTGAGTAAATTAATCTCATTTAGGGTCTTCCTCTCCTGCTCTGTCCTTCCACCCTTCCAAGCATGATGTTCTTCTCTAAGGGCTGGTCCTTCCTGGCCACATGTCCAAAGTATGTCAGATGGAGCTTCAGAATCCTTGCCCCCAAGGAGCAACTTGATTTCACCCTCTCTAGGATAAACCAGTTTGTTCTCTGAGCAGTCCTCTTCTCTAGCACCACATCTCAAAGGCATCAATTCTCCTTCTGTCATCCCTAGTCATTGTTCAGCTTTCTGATGCATAGCAAGTAACTGCAAAGACCATGGCTTGTATCAGGCACACCTTACTCTCAAGACTGAAATCATTGCTCTTCAGTACTCTAGAGAGGTTCCTGACAACAAATTTTCCCAATACAATCCATCTTTTATTTCCTGACTGATGGTGCCAAGAATGTTGATAGTGGAACCAAGCAAGCTGATGTCATTAACAATCCCTTCTCCATCTACTTTGCATTAGAGGACTTTTATGTTTTCTTATTCTTTTTTTCTAATGAATTTGCTAAAAATGCTTAATTTTTAAAAAAATTATTTTATAGTTTTTTGCTTACAAAGTTTGTATATATTGTGTTCACACTATCCCACATTCACCTAGTGTTTCATACAATCATTCCCATTAATTTTTTATGATGACTTTTATGTTTGTGGCCAAAATATTTCACAACCAGAAAGGGTACTGGCCAATTAGAAAGAGCCTGGCCTGCCTGTCTTTCCAACACTGGAGGAGGTTCATATTGGCCTCTGGCATTAATAAAACCTGTACTGTCAATTTGATTTCAACTCGTAACAATTTATAGGGGGAGCCCTGGTAAAGATTTATAGCCTTGGAAACCAGAGGGTTATATCATCCTATAAGGTCACTATGAGTTGGAAGGAATAAAGGTAAACCTTTATGGAAGCAGACTGCCACATCTTTCTCCCATGGAGCAGCTGGTGAGTTCAGTTAGCAGCCAAGTTCTTACCTTTGTACCACTAGGACTCCTTGTTGCACTGATACTTAACTGTTAATCAGGGCAGACCTGGGGGCATTTGTGGGGGAAAGGGGAAAGAGACTCTCACGGGCTTTGGGAAGAAGTTACTTTATTAACTCTTACTAGCTGATGGCTGAATCCAATTTGAGAGTCTTTCTATTTCTACTACATAAACTTACCCTATTTACTTTTACAATCATAACCAATATGTATGATATTACTTCAGTTATATAAAATGTCCTTTATTTTCCATCTTTTCTTAAGTAATACACATTTTCTATATTGCTTGCTTTTGTTTTATCTGGTTATCTGCAAAGAAAAAAAATGATAAGTTCTTTTTCTTTGCTTGATCATCAGCACACCTGAGCATGTTTAGTGTAAAGTTCCTCTAAGGAACTATCCCAAACAAAAATGTTCTGACACTAAAGAGAGAACTGGTCAGGGAGATGAAGAAATCCCAGTACCCCATTAATGTAGGGGCTGACAGTCTGCCCCAATGACACAAGTACAGCCTACACAGTAACAGGAAACAACATACAATGTATGAAACATCTTACTGGCAAAGAAGGGGCAAAGGAAGAATTTAAGTAAACTCCACAAAAGAGAATTTCCCACATGATTATAGAGCTTTGTACTAGTATATATGAATATATGTGGATGTGTGTGAGAATAAGAAAGAAAAGGATAGAGAAAGGGAGAGAGAGAATACAAAACACAAGAATATATTGACATATGTATAAGCTCTGGTGGCTTAGTGGGTAAGGGGTTGTGCTGCCAATTCAAAGATGAGTGGTTCAAATCCACCAGCTGCTCTTCAGAAGAAAGATGGGCAATCTCCTCTTGGGCTATTTATTGCTTCGGAAAACCCACTGGAGGGTTAGTTGTGAGCCAGTGCCAGCTCAATGACACATAACAATAATATGTAAGCATCAGTCTTTCAAGTCTTACAAGGTGACTTGGGAGAGAAAGCATTACATGAGTGGAAAATGAGTCAAAGAAATGCTGTATTTAAGAAATACTGCATAAAAAAAGAAATACTGCAATATTTAATATTAAACATATTTTAAACAGTTTGGAAAAAAAAGAAGCTATTTCTTTCTCATTCCTAACACAAAAATTACTATTGTGTTCATGAATTTGTTCCCCCTTTGGTATTTCCAATTATTTACAAAGGAAAAAAAAAATCCTCAAACTACCAGTTTGCAGATTCTAAGAAAAAAAACCTCTAAATATATTTTTAAAGAATTAAATATATCTCAATTATACGCATATGCATGTGAGTTATAATTTGCATTATTTAAAACTCACTGTTACAAAAGTGAGGTAAAGCACAGAAACAGTGAGAAAGAAATAGAACGTTCAATTATTTTGCTTTCAATCTCTTTTCTGACTTAGCATGACTAGAATAAAGAATAAGAAAACGAAGTAAGTTCTTACCCAGGAGTGCCGCTAGGGTTAGCAAAATCACAATGTGCTTCATTCCTTTTCTTTTATGGAAATACAGGAGAATGCAGAAAATTAATATTTCTAAAATCTAGAAATAAAAACAGTTAAGTAGAAATGACTTTATGTAAAGTTTTCCAATGTCACACTTTTCTTTTTATATTGCAAGTTTTCATATGATAGATGAAGATGACTTGGGTTCCTACCAGCAGCTGGCATTGAGTTGATTCTGACCTCTGGTAACCCTGTGTACACCAGAGGTGCAGAACAGTGTCCCAGAGGGTTTTCAATGACCAATTTTTCAGAAGTAGATCATCAGGACCTCTTCCAAGTCACCTCTGAATGAACTCAGCTGTCCCCTGTTAGCAGCTGAAACCAAGAGGTGCAAATACTTAACATGCTCATTGACTAAGCAAAAGTTTGGAGGTTTGATTCCATCCCTGTGTGCCACAGATGGGAGCCCTGGCAATTTTCATCTGGGAAAAATCAACCATAGAAAACTCTGCAGAGCACAGTTCTGCTCTGACCCACATGGTGTTACCATGAATCTGAGCCAAAAGGACTGGAGAATCTTCAGAAGGATTGCAAATGTCTGAGCACAGCAGTCCTCCAGACTCAGATCTCTACCACGTCTGTGCACCAGGGATGCTCAACTCGTGGTCTCCCTGCAACCCCATCTCTCCCATCCACTGTTTTCTAGACATACCATGTGCATGTTTGGTACCACTACCACACTCTACAAGACCCTCTGCTGGTATAGTGCAGTATGTGTTGTGCTGATACCTAAAAGGTCAGCAGTTCAAAGCCATCAGTTTCTCTGCTAGAGAAAGGTAAACAGTGTCCTTTGATAGATTTGTAGCTTGGAAACTTGATCGTGGGCACGAAGCATCAGTATCAACTAAACGACATTGGGTTTCAAGTAGGTATTAATTTTACTACCTAGACACTGGAGACTAAGGTGCGTCTGATACAGGCCATGGTCTCTGCAATCACTTGTTAGGCATCAGAGAGTTGGACAATGACTAAGGAGGATTGAAGGAGAATTGATGCCTTTGAGCTGTGGTGTTGGAGAAGTGTATTGAGGGTACCATGGACTGCTAGGAAAACAAACAGATTCATCCTGGAAAGGGTTAAACCGGGCTACTCCTTGGAGGCAAAGATTCTGTGGATCCATCTAACACACTCTGGACATGTTGTAAGGAGGGACCGGTCCTTGGAGAGGGACATCATGCTTGGTAGGGTGGAGGGACAGTGCAGGAGAGGAAGGCCCTCTATGAGGTGGATTGATACAGTGACTGGGGAAATCGGGATGGGTGTGTCAGAGACGGTGTGATTGGCACAGGACAGAGCAGAGTTTAGGGCTGTTGTACATAGGGTTGCTATGAGTCTAAAGTGACTCGACACATAACAACAACAACAACAGACACCATTCAATTCTTAATTTCTTACCTCCCAGTATGTTCCTCCTGAAGCCTTCACCCCCTTGGTTAATGACATCATTGTATAGCCTTTTGCACAAACTAGAGATTCCCCTCTGTTGTACCCCCTGACATTATCTCTGGATTAAATAGTAGTTTCTAATATGTGTCTTTGGTTTTATTCTTGCTTCTTTATCATGCATTGAGACAAATCTGCATGGCATACATAAAGGTATTTCTAGTAATGTGTCAAGCACTCACATGACTTCTAACTTTATTAAGAACTGTTGTGTACCGTTGAGTCAGAACCTACTCCTAGCTCACCCTCCAGTGGGTTTTAAGAGGCTGTAAATTATACAGAAGGAGAATGGCCATCTTTCTCCTGTGGAGCAGCTGGTGGATTTGAACTGTGTGCCTTTGGGTTGGCAGCATACCTCCTTAGCACTAGGCCAGTAGAGCCCAACAATAACTTTGATGTTTCCTGTGTACCTTTCCACTATTATCCTCCCCTCCTCTACCATTAGGGAGCTCTTGTGGCCTAGCAATAAGGAGCTGTACTGCCAACCTGAAGGCTTGTGATTTGAATCCACCAGCTGTTCTGTAGGAGAAAGATGGGCAATCTCCTGTGTGATTTACTGCCTCAGAAAACCTGCTATGAGTTGGTTCCAACTCCATGGTATATAACAACAATAACAATTCCTACTATAGGAAATAAGATACTGAATTTTGTGTTTATCATTCACTTTATTACATTTTTCTGCAACCGCAAAGAATATCCTCCTTAATTTTTCATATGTTTGAACTTTATAAAAGTGGAATAAAACTTGCTTTTATGGCTTGCTTTTCCATTCTACATTCTGTTTAGATTTGTTCTTGATGATACATGGATTAAAAAAAATACAAATTAGATTCCAGTTCTTCCCTTCCTTAACACTTTCTATAATTTCCCATTATAAATATTATGATCTAACTACGGTTAGAGCAAAATCCAAATGTTCCTCACTGAATAACAAAGGCCCTGCTGACCTTCCTGACCTCAGCTTGTACGCTCGCTCCAGACAGTCCACTTTTAAATTATGGTAAAATGTATAAAATGAAAACTTGGTTATTTCATAGGGATCAATTCAGGGACATTAATTCCATTCACCATATTATACAGCCATCATCATTCTGTATTTCCAAAAGTTGTGTTTGTTTTTTTTTATTGCCCCCAACTCAGTCAGTTCTCCTTAAGCAGTAACTCCCATTCTTCTCTTTCCCTTCAGCTCCTGGTAACTGCTAAGCTGTTGTTTGTCTCTTTATGTACCCACTCTGGACATTGCACAGGGAGTGCCGCATACAGGTTGAATAGGTATGGAGAGAATATACAACCCTGGCACTCTCTCTTCTCAATTTCAAACCAGGTAGTGTCTCCCTGCTGCATTCACACAGCAGCCTCCTGGTCCAGGTATAGGTTTTGCTTGAGCACAAGTACTCTGGGATTCCCATTCTTCTGAATGCCAGCCACAATCTGTTATGATCCACATTGACAAATGCCTTAGCATAGTCAATAAAGCACAAATAGACATTCTTCTGGTATTCTTTACCTTCAGCCAGGAGCCATCTGAATCTGACATCAGCAGTGATATCCCTGGTGCCACAGCCTCTTCTAAATTCTGTTTGAACTTCTGGCAGTTCCCTATGTACCATTATAGCTGTTTTTGAATGATCTTCAGCAGTATTTTGCTTGCATGGAATAGCAATGATATTGTTCAATAGTTCCCACATTCAGTTGGATCACCTTTTTTTGAGAATAGGAACAAATATGGATCTCTTCCAATCTGTTGGACAGACAGCTGTCCTCCAAATTTCCTGGCTTAGACTGGTGAGTGCATCCAAGGCTGCATCTGTTAATTGAAACAAGTCAACTGATATCTCATTGATTCCTGGGGCTCTATTTTTTGCCAACACCTTCAATGCAGCGTCTATGTCCTCCTTCTATGAGGAGGAACATGGCATCAGGTTGGAGGGAGAATCATCAATAACCTGCGTTATGCAGATTACATAATCTTGCTTGCTGAAAGTGAGTAGGAATCGAAGCACTTGTTGCAGAACATCAATGAATGCAGCCTTTGATATGGATTGCATCTCAATGTCAAGAAAACAAAGTTCCTTACCACTGGACCAATAAGCAGCATCATGATGGATGTTTGACACTGTCAACAACAGCTTCATCTTACTTGGATCCCTTACTAACCTTACTAATGCCTTTGGTGTCAGCAGTCAGCAAATGAGACACATTGCACTGGGAATATCTGTAGTTAGGGACTTTCCAAATTATTGAGGAGCAATGATGTCAGTTTGAGGACTAAGGTGTGTTTAATTCAGGCTATAGTCTTTCCAATTACCTGCTATGCATCTGAGAGCTGGATAATGAATAGTAGAGATGATAGAAGAATAGAAGAATTGATGCCTTTGAGCTGTGGTATTGGAGAAGGGCACTGAACATTTCATGGATGTCCAAGAGAATGAACAGATATGTCTTGGAGAGGGTGCAGACAGTGCTTTTTGGAGGTAAGAATAATGAGGCTTCACCTCACATACTTTGGGCATGTTTCTAGGAGGGGTTATTCCTTGGAGGAAGACATTATACTGGGAAGGGTGAAGGGTCAGTGATGGAGAGAAAGACCCTCAACCAGGTGGACTGACAGAGCGACTGATGCAATGGGCTCTTGTGAGTGTTAGGAAGTGTGAGTGTTCTGTGTTGCTATGTGTCATACTTGACTTCAAGGCACCTAACAACAACAAAAACAACAATACCTGAACTCAAATCACTACTTTTCAGAAAGTAGTACTCCTGAACTAAAATCATAACAAGAAGGTTTATTTTACGTACATGAACAAAACCAAACAAACCCAGCTGTCAACAAATTGGCTCCAACTCATACTGACCCTATGCAGGATTTCTGAGGCCGTAAAGCTTTATGGAGAGAAAATGGAACATCTTTTGCCTGAGGAGTGGCTGAGGATTTGAATCACTAATCTTTGGTTAGTGGTATGCAACTAGCCTTTTACTGATATCAGATAAGTAAAAGAACTATGTACCACTATTTTTCTTAAATTAAAAATTGCTGGAGTGAAGGACTTCACTACTCCTAGAATTGAATTTTACTTAAGAGCCATCTCTAAAGCAACTTAAACCAACTCTGACCCTCGTTTTGTTTGTTTCTCCCTTGGTTCTTTCTGCAAGAGGCTCAGGTCTATATCAGGATTGTTGTTGTTAGCCGTTGTGGAGTCAAGTACAACCTATAGCGACCCTGTGAACAACAGATCTGAACTCTGTCCTATCCTGTGCTACCCCCACACTTCCTGACACACTAGAGCCCACTGCAGCAGTCACTGTGTCAATCCACCTGTCAAGGGTCTTCCTCTCCTTTGTTCACCTTCTGACTTTCCATGTATGATATCCTTTCCAAGGAATAGCCTCTCCTAACAACATGCCTAAAAGTAAGTCAAACTGGATAAATGAAACTAATTCTTTTATCATCCTCTTATTGGGCTGATTGGCCAAGCTTTTAATTTAATCACACTGTGCTACAAAATTATTAAATGTCTCTCTTTACCTTCCCTAACCCCAAGCCAATACGCACTGCCACTGAGCATATTCTGACTCATGGTAGCCAACATTTCACTGGATTTTTGAAGCTGTAGATCTTCAGGTGAGAAGTCCATTTCTGTCTTATGGAGCACCAGTGGATTTGAACTTCGGATCTTTTGTCTTGTTGTCTAACGAATAATGCATGATGCCAGCAGGTTTCCGTTGTCTTCTCTAAGGCTGCCATCAAATCAGGAGGTGTCCCAATCTCTGCACAACTCACCAATCATTAAATAGAACGAACCTTCTCACTTTCTTCTCTTCTCAGCCTCAGCTTCTGTGTCTCACGTGATTACAAGCAACTCACAATAGTGGGTGGGTCCACCAGATCCCCAGGCAAAAAAGACAGGAGAGCTCTTCCAGGGCTCACACAGAGAATGCAAGTGGAATCTATTAACATGTGATTATTACTTTTTTGGGGTGGGTGTAGAGGAGAATGCTGCTTATCAGTTCAAAAAAAAACCACGTACAGATTTTTGGCAAATTCCATCTCTGTGGCTTCAGATAAATAAAACATGAGTTCCCGTTATTCACACAATGACTCCAGTTGCCCTGGGTTCTGTCTTATGGCAAAAGGTCACGCAGCTCCCAGGAATAAAATATTCACAGAGCATGAATTAATGTTCCTTTCCCCTAACCCCCAGGAACATTGTTTCTCTCTGTCTGGAAACATCAATATTAAAGAAGTTGTGATTTCCTTAGCTCTCTGTAGCCAGAAATAGGCAGTGTTGCTGATTACTATCTCAGAGGTCAGTAATAACAGCATCTAAGTGAGTTTACTTTATGCCTGTACTGTTTTCAAGTCTTTATTTACACTAACTTCCTGAATCCACACAACAACTTTGGGGCAGGTGCTGTTTGCATCCCCATCGTGTTCTCAGCTCCCTGCTCATGGTGATTCCATGTATAAATGCGACATCCCCATGGTGGGATCACTGTGGATTGGATCGTAGTGCCCCATAGGGGGCCTGCTCACTGATTTCCACAAGCTGATCACCAGGCCTTTCTTCCTCCTTCATCTTAGTCCAGAGCACTATGGAGATTGGCTCGGTATCTTAACAGCACTCAAGTCTCTAGGTCCAACAGGTTGTGAGTGCGCACGGGGTACATTTGCCAGGAACTCAGGCCTCCCTCGGGAAGGGGAGTGTTCTATCATTGAACTGCCATTTCTTCTCTCATTTGCAGAGGCAAGTGAGGCACAGAGGAGAGGAGTTAAATGATGTAGCTCTGGTAGCTCGGTTGCTAACACAAAGGTCAATGGTTCAGATCCACCAATTGCTCCATGGGAGAAAAGACTTGGCTATTGGCTTTTATTACAACTGTTGCTATTGTTGTTAGCTGTAGTCAAGTTGATTCCAATACAGTAGCTCTATGAACAACAGAACTGAAGGCTTTATCTTATACCATCCTCACACTTCACCATGCTAAAGCCTATTGCTGCAGTCTCTGGATCAATCCACCTCATGGAGGGTCTTCCTCTCTTTCATTTACTCTTTACTTTCCCCCAGCATGATGTCTTTTTTCCAAGGACTGGCACCTCTTGACAACATGCTCAAAGCATGTGAGATGACATTTTACCATCCTTGCCTCTAAGGAGCACCCTGGTTGCTTAAAATTCAACCGTGTAGATTACAACCAAGGAAATGCTGTGGGGCAGCTTGACTCTGTGCTATAGGGTTGCAATGAGTTGGAGTTGACTCAATGGCACACAGCACTAACAAGGATCCCAAGAATTTATGGATGTATCTTCCACGGCAAAAGAGATTTAGGAAGTGTGATTAAGATTATAGACTTTGAGATGGGAAGATTATCCTGGATTATCTGGGGGTAGGAGGGAGTGAGGTGAAGGAGTGAAGTAATCACAAGTCTTTCAAAGTCTTTTTCCATCTAGAGAGAGAAGCAACTAAAGGAAGACTCAAGCCAAGGAAGGAATGCTGGAGGCTGAGAAATGCAAGAAAACAGATTCTCCCCCAAAGCGTTTGGTAAGAAACTCAGCTCTGCCAACACCTTCATTTTAGCCCAAAGAGCCTAACATGCTTGACCTCTGACATGAAAGAGAAAAAACTTGTGTTGTTTTAAGTCACTAAGTTTATGGCAATTTGTTATGGAAGTAATATAAAACTAATTCAGACTTGAGTATCTAAAATGCCACCAAAGGATCAGAAGCTGGAGGATGAGTTTTTGGAACTCATTTTGTACCCGCTTTCTAATCTAATCACATTTGAAGGCTCTAAATACCAAAACTGTTGTGGTCAAGTTGATTCCAGCTCATGGTGGCCCCTACAGAACAGAGGAGAGTTTCCAGGCCTGTACATTTTTATAGAAACAAGACTGCCACACTGAGTTTAAACTGCTGAACTTTGAGTTAGAAGCTAAGTGCTTAACCACTGCACCACAATGGATCCATGTAAGGGTACTAAAGACCCTGTTTTCAGTGTCAAAAAAGGGCACCAACCGTTCATGGAATGACATGTCAAGAACGACACAAAATTTCATAGCTATCTCTGAGTTCACCTCATCTGTTCTCACCAAGTCTTTCCTCAAAGAATAGCGGTTGATATCGTTTCTGGCCTGGTGGTAAGAAGTTGCACTGCCAACTCAAAGGCAGTTTGAATCCACCAGTTGCTCTAAGGGAGAATGAGCAATCTCCCATGTGATTTATAGCCTCTGATAATCTGCGATTCTCGCAGTCAGCTATGAGGCTGTCCCAGCTGGACAGCACATAATACAGTAGAGCATCTTTGTCCAAAAGATACATTTGGCAAAGGTTTTCCTTGAAGACCAATCCCAGAGAAAACTCGGCCCTTGGAGATCAAACAAAAAAAGCTAAATTCATTGCCATCAACTCAGAACTAACTCACAGCTGAGTTTCCACTGGGTTTCCGAGGCTGTAAACTGCCTGAGAGGAGATTGTCCATCCTGCTTCGACAGCAGAGCTACTGGTGGATTCAAACCATCAGAGGCTCAGCCTTTGGCATAGTGTCAAGTCCCTGTGGACGCCAGCATCTTAGAGACGAGGGGTCCCTAATTCTGCACAGAGAGACGTCTAATGAGGTGTCAGAGTTTAACTGCCTTGCTTTGAATTCTGTTTGCTGTTTTATGTGGCTCTGGATAGGTTACTCTTCCTCCCAAAGTCTCAGTTTTCCTACTGATACAGAGGCTAACAACAGTGCCTACTATATGGGGTTGTCCTGTAGGTAAATAACAGAACCCCTAGTCTGAGCTAGCCACATGCCGAATTAGTTCAGGACACTAGGGTGCTCTATGAGTATGGCTACTGTTGTGGCTATAGGACTATAGACATGTCCTCTGGTTTGGAGGGACAGAGACAATCTGCTTTCTGATAGTAAAGTAAGTGACCATCATGCAATAAATAGATGGTGATGTCTTCTGAAAACACAGGAGTTTTATGTCTGTTTTTCTCCATGTTTTGTCACTTAGCTTTTTTCTTTGCTCTCTTACTGTCTTTTTCTACTGCTTTTCTTCCTCAGTGTATTAAAATCAAAACAAAACCATAAAGAAACCCCAAATCCCTGGTGCTGTTGAGTAAATGCCAACTCATGGCAAGCTCATGTGTTACAGAGTAAAACTGCTTCATTGGAGTTTCCTGGCTGTACTGAAGGAAACAGAAGGCTAGGGTTTGCTTCACTGGCGTTCCTAGATGGGTTAGATCCTCCAACCTTTTGGTTAGTCATCTCATCTTATCTCATTGCCATCAAGTCAGAACCAAGTCAAGGCTGACCTTCAACAGGTTTTCAGAGGCTGTAAATCACACGGGAGGAGACGAATCACCTATCTCTCTTGGAGCAGCTGATTTGAACCACTAGTGCTGCTGTCTTTGGGTTAACAGCACAACTCCATATTGATTATGCCACCAGAGCCCCCTACCTGAATATAGATCATACTGGAGCTTAAAAATGCTCCCACATGCATAGCTAAATGCATACTTCCAGAGCTTCATACATAATCAACATTGGTCAGATAAAATGATATTTGTTATCCTTTTATGGCATTAGGACTTTTGAAAATGGCTTTTCTAGTCATTGCCTTAGCCGCCTCTGGGGGTGTAGTTTCCAGCTTCCTTAACTGCAGATATGTATGTAGTTCACCACTGAGCAATGTCTTCTACATCATCAACAACTGTGAGGCCAACAGAAGGAGAGCTGACCAGACTGTAGAGAGATTATGACAAAGTGTAGCCTGACAGAGGCCTGGAGATGTAGCCAGAGTTAAAGGTTCTGTGTGCTGGACAATTGAAGGAAGAGCTGCCTTGTGACTGCTGTGAGACAAAGCCTGCTGGCCTGAACCTCCACTTTCCCTTGTTGACTGAGAAGGTATCTGAGCGAATTGAGGAATTGTGTCTCGCTGTTAACCTGGTTTGGGAATGTTGATCACTGAACCTGGACTTTCACTATGGTATCTTTTTCTTCCCCTATTCTCCCAACCTATAAACCCCATAACTGTAAGTAAAATAACATCTGTGAATCTTTGGCAATGAATTGTGGACCTAGAAGTCAGTAAAGGTTGGTGCAGGAGCTTGGGGGCACCATGTCAGACCAGGGGTCACTCTAATACTGTGGATGCTATTGTGGATGCCTTTGTGAAGTTAAAGAGGTCAGACTCAATCTTCCCCATGTTTCCACTGCTCCTTTTACACCTTTACAAAGTAAATTATTTCTATCTAAGGGGGCATTGAGGGGGATGTGGACGCAACTTACCAATGGTCAGGCCATAGCAGAACTGGCCTCCAGATACCATGCTACTTATGAGGTAGAAAAAATGTTTTTCTGTTCTTTTCTTTTCAAAGGCCCAGTTTATTGAATAAATTATCATTTGTGATCTAAAAGGGGCTTCTATTGTTTGAAAGGTTACTATGTTTCCTGATCCCTTCAGGTTTTTTAACACCTGGTGTTAGGTTTGAAAGCAGCTCTGCCAGACAGGCTGACTAATAATCAGCTTTAGGGTATAAATTACACCAAACAATAGCCTTAGCCCCTGCTTCTACTGATTTACTTTTTATTATTATTATTTTTTTTTGTCTAGCACGGAGAAAATGAGCACCATGCAGATTACTTTGTGAAAGGTTTTATGTTCATAATAGAAATTTCATTTGGGTAGTCTGCGGGAGAATATAGGTGAGAAAAGTGGCCCTGATCAATGTTGCCAAAGAACATTAAATCATTGAGATTTAGGGATATGTTTCTTAAAGCAGACTCTGCAGAAAGCTGGCCTTGGGAGGTGTTAATAGGTATACTCAACAAACGGTCCTTTGAGAAAAGGGCTCCTGGACAAATAAAGCAAGGGCATATTGGAATGAACAAAAAGGAATCAACCCCTTTCCTGAAGGACTTCCAGTTTGTTGCTGTTGAGAATATACACAGCAAAACATATATCAATGCTACAGTTACTACATGCAGAATTCAGTGACGTTGGTTACATCCTTCAAGTTGTATGACTATTCACACTTGCCCTTTCTTTGTTGTTTCTTTTCTGTTAACACAAGTTCATTGCTCCCTATAGTTCCCATATAATCTTTCAAGTATTTTTTGATCCCACTTAGAGAGTTTTTAAAAGAAGATCATGCCCAAGGCATTTTTACAAGTTAAACTACTATTTGGTTTTAAGAAGACTCTGGGGGATATTTTAGCTTAAGTTTAAAGATGATCGTTGGACAATAGTTTCAGGGGTTTACTTAGTCTTCATGGCTCCAGAAAGTCTGGAGTCCATTATAATTCAAAATTCTGTTCCATTTTGATCAGGATTCTGATGTAACATTTATATTCGGTGATAGTTGCTGGGCTCCATCCAAATCTTCTGCTTTCACGGCAAAGGATGTTTTCTAGCTGTTGGTATACTAACAAAGATGAATTTTGCAGAGGGGGTTGTGCCTCTCCACATTAGTTTGACCTTAACAACTTACTTGTTTGCTTTTTTGTTTTGTTTCTTTTTTTTGCAGAGGACAAAGAGGAACTACCTATTCGTAGAGACAGGTTGACAAAGGCCATTTGGATGGCAGAATAAGGGCATTTCAGAGATCCTGAGTGACTGACACATTAGTGCTCTTGGCTGCTAAGTGAAAGGTTGGAGGTTCAAGTCCACCCAGAGCTGCCATGAAGAAAAATCTGTTTCCAAAAAATGTAACCACTGAAAATTCTGACGAGCACAGCTGGACTCTGATAATACACATGAAGTTGCCATGATATAACATTAAACCAAACTGATGGCTTCTGGTTCTTCAAGTAGCTTCAAACTCTAACAGGAATGTTGCTGTTTGCTGTCAAGTTGGAACAGGTTCATAGCTGGCCCTCTAGCAGGTTTTTAGAGGCTGTAAATAACACTGGGAGAAGACTGTCCATATTTCTCCCACAGAGCAGCTGGAGGATTTGAACCATGTGCTTTTGGGCTGGCAACACAGCTCCTTACCAGTAGGCCATTAGAACTCCTTCTTAAAAGACTAGATCTATATTATCTTATTTTGAAATTTAACTCATTATGGTAAAAGCTCTAAAGGCTTTATTGTTGCTGTTGTTGGGTGCCAGGCAGTCAACCATGACTCAGAGACCCTATGACCTGATCTCAACCTTGCCCCGTCCGGCACCATCCTCGTGAGCCCCATCATGCTCTAGCTCCTGTGGGTGTCACCATGTCCATCCACCTTGTTGAGGGTCTTCCTCTCTTTCTCTGACCCTCTTACCTTTTCCAGCATGATGTCTTTCTCCAAGGATTGGTTCCTCCAGAGTATATCCCCAAAGTAAGTGAGATGGAGGCCCCATTCTTGCCTCTATGGAACACTCTGGTAGAACTTGAGGCACACACAGAGACGTGTACACCAATGTTCATGGCAGCATTATTCACCATTGCAAGAACATGGAAGCAGCCCAAATGTCGAATGGATTGAGAAATTATGGTACACTCACACAATGGAATACTAAGCAGCATGCAGGGGCAATGATTTCATAAATTACTTCCTAACTTGGGAGGGACTGGAGTGCATTATGCTGAGTGAGTGAACTAACTCAGTCCCATAAGGACAAAGACTGTATTGCAGAATGAGTATGAGGATCCAAAAGGGGGGAGCAGAGGGGTGATGGTGGGCAGGGGGCGGGGGTGGTTAACCATAGGGTTGCACAATTTGATGGGTGGAGGGCGGGGTGGGTGAAGCAAATGGTAAAGATCCAGTGTGAAAAACAATGTATATGAACTTTGTAAGTAAACCAGTATGTCTATATAAAGGCATATTTGTTTGTACTACTGGCAGTCCATGATATATTTAGTACTCTTTGCCAATGCCATGATTCAAAGGCATCAATTCCTCTTCACTCTTCTTTATTCACTATCCACCTTTCAGCTGGAAGTGACTGAAAAGACCAGGTCTTGGATCAAGTGCACCTTAGCCTTTAAAACTGACATCCTTGCTCTTTAAAACTTTGGAGAGGTCCTTGACGGCAGTTTCCCCCAATGCAGCACTAAACACTAGCTTAGTGTTTAGCAACACTAAACACTAATTGAACTGATCAATTTTAGACTAACATACTGAGCTGTAGTTGGGATTAAACATGTTAAACATCTAAGTAATTAATATTTAATCCTTGCATGTGGCAGATTCTGTGCTTTTTCTGCAAACTATGACTGCAAAGATCATAATTATAGTAATTAAGACTATTCTTTGAGATATCATTCATCTAAATGATTTTTGTATTACATTAAGGAAATATAACACACATCCAAATTGTCTTTCAAGAGCTGGTGAAATAACTAATGAAATAAAGAAAAATATTTAAAAGTCAGGATAAATTTTCTGTTTCACAATAAATGGGATAACAAAACTGTCTTACAGGTTGGCTAATACGATCTGACGCCAACACCAGCCCAACGAGTTAATTCTGACTCCCAGAAGCCCTACTAGAACAGAATGGATCAGCCCTATAGGGTTTCAAAAGCAGACTGCCATATCTTTCTCCACGGAGCTCTTGGTGGGTTCAAACGGATGACTGTTTTGGTTAGAAATGAAATGCTTAACCACTGTACCATTAGGGCATCTCTAATGTCAATGAAAATCAGCACCTCTAATGTCAATTCCAAGCCTGGAAGCAGGAGCAGCGTCCACTTGCGAAATGGCTTGCCTCTGGACACTATGTACGAACAGTGCTCAGGCCGTTCGTTCATAGGGTCGCTATGAGTCATTTATGACTCGACGGCACCTAACAGCAACAACAACAACAACAACAACAATGTCAATTCCAACTCACAGCCGACCCTAAGGCTCTAAATTGCCGTGAGTGGAGACTGCCCATCTTTCTCCAGAGGAGCCACTGGTGAGCTCAAACTACTGGAGATGCACGCATACGTGGCCTTTTGGTTAGCATGCAACAGACTAAGCCACCAAAGCTCCTTTAAATGCCAACAGTTGTATTCAAAGATCATTTTACTGAAGGTTTATTATGTTATCTGTAATTATTTACATTTCCCCCTGTGACATTTACTTTCAAATCAACTTTCATTATATTCACAGAATTTTACGAGAATAATGGTCTCTCCATGACAATGGAGAGATCGATTTTTTAAAAATACTGGTTTATTTACAAAGTTTGAATACATTGTTTTCTGCACCAGATCTTTCTCATTTCCTTCACCGCTCTCCCCCACTGCTCCATCAAACTGTAAGACCCTATGATTAACAATCCCCCCACCATCCTACAGTAATGGTTTTATACAATATTTGGCCTTATGGGACCGAATTAGTTCACACTGCATAATGTACTCCAGTCCCTCCCAAGTTAGATAGTAATTTACAAAATCATTGCTCCTGTGTGTTGTATAGTATTCCATAGTGTGGATGTACCATAATTGAGAGATACATTTTTGTTATTTATAGAAACTCCCTGCCTCAGAAAGCCCTCTCTATAATCCAGGTTAAATGAGTCAGTGAATAAATGAATGAGTGAATTCATTATAGAAGTTGACTTTAGAAAATGACAAAAACTATTAATTTTAGAGTGTTTTGTGGAAATGTATGGTTTAATGAAAAATAGTTTTGTTCTTTCTAAAGGTTTTCTCTGGTGTTAAAACAGTAAGATACATCATCACCAAACAATGCTGTTTATTCCAAGAAATAAGTCTTGATGTATCTTTAATCTCCAAAGGATTCAACTCAAGCTATTAATTTTCTGGTCACAGGCGATGTGACCTTTTTCTTAGTGGATGAAGAATTTGTTTTGCCTGTAGGCAAAGAGTAATAATGTGTTGGTAGGACTTCAAGTTAAGGCTATCATGAAATATTCAACAAAGTATAAAGAACAGAAGTAAATCACAGAGATTAAAACTCCTCCTGGTGCTTATATTTGATTGATTAAAGCTGTGGTGGTTAAAGTAGGTTACGGTGGATGGTGTGGTATGGTGAATAAGTAGGAAGTTATTATAGGGCAAGGGAGTGTCACAAAGTATGACAAATCTGAGGAAGGCCAACATAAGTCCAGTTCTAACAATGGAGGGCAGAGGAGGAGAAGGGGAGGCAGGAAGTGGTAGAGCCAGGAGTAAGATTCATGAGACCTGAGGTCAGAGCCATAACATGGTGCTTAACCAGGCAGGACATTATCATCAACAATCCTTCTCATCCTGAAGAAGCTCACAATCTCGCGGAATAAAACTCACAAGTACATAGATAATTAATACATAATACTACTTCCCTCCGCAGGACTAGGCCAGATACCCTTCTGGGTGTCTAATTCTCCTGAAAATGTATATACTTTATGGAATTCACTACTTTATCAATATGATTTTTCATGAAGTCCTCATCTGGCCTACCTCAGTTTTCTTACCATCTGAATTTCCTAGAACAGTCTTATTTTCCAATCTAAATTGAGTTTTTATAACAAGGTACATGCCAATTATTTCAATCATGCTCGTGACAGTTATAGCTACAAAAGCAGGTAAATGATCCCAACCTGAGCCTTTGCATTTCTAGATGAGCTCATTTTAGTCTTTCTTTTGCGCACCTCTCAGTGTTGTTCTGTGAGCGCTGCTCTGGCAGCCTAGGGGTAAGGAGCTGCAGTTCAAATCCACCAGCTGCTCCATGGGAGAAAGATGAGAAATCTCCTCTAGAACAGCAACAGCATAGTTCTACGGCTGCCTCCTCCTCCCTAGAGACGCCCCGGGACCACTGAATACTGTTGTTACTGTGTACCACAGAGTCGGAACCGACCCATAGCTGATTCTCCGGCGGATTTTCTGAGGCAAGTAATCATACGGGAGGAGAGTGCCCACCCTTCTCCGGAAGAGCAGCTGGTGACCTCAAACCAATTGCCTTAGGGATTGCAGGGAAGCTTCTTATCACTAGGCCACCAGAGTTCCCTGCTGAATACTTTTCTTTTTAAAAGAAAATTCTCTATTTTTGAATAAAATTTAGTGAAGTAAAAAATGGTGCTCTGAAGTGTTGCCTCTTTATCTCGGGAGAAAATCGCCTTCTTTGATTATATTGAAAAGTCCCAGTTATCCTAAAACATGTTGCTCTAGGATCTTCTAGGTGAAAATGGTTCCACTGACAGGTCACCTTGAG
>NW_006400020.1:3645351-3663274 GCF_000299155.1 Elephantulus edwardii | reverse complement strand
TTGGCTTCTGTGATTCCAAAAACGTCAAATGCTGACATTTTTTCTTTTGACCAGTGTCTCTTAAGTTTAGTTGTACTGTCTCCAAGGGAAGTTGATGTAGCTTCAGAAATAGTAAAATACTTAGAATTCTTACCACGTAAATTAGGAACTTCCAGCCAACAATGTAATACTGTACTGTTCTTGCTGAGATAGCCTGCGTTATATTTGGAGCAAAATTCACCAATAAATATGTTCCTGCAAATGCCAACGTCATGCCTTTAAATAAAATGGAAAAGACAAACCATGTTAAAAGGGAACATAAGACTCTTATTAATGCAAACATTATCTATAGGTTGAGCATTGCTTGTAAAAGTGCCGAGCTAGCAATTCCTCACTCTGAAATACTTATCAAACCACCCTAAGTACCATGCATTCATCTTAAGGCATCTGCTTTAAAGGGTGATGAAAAGCAGAGAATGAATGCAGTCGGATATAACTTCTGGTTTTTATCTGTTGTTCCAGAGGAATCCTGACCTTTGCAGGGATGCTTTCTCCAAAATGGGAAAGCTGAGAGCATATGTCTATGGAGACATGGAAACACATCTAAGCTGGTTGGTTGTTCCAGAGCCACGTGGGTCACAAAGTGCACAGAAGTGACAGATGGCCTAGTCATGTAGGTCACAGAGCTCGGGGGTCACCAAGTCCATTGCCAGATGGTCTACTCTGCACTTACTCTTGGAGACTTCATACAGACTTGCATGGTTGTTACATTTCTTAAATGCTGACACGTGTGTCTCTTAGTCATTATCATGTAGCAGAAAAAACAAAGGTGAATACGGTATTTACTATAGGGTTTCACTCTAACCTAGAAAACTAGAATTCATGAGGCTTCTTGTTTTGTACTGTCCGGTCAGAACCGACTCATAGCTGAGCTCCCAAGGGATTTTCAGAGGCAGTAAATTCCATGCGAGGAGACTGCGCATCCTTCTCCCGTGGAGTAGCTGGTGGATTCAAACCACATACCTTTGGGTGACAGCACAACTCCTTACCACTGGGCCCACAAAGCTCCCTAGAGAATTCATGCTGCTGCTGTTGTTGTTGTTGATGTGTGTCGCAGAGTTGGAATCGACCCATAGCTGACCCCCCGCAGGTTGTCAGTGACAGTTAATCACATGGAAAGAGACTGTCCATCCTTCTCCTGCGAAACAGCATAGCAACTGGTGGCCTCGAACTGCATGGCTTGGGGACTGCAGTGCAGCTTCTTGTCATGAGGCAACCAGAGCTCCCTAGAGAATGTATGCCAGTTTGCTTAATAAGTCTATGTAAGGAATGTATCCCTATCATCTATTTGCTTTTTTTTTAAGTGATAGAAGAAGGGAATGTGTGTGGAAGGGGTAAGCCATGGACCAGAAAAACACTGAACACTGTTTATTTATATATAATTAGCGGCTCCCCCAAAATGATCTTTCACATAGCACACTCAGAAACATAATTCCATTTTTCATCACTGAGGAAATTTTCTGTTGTGGACGTTATACACAGCAGCACTGACTCTCAATGGAAACACTCTCACAGTATGAGAGCACCAATTTCCTATTCCTCTAAACCAACTGCTTTAGGTTTTGAACGATAGTTACTGAGAACAAATAGCGTTTGGATTTCTTAATACCAGTTAGACAAAAGTTGGATATGAAAGATGCCATAAAAGAAGCTTCCTACAGTGTAACACTTTCCTCTGCAGTATCATGTGGAGGTCACAGTTATATATATGTAATTTAAAAAGCTATTTCTAATTCAGAACTCTTCAAATGAAGAGTTTTGTTATTAAGCACTGTAATAAAAAAAGATAACAAAACTATGTACAAGAACTTGGGGAAAATCATTGGTCAGCCTTCTTTCCTTCGAGGGAGGAAGATCTTAGAGTGTTCAAAATTAGATTCTCAGCAGGAAGAGATTTTTTTTTGGTTGTGACATGACACCGTACAGACTACATCACTGGAGCTCCATCTGGGAAGGGATTTTTTTGTTTTTTTAACACTCTCTTAAAGTTAGAATGGAGAGCTCTGGTGGCACAGTGTATTATAAGCTGTGCTGCCTAGTGGAAGGTCAGCAGTTTGAATCCACCAACTGCTCCACAGGATAAAGGATATTTTTTTATTAAAAGGATAAAGCATCTGGTGGCCTAGTGGTAAGAATCTGCATTGCAATCCTGAAGGCACACAGTTTGAATCCGCCAGCTGCTCTCTGGGAGGAGGAGAATAATGGGCAATTTCTTCCCGTGCAATTGAAGCCTCTGAAAATTTGCTGAAGGCTCAACTATGGGTTCGGGCTCGATGGTACACAACAAGGTTCTCTCTTACTTTCTCTCTACTTCCTTGGTTAGATGGTAAGCAGTGCTAACTACTTACTTTCTGGCTTCTAGAGTCTGACAAAACAGTACTTGTCAACAGTTCAAACCCACCAGCTGCTCATGGAAGAAAGATGAGACAGTGAGTGCCCTCTTGCTAAGATATAAAACCTTGGAAACCCAATGGGAATCACCATGAATCAGAAGTGACTTGACAGCAATGGGTTTGATTCTTCATTTTCCCCTTTTTCTTTTTTTTTAAGAATGTGTTTGACCCAACTAAAGAGATTTTGTTCGCTTATTTTCAGTATTTAACTAATACTGCATAGGTGTCTAATACCGGACTAGGTGACTAAAACCGTCTTCATTCCTGTGACATTAACTGTCAAGAACTGACTCCATTCAAGAAAGACTGCTGGTTTTGTTAATTTCTGCAATATCTTTCCTCATCAAAGGACCTAGCTCTCTTGCTTTCTAGCAGTCACAGAAGCTGTGCTGTAATCCCAAAGGCTCACAGTTCGAGGCCACCAGCAGGAGAAGGATGGTTGATCTCCTCCCATGCAATTAGGTGCTGCTGAAAACCCGCTGGAGGGTCAGTGATGGGTTGGTTCTGACTCGATGATACACAACAACAATAGCATAAAACCATTTGGCAAACCCTCCAATTAGTGCAGTCTATTCAGATTCCTTAGGGTGATGGCCACTAAACTTTGAGGATATCCTGACTTGGGAGATCTCTATAATGTAGTGAATCAGAAGAGTTCTACACCTATGCTTAGGAAGCCTTTCATTCTTGAGGAAACTCTCAACCAAAAGTGGACAGTCTGTCTTCTCAACCAAAAGTGATGGCTGACTGGGCTCAATCTGTATTCTAAATAGTGGTCTTAAACCAAGCTGACATCCGACATAGGAGGAGGAAGGAGATTACTGTTGCTTGCTTGGCATTTTATCTGGAGAAGTCATTTATAGGTGACTTGAAGCAATCAAGTTACTGGTCTCAAGAGAGAGCTGATGAGTTTACTGTAATTTTTATTTCTATGATGATTCCAGCTGGGATTAAACCAACCAGGATCTCACAGGCTATCCAGTATTTTGATGGCTAAAGGGAGAAGAGAGCAGAAACTGCTCTACTTTTGGCTGGTGGAAAGGGAGAGAAATCTGGTACTTTTTAAAAGGAAAAAATAACCATTAAAATAATTTAAAATTATTAATCCACTAAGAGTCAGAGCGCAGTTACAATCTGTCATTGAGTTAATAATAGTTGGCGATTCCTTTCAGACACAGCTTTTGTGAGGTCATTTTTTTGAGGCTAGTGGTGAAAAGCTTCACAGCCACAGAACAACATTTGGCAATAAATTAGTTCAGCTTGTTTCCACATGGCCCCCAAATCTTCATTTGTTCCATCACAAAAAACAAACTTTCATTTGCTTGAAGCAGGGAAAAAGAAATGATTTTCCTTTGCACATTTTGACAATTTAATTTTTAGCATGTTAATATTTTAACCTTTAAAAAACACCACTGACTACTCTTTCTCCCTGTTTGGTTTTATTCCCTGTAAAGGGGTGGGGTGGGGAGGCAGGGGAACATTTTTAGTTTTAACTGGAAGAGCCAAAATTTCTCAACAGACAAAAGGCCCAAAGAAAATACATGTGATTTAACACATTACTGAGTGATACTGTGCAGACTTTTTGCCCTCAGCTTCTCTAACCATGATGAGGTTATTACAAATCCGATAATGATAGTCTTATGATATTGCTTGCTGAGGCATGAGTATAGAATAGATAACTAACCTCTCTTAATGTCTAGAACTGATTCCTTCTAACTATTGTATAAAACAGATGAGAGTCATGGTTTAGAACAAAGAAGGCAGAAGAAGAGCAAAAATGTGCAGAACAATTAGTGAAAAAAGAATAAAGCTCCAATCAACTTCAACTATTATGACTCTGACACCAGAATAATTAGATGGTGTCCCACCACCACTGCTGAAAGGAATCACAGTGGAAGATGTTGGCCAGACAAGAAGAAAATAAAGAACAAAACTTCAAAGTATAAAAGCGTTCAGGCTTTCTGGACTGTGGGAACCCCTTAGACCATGGTCTATAGTCTGCTACCATTTGACCTGCAATAAGATTCACCACTGTGGCTTCAACTTTCAGCCAAAGAACAGATGGGCCTATAAGGTGAAAAACAGCACCAGGGAGGCACTCACTCTACAGAATAGCCAAGAATACAAGGTCAAAAAAGTATCATCGGTCCAAGGGAAAAGCCCAGAAGACAGGAAGCGATGCCATTGTTGTTGGTGCCACCAAGTTGACTAAATCTCTTCAGGGCCCTATGAACAACACTGCGATCTGAACCTGGCACTATCCCACACCATCCTCCTGGCTGCTAATCTGCTTGAACTGTTGCATCGGTCCACCTCCTTTAGGGTCATCTTCTCTTTGGTCAATCTTGAACTTTCCCCATGATGCCCTTTTCCAAGGACTGGTGCCTCCTGACAACAGGCCCAAAGGATGTCAGATTAAATTTTACCATTTTTACCTCAAAGGATCACCCTGGATGTACTACTTCTCCCTAGACAGATTTATTTGTTCTTTGGTAGTCTGTGGTATATTCAATACTCTTTGCTAACATGACAATTCAAAGGACTGTTTGAATTGATACTTCCTCAGTGTTCCATATTCATTGTCCACCTTTCAGATACATAAAAAAAGAGTTGAAAATTCCATGGTTTGGATCAGGTGTGCTTTAATATTTAAACTGACATCTCTGTTCTTTAGCACTTTAAGGAAAGAGGTCCTTGGCAAGAGATTTTCCCAATGCAACACATCTTCTGATTTCCTGAATGATGTCATGATGGGTGTTGATTGTGGACCCAAGTATGAATCATTGACTATTTCAATCTTTTCTCCATCTATCATGGTGTTGTGCATTGGCGCAGTGGTGAAGACCTGTTTTCTTGAAAACAAACGAGATGCAATCCCTCCTGAAGGCTGGACCTTTGGGTCTTCTGCTGCAAGTGCTTCAAGGCTTCATCACTTTTTGTGAGCCTGTGTGTCATCTGCATAATGTAGGTTGTTGCATATTCTTCCTCCAATCCTGATGTTACATTCTTCTTCATATAGATGAGCCTCCCTAAAGATTTGCTCAGAACACAGACTGAATAATTAAAAAAACTAAACTGGCCCATTGAACAAGTATATAACTTCTCTATCAGATTTTGCCCTGCAAATGAGCTGTTTCTAAATTTAAATAAGATTCTCTGTATAGACCATTTCACATATAACCTGGTATGAGTTAATGCTTAATAAATAATAAATTTAAAACTTGAGAAATGAGTTGTTGTTGTTGTTGTTGAGTATTGTCAAGGTGAAACCAACTCTTAGCTGATCCTCCAGAGGTTTTCACAGGGAGTTAATTGAATGGAGGAGCTTGCCCATCCTTCTCCCATGGAGCAGCTGGTGGATTCAAACTGCATGTCTTTGGGAATGTAGTGCAGCTTACCACTAGGCTATCAGCACTTCCTTGAGCAATGAGTTGTTGTTATGTGCCATCGAGTTGCTTGTGACTCATAGCGACCCTATGTACAAGAGCCCTAAAAC
Source organism: Elephantulus edwardii (assembly GCF_000299155.1). Taxonomy (NCBI): domain Eukaryota; kingdom Metazoa; phylum Chordata; class Mammalia; order Macroscelidea; family Macroscelididae; genus Elephantulus; species Elephantulus edwardii. Next base: position 3,657,346 of record NW_006400020.1, on the reverse strand, counting down.
CTGTTCTATCTTGTGCCAACCCCACTGTCTCCGACACACTTAATTCCACCACCCCAATCACAGAATTGATCCACCTTATTGAGGGTCTTCCTCTTCTGTGCCATCCCTCTACTCTCCCAAACATGATGTTCCTCTCCAAGGACTGGTCCCTTCTTGCAACATGCCCTAAGTATGTCAGACAAAGCTTCACATTCCTTGACTCCAAGGAGCAGCCGAGTTTCACCCTCTCCAGGACAAATCTGTTTGTTCTCCTAGCAGCCCATGCTATATTCAACACTCTTCTCCAGCACCACAGCTCAAAGGCATCAATTCTCTTTCTATCATGCCTAGTCACTGTCCAACTCTCCAATGCATAGCACACAACTGTGAAGACTATAGCCTGGAACAGGTGCACCTTAGTCTCCAGCCTGACACTGTTGATCTTCAGTACTCTGGAGAAGTCCCTGACAGCTGACTTTCCCAATGCAATTTGTCTCTTGATTTCCTGGCTGCTGGTACCAAGAGTGTTGAGTATGGAGCCAAGCATAAGAAAACTGTTAACTATCTCAATCTCTTCACCATCCATCCTGATGCTGCCAATTGGTCCAGTGGTGAGAATCTTTGTTTTCTTGATGTTGAGCTTCAGTCCATAGTTAAGGCTGTAGTCCCTGACCCTCTGCAGCAAGCTCTTCAGGTTCTCCTCAGTTTCAGTAAGCATGGTTGCATCATCTTCATAATGCAGGTTGCCACATTCCTCCTTGTACAGCTCAGCGTCTCGGATGATCTGTTCTGCATACATATTGAAAAAGTTTGGAGACTGACTACATTCCTGGTGCACCCCCTTCCTGATTTTGAACCATGTAGTGCCTCCTTGCTCTGTTCTGACGACTGCCTCTTGGTCCAAGTATAGGTTTCTCATAAGCACAATCAAATGTTCTGGGATTCCCGTTCTTCTCAGAGTCAGCCACAGCTTATTGTGATCCACACAGTCAAAAGCCTCTGCATAGTCAATGAAGGAAAGATAGACATTCTTCTGGTATTCTTTGCTTTCTGCCAAGATCCATCTACCATTAGCTATAATATCCCTAGTGCCACGACCTCTTCTAAATCCAGCATGCACTATATAAAGAGAAAATTTTCAATATTCTTCCCATCAGGATTAATAGGTATGAAAATATTCTGTACACTGTGTAACATTGTAAAATCCCAAGTGATTGATGATAATCATATTGATTAAAAAATCCAATAAGCCCATTGTCATCAGACTTTACAGATTTCAATGAGATTTTGTATGAATTACTGTATTTTATCCTCAAAACAGCCTACTATATTTGTGAGAATACTTAAACTAGGAGGAACTGCATAGTATTTTTGGTTGGCCACACGATGGAAAACAGAAGTTGAATCTGGATTTGAACTCTTGGGAATGAATTTAATCAACATTTTTAAATGTTGAATTATTTTCTTGTTCTAGCAATACTTAGTAGATACTGGCTCTACAAAGTATGTAAACAAGTCATTGAAATAGACTGATATCTCTACTTCTTCCTTAAGTTGGACAAACAACAAGAAGATAGAAGAACTACCTTTAAATTATGGTGTTGGAAAGAATATTGAATAAACCATGGACTGCCAAAAGAACAACCATATTTGTGTCTGAGAAAGTACAACCAGAGTGTTACTTAGCAGCGAGGATTGTGAAACCTAGTCTCACAGAATCTGGGCATGTTGTCAGGAAAGGCCAGTCCTTGGGAAAAGATACCAGTCTGGGAAAGGTAAAAGGTCAGAGAAAGAAAGTAAGACCCTCAATGAGATAGACCAACATAGAGATTTCAACAATGGCAGAGATTGTGAGAACGGGGCAAGACAGGGCACTGTTATTCAGATCTGTTATTCATAGGGTCACTATGAGCCATAGTCAACTGGACAGCATTTAATAATGATAACTTCTTCCTTTTCCACAGTTATGACTTTCCTTTATCTCTTCCTTTTAGATCCACACCACCTATGGAAGCAGCAGTCAAGAAACAAAAGACATTTTGCATAGGGGACATGTACTGTCAAGGATCCCTTACAAGTGCTAAAGAACAATGATGCGAGTTTAAAGACTAAAGTGCTCCTCACTCAAGCTATGGCATTTTCAATTGCTTTGGATGCATGTGAAAGATGAATAATTAATACAGAGAAATCATGCCTCTGAATAGTAGCATGAAATTTGTGTGACAAAGAGTACTGAATACACCATGAACTTCCAAAGAACAAACACATCTGTCTTTAGAGGAGGTGCAACCAGAGTGCTCCCTAAAGGCAAGGACGCTAAGACTCAGTCTCATACATTGTGCATGTTTTCAAGAGGCATCAGTTGTTGCAGAAAGACATATCATGCTGGGGAAAGTCAAAGGCCAATGAAAGAGAAGTCCCTTAGCGAGACAAACTGATATAAGGACTGCGACCATGAGCTTGAGCATGGTAGAGAGCGTGAGAATGTCACAGGACAGGGCAAGGCTTAGATCTGCTATTCACAGAGTTGCTGTGAGTTGTAGACAACTTGACAGCACTGAAGAACAACAACACAGAAACCTTGGTGTCATAGTGCTCAATAAGCAGGTTGCTAAGCAAAAGATCAAATGTTTAAATGAATCCACTAGCTACTCTACAGGAGAAACATGGGAAATCTCCACTGGTGAAGATTTAAAACCTCAGAAACCCAATGGAGTGTCACTCTAAGTAAAAACCAACCTGCTGGCAGTGGGTTTAGGAAGTTACAGGCACCAGTTGCAGTACATAATTAAGTAGCAACTGTTTCAGAGAATACAACCTCAATATAGATTAATATGAACATTATTTCAACATTAAGAACACAGAAATCCTGATCATTGGATCAACAAGTGACTTCATGAAAGCTGGAGAAAAGATTTAAAGTGTCATCAATTTCTGAAAGAAAGAACCCTGTAAAATGAATATATGATTAGGCATTATACCTGTGACAACAGCCCAGAATAAGAGCTATATCATTGTAGAGAGAACTGAGAAGGCAGTAGGTAATTGTGCAACAATGAATAAGTATTTTTTTAAAGTGAACTAGGGCAGGAAGAAAGGAGGGTGAGGGATTAAAATATGCAACAATGAATGAATGAAAATCTAACTTCTCTGTAAATGTTCACGAAAATATCTATTAAAAGAACATTTTATTTAAAAAAATAAACTGTCATCAATTTCATCTTCTTGGATCCACAATCAACACCTTTGATTCCAGCAGTCAGGAGATTAGGAAATGTATCGCACTGGGAAAGGCTGCTGTCAGGGACCTCTCCAAAATACTGAGGAGCAATGATGCTAATTTGAAGACTAACATGCACCCGGTTCAGACCATGGCCTTTTTCAATCACGTGCTATGCTTCTGAGAGCCAGGCAATGAATAAGGATGACAAAAGAAAATTTGATGCCTTTCATGGTGTTGAATAAGAGTACAGCCATAAGAACAGCTATGTCGTGGAAAAAGTACAGCCAGAGTGCTCCTTGGAGGCAAGGATGGTGAAGCTTTGTCTCACATACTTTGGGCACATTGCTAGGAGAGGTTATTCCTTGGAAAGGGAAATCATGTTTGGAAAGGCAGAAGGTCAGCAAAAGAGAGAAAGATGGTTTGACAGTGACTGCAGTAGTGGGCTCAAGTGCACCAGAGATAATGAGGATGGCACAGGAGAGGACAGGGTTCAGGTCTATGGTTCATATGGTCATGTTGACTCAGATTTGATTTGATGGCACCTAACAACAACTGTTTCCACTATTGTAACATTTTTCATTGCTATTCCATCTGCTATTCCTTTTCTAAATCCTTGAACATTCAAATCCAGTCTAGCCTTCAGAACTAATTCAAATGCTATTTCTGTACCAAAAAATTCTTTGATCTTCTCAGATGAAGTAATCTCTCTTTTTCTAACAAGTTGTTCTCAAATAAGGGTGATTTGTATCTCCAGGGAACATATGAAAATATCTGGAGACATTTTCCATTGTCATACTGTGAGGGTATTACAGGCATCGAGTGGGCAGAGGTCAAGGCTATTGCTAAATGCCCTACAATCTACCGGGCAGCCTTCTCCCTCACATAAAGAATTGTTAGTTGCTGCTGAATCTATTCCAACTCACAGCAGTCTCATGTGTACAAAGCAGGCAGATCTGTAGAGTTCTCAAAGCTGAAATCTTTCAAAAGTGGTTCTACAGGTTCTTCCAACCTGTTCAAAGTGTGAGTTTGAACTGTTAACTTTTTGGTTGGTAACTCAGTGCTTCACCATTTGCAGCAGTCAGAGACTTCTAACAAAGAATGATCCAGTGCAAAAATTCAACAGAGCCAAGTTGAGAACTAAACTGAAAGCTTATGTTCTAAATAAACTAAACAAAAGCGTATGTTACAAACGAAAAGCTGATGGCATTATGATCCATATCATTTCTACTTTAAAAAAGAGCTAACTTATGAGTAGCTTTTGTATTTGTTGTGGACTATAAATTACATATACCACTGGCTGCCAGAAGAATGAACAAATCTGTTTTGGAAGAAGTACAGTCAAATGTTCTGGAGGGTAAGAATTCCTCTCATTTACTTCGGGTATATTATCAGGAGCAACCAGTCTGATGAGAAGGACATCATGCTTGGTTTAGAGTTAGTAGTCAACAAGTTGGACTGACAATGCCTATACCACAACGGGCTTGGATATAAGAGAGATTGTGAAAATGGCACAGGACTGGCAGCGATTCAGTCCAATGTACATGGATTAGGTCTTTAAAATTGAAACTCATTCAATGGCATCTAACAAGATATAATTTTGAAGGCAGAGACTCTATCTTAATCATCTTTTTGTCACTAATATCCAAGATCATGAGCTAATTCCTCCTTTATAGCCATATGTATCATTTCATTACCTAGCTTAGCTTAAGGTAGCTCTTAGTTTAAGAGCTTTGGTGGCCTAGGGGCAAAAAGCTGCAGTGCAATCCTGAAGGCACACAGTTCAAGGCCACAAGCTGCTCCATGGGAGAAGGATGGACAATCTCCTTTTGTCTCCTTTTGTGTGATTAATTGCTTCTGAAAATCTGCTGGCGGGTCAGCTATGGGCTGGTTCTAACCCAACAGTATACAACAACAACCTTAGCTTAACTACAAAAGATGATATGCTAGGTGAAATGTTTTAAGATTTCCTTAAGACACTAGAAAAATAATGTAGGGTCTAATTTTTAAGCCACTGGCCATTCTTATTTCTTATTTCAAATACACACACACACACACACACACACACCCCAAGTGATTTCATAAACCACAAGATATAAGAAAGAGTACAGAAAACTAATATATTTTAAAGGATACAATTCGCATTTGAATGCATTTGGAAAAGCATTTTAACCATGAAAAATTTGACAATGTTGACTAAAAACTTTGCTAAAAGAATCAAACCAAGGAGGAAAAGGAAAAGTGAAAACATTTTTAAGACACTAGGCTCAAGGGAAACATGATTAGGGAAAATAAATGCTCAACATACCAACACTGGTGTCACATTTAGAGCTCAAACATTTTTTAAAAATATAATCTCCCTGGAGGAGCATAAGCATTGTTTTATTTAAAGTGCCTGAAGTATCTGTATTCATTATCATATGTCAGCAGCCATTCAGACAGGATTTTGTCAAGGAGGAAAATATGAATCCGTATAATTCTTCTCACCAATGGTATTTCCAACAAGAGCTACAAGATATAATCAATAAATGATGGCTCTGCTATATAACAGAAATCATTCTTACCGACAGGAAGGCTACTGTTACTTTTCACAAATAGCTGCATTTCCAAATAAAATTCTGAAGAGCAACTTTCTGTTACTTTTGGAAAGCACTAAAACCAAATTAGGTAGTTAGCTGGTACATCTAATTGTGTGTGTGTGTTTTTCATTTTTAAGCAGCACTTTCATGTAACAATCTAGCAAATCAGTCCTTTGAAGTGGGCTGATCTATTAGGTAACACAGATGTTTTCATTGAATTTTATTATGCTCATAAAAATTTCATAACAATCATAAAATAATAATTTGCAGTGGCCAATAGCATGGGCTATAGTCAACATAAAAATGCAAGTATTTCATGTGAAAAAGCAGATGGAAGCTCTAAAACAGAGTAACAATCACCTCTTAATGAAATTACACCCATTTTAGTAATTTGTTCCTAGCTTTCAAATCACTTTTTTTTTTTTTTTATGGAGAACATTTTTTATTCCCCTGCTCCAACACATGGCATCCACTTCCTAAACAACATGACTTTGGAAACTCTATGAACTTTGATAAATGACAATAGTTACAGAAAGGCTTTAGGCCTTTTGATCACAGGGTCCCTATGAGTTGTGCTTGACACGCTGGCAATCAACAACAACAACAACAACTACCAACACTGCTCAAATAATTGAAGGGCAGGAACTCTGTTCTAACCACTTTTTAAAGCATTTTATCACTAATAAATAGGACAATTTGCCAATCTTTCTTTTCATTTCTTTGTATGGTCTCACTAAATAAGGTGTTTTGGTGGTGCTGCATTTAACCAAAAGGTTGATGAGTTGAACCAACCAACCAACTGCTCCTGAGGAAGATGGTTGAGGCAGCCTGTTCCTGTAATGACTTACGGACATGGAAAATGTACGGCGAAGTTCTGTTGTTTTCTACAGGACCCTGCACAATCTGAATCAAATTTATGGTTGATTTGGTTTTCATTTTGGTTTTGTCTCTTTAAATATTTTCAAGTCAATCAAATAATTTCCATGGAGTCAAACTGCCAGCTGACCTTCTATTAGGTTTCTGAAGCTGTACACTATGTTGAAGGACTACCTGTCTTTCTCCTGTGGAGCCTCTAGTGGATTCAAACCACCAAAGAGACGTGGCCTTGGAGTTTGCAGCACAAGTTTCAGGACTATACCACCAATGCTCCCTAGCAAGTACTTTAAATCAACCTAAAAAAGATGAAAAATGCTAAGTAAGTAAGGTGCTCTCTTTGTTAAATGAAAGGAACTCGTCCATAAGACCACAAACCATAGCCTCCTGTAGCCCAAGATCAGAAGAACTAAAAGGGTGTTGCACAAAATTCAAATTCACAAAAAATGACAAACATACTGGATTGACAGAGACTGGAGGAATTCCTAAGAATATCACTCTAAAGCACTCTTTTAGGATCTGAAGCCAATCCCAGACATCGTCTTCAGTCAAGTAATAGAATGGCCGATAAAATCAACTGTAACACCCAGGGAGAATGTGTTCCCTTGAACAACTAACTCTACAAGATTAAATGGGAAACATTTTCCAAAATGCAAAGATGAGAAGGCAAGGGTGGACAGGATGGAAGCGGGAAAGTTAAGGTGGAAATTATGACAGAGTCGACCAGTGTCAACTGTCATCTAAAACACGATATGTAAATCACACACCTAAAACACAATTAAATGTTTAGAAAAAGTTATCTGATAAACAAGAAAAGTTACATACAACCTCATTTTTTAATTTCTAAAATTCAGACATGAGTTACTCTTATTTCTGACATCATATAATTATCCCAAGTGAATCCATACAATGACTCCCAAGTGCTTCCATAACAACATATGAATATCAACAATATTAAAAAGACAATAAAGAATTACTTACCTAGTAAATCTGAGGCTCTCAAATTCTCTTTTAGAAAAATAACAGAAATGATGGCACTACCTAGAAAGAAAATGGCCATGAGCAATGGTTCCAACAGAAAAACATATATTATGCAACGCAGGTTGAAAGAAGTGAGCTCTTTGTATCCTATATCTCAGTAGCTGTGTCCAGAGTGAGAACCATTGCACAGCCCCAGTCATGGAAATGACCTCCCTGTCCCTTCATGGTTGAGGATCCATGGAAATCAGCCTGTTTTCCTCTGGACCTAGGACAATGGCTAGAATAGGGACTAGTATATGATGAGGGCTTAATAAAAGTCTACTAGTTGTTGTTGTAGAGTGCTGTAGAGTTGTAGATGACCCATAGCAACCCTATGAATGAAAGTCTTGAACACAAAACTTTCACCTTTTCTCCAAGTTGATAGAGTTTGCAGAGGCAAGCTATTTATTTATTTATTTATGTAATCTATTTGTTTGTTTGTTTGTTTGTTTGTGGATGCCACCCCTGCTTCCATGCCTGTTTTATTCAGGAGATTCACAAAAAACCAGGCCCTCAGGCCCAAAAGCATTTTTCAATACAAGGCCAAATCCAATCAGCTCACACCCTGTTGCGAGCAAAGCCACACTCTAGTCTCAACCCCACCAGAAAACACACCTTTGCAGAATCCAGCCATTCTCCTCATCTTCACAGCCCAGAAATAGCCCACAAGTCTACTAGGTAAAAACATTATTAAAAAGGGAAAAAAGGTAGAATGAGCTGGAAGGGACTGAAAAACATGAAGAGACAGAAAACAGAAAAAAAAAGAACAGAAAGAAGAAAGTCTTGATATTTTGTTATTATAAAAATATAGATAACACATCCACCCACTTAATGTTATGCACATGTACAATTTATTAACATCAATTATATAAAATAATGTTGTGCATCACCAATTCCATTGCCAAATGTTTCACCATCATAAACAGAAACTCCATGTTTTTCAGAAAACAACTCCTCTTTCCTCTTGCCTCCAGCAACTACTTATAAACTTTGGTCTCTGTACAGTTGCCTGTTCTAGAGAGTTCATTTGAGTCAGGCCACACAACAGATGTCTTTTTGTGACTGACTAGCTTCACTCACTATAGTGTTACCAAGGTTCAGCCATGTTGTAGCATGATAGCAGAAATACTGTTATCAACTGTATGTATTTCTAGCTGAAATTAATTTCCCAGCCTGTCCTCATAAAATTCCTCCTATTGTCAATTCTACCTCCATACATTACTAACACAAGAGTTCTGAGGTTCTTCATTCTCCTCGTTCCTTCACATTACGCATCCAGTTGGCTACTGGCTCAGTGAAGTCTCTGTGCCACTGTATCCAAGTCCACCCTTTTCTTGTTTCACTTACATTGGCACTGACCCCCTCTGGTAGCTTCATCTCTGAGTTAGACCTTTCTTCACACGACCACCAGAACAATCTTTATAAAATGTAAATCTGAGGCTAATTCTTGACTTTAAAAATTATCTAGTGGCTAGAAGCTGAACTGCAATCCCAGAGGTGTGTGGTTCAAATCCACCAGACGCTCTGCTGGAGAAGGAGGGACAATTTCCTCCTGTACCAGTCAGATTTGATTTGATGGTACACACACACAAAATAATAAAATAAAATAAAAATATTTTAAAAAATCATCCAGTGGCATCCTGTTCCCTACAGGACAAAAGCCAAGTTTCTAAGCATGACAATCAAAGACTACCCTTGACTGCACCTGCCACTTGTTCACTGTGTTTGTTTTTATCTCTTTTTATATTTTACACTTCACTTTTAGTAAAATAACCACAATTACCCTTAAGGATTCCCCTTAAGGCATATGTTGATACCTCTGCAACTCTGCCTCCATTCTTCTAGCCAACCATGGACTGACTCAGCATCCCCTCTGGATTCTCTGAGACTGAGTTGGCTACTCCATTATTATGTCACGTCTGCTCTCTATATCATCATACCCAAGACTTGCTCCCATTACTCATCTCAGTTTGCGTGGTGATGGCTTTTGTATTGCTAAGAGGCTGGAAACTATGTCACAGGTATTTAAAATACTCATAGGGTCATCCATAGTGGACAAACTCTCATGGAGATTTCTGACTAAAATGAGGAAGAAAGGCCTGGTGATCTACTTACAAAAGGCAGTCAGTGAAAAAAAAATCCTATGGATTACAATGAGTTAGATGGCTAACCAAAATGCCAGCAGTCTGATTTCACCAGTCACTCCATGGACAAAGCCAAAGGTAATCTCCTTCCCTTGAGACATAGAGCCTTGGAAACTCAATAGAGGGCCACTATGAGTTGAAATCAACTTGAGGGATATGTGTTTGGTTTTATTTGGTGCACTGTAAGAAGACTGTGCAGCTCTGAGGTTGGGAGGCACCGAGAACACACAATGGCTCCACAATAGGCTCTGGTAAAGAATGTGAAGGTGGCATGGGACTGGGAAACATTGCTTTCTGTTGTACATGAACTTTTCTCGAGTCAGAGCTGACTTGGTGGCAATCAACTCCAATAATAAACATAATAAAATCTCCAAGATTTGGGCCAAGACTATTAGTTGTTGTTGTTGTTTGGTGCCGTAGAGTCGTAGACGACTCATAGAGACCCTATGAACGAATGGCCTGAGCACTGTTTGTACATAGAGTTTCCAGAGGCAAGCCATTTTGGAAGTGGATGCCGCTCCTGCTTCCAGGCTTGTTTTAGTCGGGAAGCTCCAGCCAACACTATCCACCATGGGTACCTATTACCATGATTGGCACATCACTGTCACAGTGTTCAGCATCACAGCAACACTATTTAGGATAACCAATTTAACATATTGGTGCATTACATTAGGTAAAGCAAGACTTTCTTATCATCAACTGCATTTCTAATTAGATAAGGAAGGTTGCTGAGAGAGACATTTCAGCAATTAATGGTAGGAGACATGTTCCTCCTAATGTACGCAGAATGCATTCCAGGATAATTCTTCCTTATCACAAGACTGTAACGCTTATGTGGAATAAGGGATATTAGAGCTTCTGCTGTTGTTAGATGCCGTCAAGTTGAGTACAACTCATAGCAACCCTATGAACAATAGATCTGAACCACATCCTATCCTGTGCCATCCTGATACACTAGAGCTCACTGCAGCAGTCACAGTGTCAATCCACCTGGTAAAGAGTCTTCCTCTCCTTCGCTGATTTTCCACTCACCTTTCCAAGAATCATTTCCCTCTCCAAGGAATAGTCTCTCCTAGGAACATGCCTGAAGTATGTGAGGCGAGGCCTCATCATCTTTGCCTTCAAAGAGCACTCTGGTTGCATGCTCTCCAAAACATATTTGTTTGTTCTTCTAGCAGTTCATGGGATGTTGATTGCCTTAGTTCTCAAACTGACATCATTACTCCTCAATAATTTGGAAAGGTCCCTAACTGCAGACTTTCCCAGTGCAATGTGTCTTCTTGTTTTCTATCTGCTAATATCAAGTTTTTAATTGTAGATCCAAGTTAGATTAAATTACTGAGAGTTTCAATCTCTTCTTCATCCATTAGATCCAGTGGTCCAGTGGTAAGAATGTTTTGTTTTCTTGATATTCTTGGCATTGAGATATAATCCATATTGAAAGCTGCATTCCTTGATCTTCTGCAACAAGTGCTTCAAGTCCTCCTCACTTTTAGAGCTAGAAGGAGATATCAATCTCCTACAAGTGTTGTCACTGGGAAGCTGAGGTTCACAGAGTTATTTTTGTATTAATGACAAGACTCATCTAAGGTCCACTTATGTTACAGTTGAGTTGGAAGCAATACTCATACCTTCTTCCCAGTTGAGGGCTTGTTCTGGCATGCTACACTCCATACTCTCCCTTGAAGTAAGAAAAGACATCTCTTTCCCACTCTGCTTGTTGTTAAACTGTTAAACACAGTTTCATAAATAATTTTACTTTCAGAGGAAGAGAAAAAAGAGTGTTAAGAAGAAGATAATTTCACTGCAAGATACAAAAAAGATATGATTGGTAACAATAAGCTCTGTGTATCAGATTATATCAATGGCTACTAGGCTAGGAGCTGATTGTGGAACAGACCACCAACTACTCATATGCAAGTTCAAGCTGAAGCTGAGGAAAATTAAACCAAAGCCACAGAAGCCAAAATATGACTTTGAGTTCATACCACCTGAATTTCAGAATCACCTCAGGAACAGGTCAGGTTTGAGGCCTTGAACACTAATGAGCAAGGACTGGATGAGTTGTGGGAGGATGTCAAATGTATCATCCAGGAAGAGTGCAAATGGTCATTACAAAGACAGAAGAGGAAGAAAGACCAAAATGGATGTCAGAAGAAACTCTGAAGATTGCACTGGAG
>NW_006400020.1:3640858-3643679 GCF_000299155.1 Elephantulus edwardii | reverse complement strand
TCTATGAGGTGGATTGATTCAGTGACTGGGGTAATCAGGATGGGTGTGTCAGAGGCAATGCAATTGGCACAGGATAGAGCAGGGTTTAGGGCTGCTGTACATAGGGTCACTATGAGTCGCAAATGACTCGACGGCACATAACAACAACAACAACAACAAAATAGTTACCCAAGTGTTATGAAAAAGAAATATGATACTTTAGAATTCTTAAGCACTTTAGGGAGCTCTGATTGCTTAGTGGTAAGGAATTGCACTGTCAAACCACAGATGCTCTTAAGAAGAAAAGATGGGCAGTCTTCTCCCATGCGATTTACTGCCTTTGAAAATACACTAGATGGTATGTACCCACTTAACGGTACACAATAACAACAGCATGTAACTTAGAGGAGTCCTAGTGGTACAGTGATTAAACAATGGGGTGCTAATGGAAAGATCTGAAGTTCGAATCCACCACTTATCCCATAGGAGAAGGACGAAGCAGTCTGCTCCCATAACGTTTTAAACCTGTGGCCAGTTCTAATCTGTCCTATAGGTTGCTATGAGTTGGAATGAACTTGATAGCAATGGGCTGTGGGGAGTTGTGCGTGTGACTATATTTCTACATTCACACAATGATTTTTTTATGTTTTAAGAGAATGCAGGCTTTTCTATAAAAATTTTAGAGTAGAAGAGCTATTCAGTTTTATTTATCTAGCTTTTAAAAAGTAATAAAAAGAACAATCCATGAGATGCACTTATTTCTAACTCATTTATCTTGCAAAATATGGTTAAAATGAGAATTGTGCTGAGCAAAAAGCCACTGTCTGAGGAGCAGCCAATAATATGACTTCTAAGCATAGTAATACATTTTTTAAAATGAGAAAAAAAATACACGACATGAATGTTCTCATAAATCTTAGCAAATGAGATCTGTCAACCTGAACCCTCTCTGAGCAGTTGCTATAACAACAATGTCACCTAATGAACACTTAGAATGGGGAGGGGGGGAGAGTGTTACACCTTTATTTCTGGGGTAAAATTTAATAGAAAAAAGTAAAGCATGTCAACATTAAGGATTTAAAAGCATTAAACAGAATATATCTCTAAACTAACCAGATTTGTGTTGGAAATGATTAAACGATAGTTAATACTAGGTATTTGTGTAAGCATTCCATTGTGTGTGCAATTTTTGGCCTGGGGCATATTTGGGCTGAGGCTCATAAATGCTTTTCTATTCTGTTTTTCACCAGACGCCACTGGTCCGTAGAGAATGCTCATGGAGCTTGATCTACATGGAGTGTTCACAGGCACTAAACTATACAGAGAGTACTCACAGACACTGGTATACAGTGTGCTAACAGACAGGTCCACACAGAATTTCACAGACACCGTATAAACAAAGGGCTCTAGTTTACACAAACTACAGTACAGACTACAGCCTGATGTGAGCACTAGTCTATACAGAGAATACTTATGGAACCTGGTCCACACAGAATACTCATGCGAACTCATCTACATAGAGAATATTCACTAATCTTGGTGTCTAATTAAGAAGTATTTTTACTTATTAAGTACTTTCCCTTATTAAGGAAAAAGGGAGTATAAGAAAAACCATGAAGATGCATGCTTTCTGTGTTGTAGTTAGGTGCCATCAAGTCAAGAACCACTTACAGATCTGAACCTTGTCGTATCTTTGCCATCCTTACAATCTCTGACACACGTGAGCCCATTGTTGCAGTCACTGTGTCAATCCACATGGTTGAGGGCCTTCCTCTCTTCTGCCAACCCTCCACCTTCCCAAGCATGATATCCTTCTAAGGAAGAGACTCTCCAAGCAACATGACCAAATGACGTGAGATGAAGTTTTACCATCTTTGCCTCCAAGGAGCACTCTGACTGCACCTTCTTCAAGACATATTTGGGGGGAGCTCTGGTGGCCTAGTGGCAAGGAGCTGCAACTACAATCCCAGAGACGCACGGTTCAAATCCACCAGATGCTCTGCCGGGAAAGGAGGGGGAATCTCCTCCTGTACCAGTCAGATCTGATTTGACGGTACACGCACACAAAAATAATAAAATAAAATAAGACATATTTGAACAAAGTTTTGAAAGTCTGTGGGATATTCAGTACTCTTCAACAACATAGTTCAAAGGCATCAAAGTCTTTTGTCATTTTTATTCATGGTCTAACTCTCAGCAATATAGCAAGTGATTGAAAAGACTATGGCCTGAATCAGGCATACATTAGGCACTCAATAAAATGTCAGAAGGTAAATGATGCCCTTCTAGTCACATAGGCTTCCCTCCAAGGAGCAAGTACTGTAAACCCACTGCCCAAAGTTTATAAAGTATCTTTGTGGGTGGGAGATGTTCTCAAAAGGGGATGGCCACTCCACTTCCTACACAACATGCCTCTGGAAATGCTATGAACTTTGATAAATGACGATAGTTATAGAAAGGCTTCAGGCCTTTGGTTCATAGGGTCGCTATGAGTCACGCTCAATTTAATGGCAATCAATAACAACAACAATAATTTCTATTTTAATGAAAGTTTCCAGAAAACTTGGATTTCCATTCATTTACTGTTGTATATTTTCTTATACACCTACCCAGTTTGCTTTTCTCTTTAAAAAGATTCTTTCATTGTTGCACACTTTCCTGCCACCCCGCCCCCCCAATTCACTTTGCTATGCACCTCTTATTCTGGACTGTTGTCTTGCAAACAATACCTAATCATACATTTCTTTTAGACAGTTTTCCCCCTCATCTGTTTCAATGTGTTGTTGTTGTTGTTGTTATGTGCCATCGACTCATTTGCGACTCATAGCGATCCTATGTACAG
>NW_006400020.1:3630825-3639708 GCF_000299155.1 Elephantulus edwardii | reverse complement strand
TTTTTGGATAATTTTCAGCAGAATCTTGCTTGCATGTGCTATTAATGATATTGTTTGATAATTTCCACACTCTGTTGGGTCACCTTTCTTTGGAATGGGAACAACTATCGATCTCTTCCAGTCAGTTGGCCAGCTGGCTGTCCTCCAGATTTCCTGGCACAACATAGTGAGCACATCCAGGGCAGCATCTGTTTGTTGAAATAAATTAATTGGTATGCAGTCAACTCCTGGAGCCTTGTTTTTTTGCCAATTCCTCCATAGCAACTTGAACTTCCTCCTTCATCACCATAGGTTCAATGTAGTATTTTTTATCCCCTCTTTTACTACTTTCCCTTCAACTCCCAAGCCAGTCTTGTTTTATAACAGAGGCATTATGCAGTATTTGTCCTTTTGTGACTAAGTGATTTCACACAGCAAATGTCCTCCAGGGTCACCCATTTTTGTATTTTATTAGTTCCTTGTTTATCAGTGCTGCATAGTATTCCATTGTGTGAATATACCACAGCTTCTCTATCTATTTGTTGATGGGTAGTTAGGTTCCTTCCATCTCTTTGCTACTGTGAACAATGCAGCAATAAACACAGGTGTGCATATATCTGTTTGGGTGGCAGTTCTGGTTTCTTTAGGGTATATTCCCAGTAGTGCAATTTCTGTGTATACTCCCAGGAGTGCAATTACTGGATTTTTCTATTACCAACTGTTTGAGAAAGTACTATACTGCCTTCCAGAATGGTTTCACCATTTTACACTCCCACTAGCAGTGAATAAGGGTTCCAATTTCTCGACAATCTTGACAGCATTTGTTGCTGCTGCATTGTTGAACTTACCTATTATTACTGGGGTGAAATGATATCTCCTAGTTGTTTTATTTACATCTCTCTTAGAACTAGGGATTCTGAACATTTCTTCATGTGTTTTCTCGCCACCTGAATGTCTTCTTTAGTGAAGTGTCTGTTCATAGCCTGTGGATGGCCACTCTTCTCTCAAGTTTATCAATACTGCATCCAAAAGAATCATCTTATCTTGGGGCTTACAATCCAGTTTGGCTTATAAAATTTGTTATCAGGGGACTCACCTTAACTGTCTTTGAGTCATCTTTCCCTCATTATCTTTAAGGAAATGATTAATGAGCATGCCATTAAAAGAATGTGGGTAGGAATTAGCCCAAAAGACCACATTGCTTTTTAGTACTCAACATGCCACACTAGACAATGAATTGAAGGTCCAAGTAAGGAAATGTAGTCACAAAGAGGCAAAGGGAAGCAAGGTCCTGAGCTGGGAGGGATGGAGCACCTGCGTTCCACTTCTGACTCTGTCAATGATCAGAGATAGAACAGAACATGTACCAATGCTAACACATTAAGCTCTAGAGTAAATTTGCTCACTGGTGAGATAAAGCACATGAGATACATGTTTTCTAATTATTCTTCTGGCTCTAACATGTTATAGACAGTCACCCACCCATTAATGTTGAGTTGAGGTTATCCTGTAACTATTTGTTAATAGTCATCAAGCCATCCTAAGAGTATCAGATTTGAACCTTGCTATGATCTCTGCCACGCTCCAGCCCAGCTACAGTCACTGTGTCAATCCATCTTGTTGAGGTCTTTTTGTCTTTCTCCGATCCTCTATTTTTCCAGCATGATGTCTTTTTCCAGGGACTGGTCCCTCCTGACAACATGTTCAAAGTATGTGAGAGCAAGTTCCACCACCTTGGCCTCTAAGGCGCATCCTGGCTGCACTTTCTCTAAGAAAGATTTATTTGTTCATTTGGAAATCCATGGAATACAGAGTAAACTTCCCCAAGGCCACAATACAAAGCCATCAATTCTTCTTCTGTCCTTTAACTAATAAGGAATTGTGGCCTATGGTGACAAGGGGGTTAAAAGGCTGTGGCATTGAGGGGCAGTGGAGCTGTAGTAAACTGGGGGATATAAGACTGGTAAGCTTAGCCTAAACAAATAATAAAACAACCCATATCAGTTGCCATGGAGTTTGTTTTGACTCAAGGAAGCCCTACATGCTATGGAGAAGAATTACTCCAAAGGACCTCTCTTAGGACCATCCATCAACTTTTTGGGTGGCTTAATTGTTTGGCTAACTGCAAGGCCAAGGCTACCAAATAGAATTCTTTAAAAGAAGACAAAATCCAGATTTTGTGTGTGTGTGTGTCACAAACAAGATAAACCAGAGCAAAAGCAAACACAATGCTGTTGAATCAGTTCTGATGCCGAGTGACTCCACTGGGCTTCGGAGGCTGCAACTCTTTACAGGAAGAGATTGCTCATCTTTCTCCTGTGGAGCTGCTGGTGGATTTGAACCACCAGAGATGTTAAGGCTTTTTGGTTACTAACCAGATTGTGCCATCAGGGCTCCTCAGACAAAACATAGCAGTGGACAAATGTGGTTTACGGGCCAGTAGTTTGTTAACTATGGTCTAGTCCACAAGTGAAAGTTTCCTCAATTTTCATTTCCTGGCCATTAAATTTACTGTTTAACCACTATGATGGGAAGAGAAAATCAGACTATGTGTTTACAATATAGCAAAGTGGAACACTGAGTGGTAAAGAAAACTTTCTTTTATAAAAAAGTAACCCATGACATGAAAGGAACATATTTATATAATAATGCTACAAATATATCCCCACATGTAAATATCTGGCTTGTGGTTTCTGACCACTTATAATGGCAACTTTATTGTACTGCTAAAAAAGTAACCACAAGAACACTTTCAAGTCAGTCACAATCAGACTTCAAACACATGAGAGGGAACGTGCTCACAGGCTCAATCAACTGCAACTGGATTGATAATTATCATTCCCCCTTAGCTGTAGAAATTTAGGGAAAAGCCATGCCAATTACAGTACCTTCCAAAGAGTTAAGATTTGAGAGTGCGACAGTTTGAAAGATGCCTTCTTAAACATGGAAAATTACCGTGCCATCAATATTGAAAGGATTCAAAGTGTCAAGAAATCTACTTTGATGAAAAAACAAACAAACAAACAAACTCACCCCCGCACCCCCACCTCCACCCCCCTGCTACTGTCATTTACTGAAGACAATGAAGATATAGGGTTGTTCATAGATAATCCACATAATCTGCAGGGAGGAAATTTACCTAGATTAAGAACAATAATCCTTTCACTTCTAATCTTTCTTGGTATACATAAATTATTAACCTTGAAAAGACTTCTTTAAAAAGTAAAAAGTGCCATGGCAGAGATTAATGCTGTGTTATTAATTTAATAACATAACAATAGCGTGCTAGCAATTGCTCAATAAATATTTTTTGGTATTCTTAAAAATGAAAAATAAGGATGGTTGGGAAAAGGTCTCAAAAACTTTTAGGTTTCGGGCATGCATTATGTGGAGAGAGAAAAAGCATAAAAGCAAAGCTGTGGGCATTTCACTCAGGCTGGCTTCTGGACACATGCACTAGATGAACCAGCGAGCCATTGAGACGAGGAATACTTCTGCATATTTCAAGTATTAAAATAAACATCATGTAACATGTAACTACAGCAAACATCCGGTGAGGATTCGGAGTTCCAGAGATGTCATCCAGACCGCCCCCAAGCAAATGGCTTGAAGGGACAGGGAGAATTAGCGTCGTGTAGGTTTGTGGAACGCTACAGGAACCTTGCTCATTGGTCTGTTTATGTTTCCTTTCATTTGTTTCTAATAAAAATCTTGGAGATGAGAGTTTCTGCTTGAGATGACTTCTTTGGAATTCCAAAAGGCCTCACCAGGGCTTTCTGGCTACGCTGTGACCTCGTCTAATGGATTACAGACATGCTGCAGCTTACGGCTTCATAACAGCACAACAGAAAGACTCGCAACAACATATATTCCACATCATGAATTTCAATTGGAGTCAGAGCCAGCATATTAGGGAAAATGAGAAATGGAAAAGACTTATCAGTCAGATGTCTCAGTGGAGTTAATTCTCCAACCTGAATCCAAGTGAGCCTCGTTACAGAGTGTCTACTCCTCTTAGAAAATGCTTGTAGGGCCAAGAAGACCCTGCTGCTATTAATTACAGTGTGTCTTTCCATATGAAATTCCAAGTGCTTAATATCACATAATTCATCTTCAATTTAATCTACTTATTACTAAATCTATTCAGTTAAGTAATGGGGCAAGTTTATGTGTCTCACACAGTACCTGGCTAGGAGATGCTCATTCAGTATTAATGCCTTACCTTAGACTAATTCATCTGGAGGATGGTCTGAATTTAACTTATAAAGGGGTGCATGACTTTTTTAGTATTTCAAACTCAAATATTCAGAGGCCATGACTGAAAGATGTCACTGGTGCTTTTACCAATTTCTCTTCACAAGCCTCCCGCTCTCCCTCCATAGGAAGCTCTGGTGGCCTCCTGTGTAGTGTTGTGCTGCTAAGTCAAAGGCCACATCTCTCTGGTGCATGGAATCTCTAAGGGAGAAAGATGAGTAATATCTCTATGTGATTTATACCCTTGGAAACTCAATGGGGGGTCAGTTATGAGCTGGTTCTGACTCAACAACAAGGAGTTTGAATTTTCCACCCATATGTCATTCCTTTGCTACTCCTTAGAAAAGATTTTTAAAAATTTTTATTTATTTATTTTGTGTGTGTGTGTGTGTGTGTGTGCCATCAAACAGGATCTGATTGGTACAGGAGGAGACTGTCCCTCCTCCAGCAGAACATCTGGTGGATTCGAACTGCTCACCTCTGGGATTGCAGTACAGCTTCTTGCCACTAGGCCACCAGAGCTCATCCAGAAAGTATTTTTTAAATATTTTTTTTTAATTGAGAAGAACTACAGACTAAAGCACTGTGAACAAAAGAAGATTGTTGTTGTTATGTGCCATCGAGTCGTTTGTGACTTGTAGCGACCCTATGTACAAGAGCTCTATCTGCCGTTCTATCCTGTGCCAACCCTGCCGTCTCAAACACACTCATTCCCACGACTCCACTCACAGAACTGATCCATCTCATTGAGGGTCTTCCTCTCCTACGCCATCCCTCCACTCTTCCAAACATGATGTCCCTCTCCAAGGACCAGTCCCTCCTTGCAACATGCCCAAAGTATGTCAGATGAAGCTTCAGAATCCTTAACTCCAAGGAGGATTCTGGCTTCACCTTCTCCAGGACAAAGCTATTTGTTCTCCTAGCAGTCCACGGTATATTCAACACTCTTCTCCGGCACCACAGCTCAAAGGCATCAATTCTCCTTCTATCATCCCTATTCACTGTCCAACTCTCTGATGCATAGCACGTAATTGATAAGACTATAGCCTGGATCAGGTGCACCTTAGTCGCCACCCTGACGTCGTTTCTCTTTAGTACTTTTGAGAGGCCCCTGATAGCTGAGTTTCCCAATACAATTTGTCTCCTGATTTCCTGACTGCTCTTACCAAGAGTGTTTACTGTGGAACCAAGTAAACTAAAACTGTTAACTATCTCAATCTCTTCACCATCCATACAGATGCTGCCAATTGGCCCAGTGGTGAGAATCTTTGTTTTCTTGATTTTGAGCTTCAATCCATATTGAAGACTGCAGTCCTTGACCTTCTGCAGCAAGCGCTTCAGGTCCTCCTAGTTTCAGCAAGCAGGGTTGTGTCATCTGAATAATGCAGATTGTTGATGAGTCTTCCACCAATCCTGATGCCACATTCCTCCTCATACAGCCCAGTGTCTCGGATATCTGTTCTGCATACAGATTGAAAAGGTATGGAGACAAAATACATCCCTGACAGACCCCTTCCTTGATTTTGAACCATCCTAAAAGCACATCTCATCCCAGGTAAAATATCTTTTATTTTATATTGTTTTGTTGCAAAGTTTGCAGACACTGCTTTTTACCCTAATCTTTATTTATATTGTGTTCATACAATCATTCCCATGCATTATGTTCTATAAAATTAATCATCATTGGGCCTTGTCCATCATTGCCCTGTCTTTTCACTCTGATCTTTCCCATCCTTCACCCCCTCCTTCCACCCACCAAAGTGTTTGACCTTGTGATTTCACCCCTACCCAACCTCACTCCTCCATTACCACTCCCACCCCCCCCCTTGGGTTTCCATACATGTTTTACTAGTTATCCTTCTATTTTCACAATAATAGTCTTAATGCAGTATTTGTCCTTATGATACTGAATTAGTATATTCAGCATAATGTCCTCTAGTCTCTCCCCAGTTATGTATATTTTTCAAAATTGCTGCTCCTTATTAAGTATTTTCCCCCAAACTATGCAATAAAGCCTACCCTGAATTTTCTTAATTCCACGTTGCTTCAAATCTTTGGATTTTTAATTAAAAAAATCATTCTTGTTTTTCCCTACATGCTTAGGCATAGCAAAGTCCATAATCATGAGATGAGTAGAAAAGAAGAAAATATTATACATAAGGTCCCACTTTGCAGACGCATAGACAACCTAACTCGAGTCCCAAAGGGGATGCTTATGAACCTTTCTGCAGTCACAGAAGTTTACCTTCACAAGAGTCCCTTTCAAGAAATTATTTCATCATTATACTTTATCATGAGGAACTCAAGGGCTTTTTAAAGACATCTTTTATTTTAGGCAAATGTCCTGTCTCTCTTTTGGCATCACAGGACATTCTAGAATATTTTATCCTCATTTTATCAAAATTGAAATTCAAACCAACTCCACAAGACTGTGCTGTATGATTTCTCTGACACACTTGCCTAGAAGGGGGTACATGGCTGGTGATAAGGCACACACCGTTGTTAGTCTTTCATATCTCAGTCAAATGGCAAGTACAGACGTTAAACAAGTAATTCTGAGTGTAACTAGAGTTGCCGAAGGAGGCTAGGGCTGGGTCTCTGTGTGCAATTTGGCAAGTGGTGCAGTGCACTGAGGCACCACATCTGAGGAGGCATCATCCACATCTGAGGACGTGTTGTCCACATCACAGACCTTTCTGATGTCTATATTTCTTGGGAAAATTTGCCAACAGATGGCACCAAAGCATCTTACTCTCACACAATCAACACTACAATAATTAGTAGAGAGACAGAAACAAAGTATCTTGAGACAGGATTGCCTTTTCCTAATTTACAAGAAGGTACCACATATATAAATGGGAGTTATAAGATAAGTGAAGCTGGGCCAACTGTATAACTCAGGTTATTAACCAGTCCTCCTCCAACCCTGATGCCATAGTCATCTCCAGATAGTCTAGTTTCTTGAATGATTTGTTATGCACACAGACTGAGTAAATACCAACCTTGATGTATACCTTTCCTGATTTTAAGCCATGTGGTGTTCCCTTGTTTGTTTGTTGTTTTGTGTTTTATTTTTGTAACAGGTTCTTGATCTATATGTAGGGTTTGAGTGAGCACAATTAAATATTATGGGATTCTCATTCTTTTCAGTGTTAACCATAATTTGTCATGATCCATACAGTCATATGCCTTTGCAAAAATCAATACAATTTATAGCATCTGAAAACCCAATGGATGCTGAGATACAAGTTGGTTCTAACTCAACAACAACAGATCTGAGTTTTTGGAAGCATCTTTCTGGTATTCTCTGCTTTCAGCCACGATCCATCTGATATCAGCTATGATATCCCACATTCCATGGTGTCTTCTGAATCCAGCTTCAGTTCTGTGCACTCTTCTTGCCATTTTAAAATTATCTTCTGCAAGATTACTAGCATGTGACATGGTTGTTGCTGTTGTTAGGTGCCATTAAGTTGAGTATGACTCATAGCGACCCTATAAACAGCAGATCTGAACCCCGTTCTATCCTGTGCCATCTTCACATTTCCTGACACACTAGAACCCACTGCAGCAGTCACTGTGTCAGTTTACCTGATTGAGGGTCTTCCTCTCCATCGCTGACCCTCCACCCTTCCTAGCATCACGCTCCTCTCCAAGGAACAGCTTCTTTGAGCAACCTGCCTAAAGGATGTGAGGCAAAGCCTCATCATACTTGCCTCTAAAGAGTACTCTGGCTATACCCTCTCTAAGACATATCATTGTCTTGGCCATCCATGGGATGTTCAGTGCTCTTCTCCAACACCACAGGTCAAAGGCATCAATTCTTTTTCTGTCATTCCTATTCACTGTCCAGCTTTCAGATGCATAGCAAGTCATCAGAAAGACCATAGCCTGAATCAGATGTACTTTCATCCTTGAACTGAAATCATTACTCTGTAATAATTTGGAGAGGTCCCTAACTGCAATGCATCTCCTTATTTCTTGGTTGCTGGGACCAAATGAATGGACTGAGAAATTGTAGTACATTCACACAATAGAATACTATGCAGGACTACGGTTTAATGCTTTTGCAAAATACTACATTACACGGGAGAGTCTAAAGAATATTACGCTGAGTGAACTAACTCAATCTTGTAAGGATAAATACTACATAAGACCATTATTGTAAAAATTGAAGGATAACTAGTAAATGTGTATAAGCATCTGAAAGCGGAAGAGGCAAAAGAGGGAAGGTGGAAGTCATTAGGAAGTAGAGTTTAGTGAGTGGATTGGAGGTAGGGTGAAGGTATAGAAAGATTTAATAAGGACTTGAAAAGATGGCCTAATAACAGGCATAGATCAATGGTAATCAATTATATAAAATACAATGTATATGAATGATTGCATAAAACACAAAGTAAATGGAAGATTATATAAACTACAATGTATATTACACGATGTAAACAAGTTACTTTGTGAAAATCAATTGATAAAAGAAGAAAACCAATCTGATCTGAAAAACAATGTATTTGAATTTTGAATAAACTTGTTGTTGTTGTTGTTTTTATGTGCCATTGAGTCACCTGCGACTCATAGCGACCCTATGTACAACAGCCCTAAACTCCGCTCTGTCCTGTGCCAATCGCACTGTCTCCAACACTCCCATCCCAA
>NW_006400020.1:3621791-3629405 GCF_000299155.1 Elephantulus edwardii | reverse complement strand
CGTACGCCAGGGATGCATCCTATCTCCATACCTTTTCAACCTATATGCAGAACAGATTATCCGGGAGGTTGGGCTCTATGAGGAGAAATGTGGGGACAAGATTGGTGGACGAAAACCTGCTTTGCTTGAATAAATTAGTATAATTAAAAAAAAACAAACAACACAAAAAACCCCAAACCACCTCAGGGAGCTCTGGTGGCCTAGTGGCAAGAAGTTGCACTGCAATCCCAGAGGTACATGGTTTGAATCCACCTGATGCTCTGCTTAAGGAGGGGCAATCTCCTCCTGTACCAGTCAGATCTGATTTGATGGTACGCACACACAAAATAATAAAATAAAATAAAAACCCAACCCCCAAAACCAAATCAAAAAACATCTGTCTGAAGCCAGAATGCTCTTTAGAGGCAAGGATGGTGAAACTTTACCTCACATGCTCTGGGCATGTTGTCAGAAGGAACCTACCTTAGAAAAAGTCATCATGCTGAGAAAGGTCAGCCAAAGAGAAGAACAGCCCCCAGTGAGACGAAGTGACAAAGTGACTACACAGTGGGCTTGAACATGACAGAGATCAAGGTGCAGATCTGCTGGTCATGGGGTCCCTATGAATGGTAGTCAATTCAATGGGACCTAACAACATGAGAGCAATAAACCCATTTCAGAAGCCAAACACATCTGAGGCTCAATGTCAAGAAGACAAAGATTCTCACCACCAGGCCAATTGGCAGCATCAGGATCGATGGTGAAGAGCTTGAGATTGTTCACAGCTTTAGTTTGCTTGGCTCCACAGTCAACACTCTTGGCACCAGTAGCCAGGAAATTAAAAGGTGTATTGCCATGGGAAAGTCTGCTGTTAGGGATCTCTCCAAAGTACTGAAGAGCAATGGTATCTCTCTGGAGACTAAGGTGCTTTTGATACAGGCTATGGTCTTTGCAATGACTTGTGCATCAGAGAGTTGGACAATGACTAAGGAGGATAGAAGGAGAATTGATGCCTTTGAGCTGTGGTGCTGGAGAAGAGTATTGAGAGTACCATGGACTGCTAGGAAAACAAACAGATTTGTCCTGGAAAGGGTTAAACCGGGTTGCTCCTTGGAGGCAAGGATTCTGAGGCTTCGTCTGACATACTTTGGGCATGTTGTGAGGAGGGACCGGTCCTTGGAGAGGGACATCATGCTTGGGAGGGTGCAGGGACAGCTCAGGAGGGGAAGGCCCTCTATGAGGTGGATTGATTCAGTGACGGGGGTAATGGGGATAGGAGTGTCAGAGACAGTGTGATCGGCACAGGACAGAGCAGAGTTTAGGGCTGTTGTACATAGGGTCGCTATGAATCGCAAGTGACTCGACGGCACATAACAACAACAACAGAAGCAAAAAAATCCTCCCAAGCCTTTAGGGAGACTGGGGGTATACCCGAGACATGGAAGCTTAGGAGCAGTTTAAAATTTCATAACCAATTCCATAGAATACCCAAAACACTTTTTTTCTTAAGAACTTCTGTCAAAATAGTTTCCCAGAAAATCCAACAGAGAAATTTCTCAATTCTAGTGAGGCTTGAAAGAAATCTGTTCCTGAGTGAGACAAAGAGTTGAGGTACTTGGTTAACTAAGAGACTGGAGATTTGAGTCGACAAGAGGTACCTCAGGAGATGGGCTGGGTGATCTACTTCTGAACCCCCAGCCAATTAAAAACCTTCTAGAGAACAGTTCTCACCCGACAAGCATGAGATTAGCATGAACTGGAGTCAACTCAATGGAAACCAGTTGTTGTTGTTGTTAGGTGCCAATGAGTCGACTTCAACTCATAGTGTCTCTATGAACAACCAATCTGATCCTTGCCCAATCCTGGGCCATCTTCACAATCTCTGATACTGGTAGCCAATTAGCAAGCAGACAAAGGAGTATATATAATCTATAGCAAGAAGAAAGAAAGTTTCACATAGATGGAAATTTTACTTCTCTTTCAAGCTTCTTTTCCTATTGTGTATTTTAATGTGTTCCCTCTTTATAGAGTATTTGGAAATCCTCCTGTTTTCTGCATCCTTGGAAGGGATTACACTGAGAATCAAAGGGGAACTACTGCTTGAGGTTTGAACAAATGAACCTGGGCAATTCTACTTCCCTACACCCTGAACTCTAAATTGATAATTTTCAGGAAATTAACCACTGCATGGATAAGAACACTGCATGGAGTAAAGAACCATTTCTTAAATTGGGTTATGCAGTTTAGAGAATTCAGCCACCTTTCTAATTACAGAAATACACTGCATTATAATGAATACTATACTTTGTTTCTACGTAATAGTAATTATTACAAATCACAATGACAATACTAGAGGTAGTATTAGTTATATGATATTATTTATATGATATGATATAATATTAGTTATAGAGTTAGTTATGTATATAGTACAACAGTGTGTCAAATACTGTTCTGAGACCCTTGTGTTTATAAGAATCATCCCCATTGCAAACTCTGAAGTTAAAAGTATTTTTATGACTATTTTACAGTAATCTTTAGATTCAGGTTGATTGAAACATTCTCCTAGCCATAGAGGTTGTAAGCAACAGAACTGTGATTTGGGTGCAGGCAGTATGAATAAATGAATGCAATTCTGGCAGTACTCATGAGTCTATGCTAAGAGATTAGGAGACAGCCACCTGGTCAATCAACTGGAAGAGGTCCTATTTCTGCCAATTCCAAAGACAATGACAGAATGCATAAATGATCAAACATTCTATTACTGTAAAATTTTGCTGAAGATAATTTAAAAATGGTTTTAGCAGTATGTCAATAAGGAACTGCCAGAAATTCAAGTTAGATTCAGAAAAGGATGTGGAATAAAAGATATTCCTGCTATTGTCAGGTGGATCTTGGCTGAAAGCACAGAACACCAGAAAGATGTTTATCTGTGTTTTATTGACCATGCAAAGTCACATGACTCTGGATCATAAAAAATTGTGAATAGCACTGAGAAGAAGGAGAATTTCGGAACACTTACTTGTGCTCAGGAGGAAGATGTATATAGACAAAAGAGGCAGTGTTTCCAACAGAACAAAGGAAGTTTGTGTGGTTTAAAATCAGGAAAGATGGGTGTCAGGGTTGTATCTTTTCACTAATGTATTCAATCTGTACACTGAGCAGAGAGTCCTAGAAATTGGGGAGGACTGGTGGAAGACTCATTAACAACCTGTGATATATAGATGATACAAGCTTACTTGGTAAAAGCTAAGAGAACATCAGCATTTGCTCTGATTAAACTCATTAATTCCTTAGTGTTTAGTACTTTTGAGTCAACTTCAACTCATGGTGACTATATATACAATAGGGAGCCCTGGTGGCCTAATGATGAGATCCTGAGGACATCTGGTTCAAATCCACCAGCTGCTTTATGGGAGGGAGAAGGATGGGAAATTTTCTCCCAAGCAACTATCTGCCTCTGAAAATCCGCTGGAAGGTTCTGACTCAATGGCACACAACACAACACATACACAAATGAGGCTGTGTCCAGGCCTGTATCATCTTCATTCTCTCCACCATGCTTCAGGCCATTGTGTTAGTCACTATTTCAATTTATCTTGTCGAGGGTTCCATCTTTCACTGACGCTCTGCTTTTCCTACCATAGTGTTCTTTCCCCAGGCACTGGCCTCTCCTGAAAACATGCCCAAAGTACAGGAGGTGAAGCCTTACCATCCTTGCCTCTAAAGTACACCCTGGCTACATTTTTGTTGGGTTTTTTTGGCACTTTACGATA
Organism: Elephantulus edwardii; assembly: GCF_000299155.1. Classification (NCBI taxonomy): domain Eukaryota; kingdom Metazoa; phylum Chordata; class Mammalia; order Macroscelidea; family Macroscelididae; genus Elephantulus; species Elephantulus edwardii. Next base: position 3,625,653 of record NW_006400020.1, on the reverse strand, counting down.
GAGTAAATACTCCTGTGCCACTGAGCTGACTTTTAATGTTTTGTTACTCTCTAGGTCCTGTGAAATCTGGTTACATTTCATTTCTGTGAAATCGCTTATCTCCACAATAAGTCAGTTCCACAAATATATTTGTGCAAGTTGGTATAGTTTCCTTTTCCTTATACCTAAAGAAAGCGTTCCTCAGGTAGAAAAATCAAGTAAATGGAGTCTTTCAATGTGGTGAACTTGGCCTTCCTCCAGACAGCTGATACTCTCTGGCCCTCATATTTTCTTTGGCTGTTTCATGGACACTGATCATAATGCAAAGTAAGAACTAAAAAGTCAGCATTAAAAATATAGGGCGTTCATATACATACATATAAATGTCATTATGAAAACAATGCCATATTTTCAGAATAACTGGAGCCTTGAGAGGTCACATATAGGAGCTCTGGAGGCCCTAGTAGAAGAAGCTGTGCTGCAATCCTGAAGACACGTGTTTCAAGGCCACCAGCTGCTCCATGGGAGAAGGATGGGCAATCTTCTATCATCCTATGTGATTAACTGCCTCTGAAAACCCGCGGGGGGTGGGGGGAGTCAGCTATGGGTTGGTTCTGACTCAAGGGTATCCATAACAACAGAGGCCACATATAGACAATATAGCATTTTTGCTTACTATCTCTTAGACTTTGAGAAGGTTAAAAAGCATCTAGAACGTTCATGAGCATATTATTTGCAGTGAAGATAAGCTATGGCAGATGTGTTCATTTTATTGGACTGTTAAACAAGGTAGAGGATTACGTAAATTGTGTGCCTACTGAGAGTAGTAACAGCCTGGTGATTCTAACAAAACAATTTCTAGAAAGCTAAGCAAGTGCTTTTGGTCTATATTCTATTATTCTGCATCATGGAAATGTTCTTAGATGTAATTCTTGAAATTACTATAAAGCAAAAGCTACTTTCAAAATAAAATGAAATTCTCTTTGAAGAGACATGACCCCAGCATTAACTATGTCTTACTTCAGAATATCATACGCTTCTTTGTGGGTTGTTTTTTTTTTCTCCCAGGAGAAACATTGAGATTGGAATGTGTGAATACATATTATGTTCAATCTTGTTGTCAACCAACAATAACTATCAACTTGTTTCTATTTGCATGAAAATTCAAAATTCACAGAAATTTTAAAACATACTGTTTCCATAGCAGCAGATAAAACAAAACTGAAAAGGTTCTGCAGATTTTAGCAGAGCTTAGAGAATTTGCTCTCCTTTTAAAGATGCAATTTTTGCTCTTTTTGTTTGTTTACAGTCATTAGAACATTTTCATTTTCTCTTTTCTATATGCACTTAATAAATCATACATTTCAAAAACTAGATAATTTCAACATTACTGTAAAATTAGAAATTCTTTTTAAAAGTTCCTTTAATAGCTATTAACCTTTGTTTTTCATAAGTCTTGAGCACCTTTCCATGTCTTTCCTTTTTTCAGTGATATTATGCTCAGCACCCTCTTATTTTGGTTAGTTTTTTCGTTAACCCGACTTACTACGTGTCTATATCCTGGGCTACCAAGAGAACAAACAAATCTGTCTTTGAAAAGTACAGTCAGAGTGATCCTTTGAAGCAGGTACAGAGGGAGACACTTAGTTTCATGTACTTTAGGGATGTTATTAAGAAGGGCTGATTTCTGGAGAAGGACGTCAGGCTAGGAACATCAGAAGGTTGGAAAAGGAGAAGGTGACTGTCAATGAGACAGACTGACACAGTGACTGCAACAATGGGCTTCAGCACAGCAACGATTGTGAGGGCGGTGAAGGAGAAAGCAGCATATACAGGGTCTTTGAGTCAGAGCCCACCAGATGGTACAAAATGACAACCAAATTACCTAATTATGGATTTTCCTCTGTCCCTCCTTAAAATAGTAATATGGGGAGGGGGAGACCTCACACAACCCAAGTTATTGCTGTTAAGTTGAACCAGTGAGTAGTTGCTGTAAATGGCCCAGGGGGAGACTGCTCATCAACATTTAACTTCTAATGTAAACGATACGAGGTAGTCAAGGTGAGACATCTAACGACATGCTATGCCAGTTTAACATAGGAATAAAACAGAGCATTAGTATAAAATTATAAAAGTATTAGAAATGCTTTTAGATAGCTTTCACTGATTAAATGCATTAATTACTTAAATTTATTAGAATCTTTTTCATTCATGATTAAAAGCACAAGATAGCATTTGCTGTCATTGTTGGGTTAACTTAGACTCAGGTATTGGGAATTAGGCATTTAAAGAAAATTCAAAGTTCTAGAACTTACACAAGAGCAGTGAGCCGTGGATGATGCAACAGTTAAAAAGGGAGTGACAGAAATTAGCAGTGCAGTTATTCTAAGTCAACATGCTAAGTAAACAGGGCATAGACATTCTTCTCTTGTACATACGTCAGCTCAGTTGTACATTTCCCCGAAAAGGATTCTGATCTCTTAAAGTATCTACGTAGCAAAGCACAGAAAAATGGCTCACCTGTAACGGACATACAACCCAAGGGAGCAATGAGAGTAATGGGGGCAAATCCGTAGGCTGCAAAGTTCCCCGTCTCCCCCAAGGCCATGAGGACCACTGCACCCCACCATGACACGCTCTTGAAAAATGGCCTGGGGTGCTCTTGGTATGCCGACTGAAGATGAGAATATTTCTGGAAGTAAATCAGAATATAAATAAGAGTGCTTACTACTCAATTAAAATGTCTTGAAATTTTCAGCCCCGTGGCTTTTAAATTTATTCGCAGATTGTTATAGAGCAATTATTATGGTTTCATGTTTGTTCTAAACATATGAACAGTAGGCATGACTCAGCCTTACAAGAATGTGACAGTTTAAAAATGACTTTTCACACATGCATGAGGCAATTCTTGTAACAACACTGTAAAATCATTATTATTATTTCTATTTAAAGATGAAGTATATTTTAAAGAGTTAAGTGATGGTTGGTCCACTGTCTCAAAATAATTCGTTAAGAGGGCCAAAAAATTCAGAGCTAAAATAAATAATGATGAAACAATACAGTATTTTTTAAAAAATATTTTACAATAAGTTTCCTAGGTCAAAAACATAATACAATGAAACAGGCATGTCAGAGTACTTTGGTGGGAATGGGAGATTGGGGGTGGCACTTACATATCTAGTTTGAATATTTCCTTATATTTACCAATAAATCCCTGAAAAACTGATCATTTAAACGTCAAAGTAGATTATACTATTATGTGTGTCTTTATAACAATGCAGACATAAAAACACACACATACATGCACATATGTAAATTATTACACCCATTATATATATATATACACACACACACACACATATATATATATATACATATATATGTGTGTATATATATATAATTTGTCATAAAGATAAGGGTACTCAGGAGCCTTGAAAATAGAAATACAGCCCCAAATCAAACTACACGGTTAGAGGGAAAGAGTTTATCTTACCTGAATATTTAGAGAAATGCTGATTATCAAGTTTCCTAAAATGGCCAACAAAACTCCAAAAAGGTGAATCTGTAGAAGAAGACAATGTTCTTTTAAATGATACTTTAAATTATTCTTGCAAGATACTTATTTGGGGGAAAAGTTCCAAAGTAAGTAAACGTGTTCACTTATATTTGTTCAAACTCAACAAATTGTTCCTAAAAGGAATACAGCTGTAATATGAATATTTAGTCAAGTAATATATCTATTTTTTTTTATTTTATACTGGTTAACTTACAAAGTTTGTACACATTGGTTTTTTTAAATTTTAATTTAGTTTGTTTATTTTTCATTTCAATGAACATCTACAGAGATTTTGGAATTCCATTCATTCATTGTTGCACCCTTCTC
>NW_006400020.1:3572639-3621606 GCF_000299155.1 Elephantulus edwardii | reverse complement strand
AATACCATAAACATATTTCATCCAGTTTTTCTCAGTCTTACCCCCACCCCAATGCCAGCCTCATTCTACAACAGTGGCACCATATAGCATTTGTCCCTTTTGTGACTGAGATACCTCACTCAGCATAATGTTCTCCAGGGTCACCCATTTTGAATAATATTGCATGAGTTCCTTGTTCTTCAATGCAGCAAAGTATTCCATTGTACACATTGTTTTTCACACCAAATCTTTCTCCACTTTCCTTTTCTCACCCCTCTCTCTACCCATCAAATTGTCTGACCCTATAATTAAGCCTTCCCCTGCCCCTCCTTGGATCCTCATACCCGTTCTCCAATAATGGTCTTATACAGTGCTTGTTTTTATGAGACTGAGTTAGTTTTCTTTTAGCATAATGCTCTTCAGTCCCTCCCATGTTAGGGAGTAATTTACAAACTCATTGCACCTGCATGCTGCATAGTATTCCATTATGTGAATGTACCATAGCTTAATCCTTCACTGAATTTTCAAGGTCATTCACTGGAATAAAGAAAACAGTAACCAGGTTATCCTTTCCCTCCTGGATATATATCTTTTAGGTCCATTTTCCTCAAGAACTTCTATGGGACTTAATAAATACTTGCTTGAAAAAAGTATCAAATGAAATAAATCCACACTCAAAAGACAGATTGCAAGGGAGCTCTGGTGGCCTAGTGGCAAGAAATTGTGCTGCAATCCCAAAGGTGCCTGGTTCAAACCCACCAGATTCTCTGCTGGAGAAGGAGGAGAAATCTCCTTCCGTACCAGTTGGATGCTACTCAATGGTACACAACAAGGGGGGGGGGGGAGAAGATGGACTACAAAAGTTTTTCCTAGCTGAGCCTCATTTTCTTTTCCTTCATATATCCCAGAGGATATAAACACTTGCTTGAAGAAGTACACAGCAGTTTAGAAGAACTTCACAGAGATTAAAGAGCTGTTTTTTACACACTGCACAAGATGTTTATCATATATAGCTCATACATTGTTATTTGATAACACATCCAGGTACAACAGTGTAATATCTTCTATTAGCATACATCAGCAATGATTAAGGCACTGCCTCCCCTGTCCTTCCACAGTACATAATTTCAGCTAGCTTTAAATTCCACAGAGTTATTTAAATTTCAAATATACTTACAACCACAAGGAACCCTTTGCAGAATGCAAAATGCCTTTGAAGTTTTTCAGCTTTATTATATGTGCTGAAGTAAAACTCAATATTAAAAAAAAGAGACAGAAAAGTTGAAAACCCATTTTATAGTTGATATATAATATCCATGTCCCTTTAATCAGTCAAGAATTTTGTATTCCTAATAAAGGCACTTGGCCATAATTGTGATCACTATTCCTCATGGGAAACAAATGTAGCATGATACTATGTGCTATTTCCATGCTTTCTATTTACAATCTATTGCATTTGGCAGCAATGAGAATAATAAAGATTCATAAGAAGTTTGGCACTGGTTGGATAATTATGAAAATCTTACATTCTAAGTAATTGTTGAATAGAAATGACTTACTTCAGAATTCTTTAAATGATCAGTATAGATGGCACCAGCTGGGTGTTTAAACACTGATGTTGGAGTCAGTCACAGCTGGACTGAAAGACAGAGGAGCGAGCTCACTTACAGCAAATTAGCTCATGGCATCCCAGCATAGGATGACGATGACAGTCAGTATTTTGCTGTCATTGCTTTAATTTAACGTTGTCCTATTATATTGTTCCCCATCCCCTTAAAAAACCTCCAAGCAGATACTCTTGGAAAGGTTTCAACTAGAAAATCATTAATATCCTAATATAAACAAATTGAAAAGAAGCTGATTACTGATTGTAAAACTGGACACAATTCCTCATTCTCTGTATCTACACTCCATCTACATCTTTTCCCATCCAGTGGTGGAGTCAAGATCCTGTTGGATCTTCTACCATGCAGCCTCAACTGATGTTTGTGAAGATCAAAGATAGAGAGGATGAGGGAGCAGTCCTGATGATGCATGGAAACCCTCCACTGTATCACGGTCCCAATTCACTGGACACACACCCAGTTCACTGGGCCCCACACCCACCTTCTCCACAGCAGTCAATGAGGTCTGAGCTCAGTCTACCCTCTCGGGTCTGTGAAAGGATCTTATTCATCCTCTTACGAATTAGACCCTTACCAAGGGTACCCACAATACAGCTGGTGGGGTGGCCCTCAGGAGCCTCCTAAAATCACAGTGTACGTGGTAGAAGACCAAAGAAGGTAGGATCTGAGCTTAGCTACTTGCCTCACAGCCTGTTAAACTGTTCTGTGTGGCTGTCCCTGGGGCATGCTCACCTGACCACAACAAACTGTCCGGTCCTGTCAGTGCCATGGCCACCCTCTAGGAAGTGTGTCTGTGCCCATCTCTTGCCCACACATTTCTGCCTCCAACCCAATGGGATTCCAGATTAGCAGGAGATGATCCTGTTTTGTTAAAAGTGACTTGATTTCTTTTTTTAAAAAATTTTAATTTTATTATTTTTAACGACATTTACAGAGATTTTGGATTTCCATTCATTCATTGTTGCACTTTTCTCCCTGCCCAGCCCTCTCCCCAGTTCACTTCTCTCTTTGAAAAGTAAAAGAAAAATACTTTCATTGGTATACAATCCCCCTGCACCCCACCTCCCACAGCCCCAAGTACACGCCACTAGAATCCAGATGATATTTGTCTTTAATGGTTGCACTAAATGACTTTTGTTTATCCCAAATGTTCATGAAATATGTATAATTTAAACAATTATTCCACCAGGGTAATGGCAAGATGTAACATGATACTGGATTATGTCTTTGCTGGCAGTCTGTATGAGGAGTTCTGGTGGCGTAGTGGTAAGAAGCTGTGCTGCATACTAAAAGGCACACAGTTTGAATCTACTATCTGCTCCTTGGGAGAAAGATGAGTAATGGCTTCCTATGCAATCAATTGCCTCTGAAAACATGCTGGAGGGTCAGTTGGTTCCAACTCAATGGCATGCAACAACAACAACAACAAAGCACCCTGTATTTAAAGAAATTAGTTCAAACCTTCCCTCTTTAAAAATAAATAAATAAGGTGGTTGAGTCTGTTTCCTTACTCCTTAAATTTGGGTTTGGCCAATAGGCTCTAAAAGAAGTGAAGGTGTACTAGTTCCAAAGGCATTGTATTCCTTATTTTCTTGACAATTTACTGGGAACAAGTCCAGGCTGGTCTATTGCATGATGAAAGACAGGCAACACAATCGACCCTATCTGATAGTAGTTAGGGTCTACCTATTACCTGCCAACGGCCACTATGAAGGTGAGGCTGGCTGGCTGCTCTAGCCCAGCTGACATGCCAACTGAATCTATAAAATCACTCAGCTGACCAACTCCCTCATAAGCAATATAAATGTTTATACTTTTAAACCACCAAGCTTTGGGATGATTTGTTACATGGCAAGACATAACAGATGAGATCTGAGTAAGGAAAATGAGAAAATGGGGTAGGGATGCTGTGCAGTATTTATCAAGAGGAAAACTGGGGTGGGTACAAAAAAGAAAGATCTTTTCCTTATATTTTGTTCTATAGGTGAGATATTATTTTAAGAGGCAGACAGTAAGCACTGTTCCAAAAGTCTGGAGACCTGCCTCTGTCACTTACTCATCATAAGTCACCCTGGGAATGCACTTCCTCTCTGACTTCCAGTTTTATCAATTTTAATAGGAAGCCAACACTTAAAGAGTTTGGGGGAGGCCTAAATGAGTAAGACAATGTATACGGAAAGCACTGTAAAAAAACAGTAATGATCTAAAGTGAGAAGCTAAAGAGGTTTTAAGAAATAATAATAAAGTTATCTCTCTGCATTTTATCTTTGTCTGTATCTAAAATGTCCAAGCAATCAGTCAAATAGCTTCTGTTTTTTTAAAAACTGTCACCCTGCGGCTTGGCAGACACAGTAAATGAATGAGTTCACTGTTTCCCAAGTCTGGTTTTTCCATGAAGATGGAAGGATATCTTATAAATAAACAACAACAAAAATGTGCTATTGAGTCAACTGTGACTCAGGGAGGCTCCGTAGACGTCAGAGGAGCACTGTGCACTTAGTAGGGCTTTCAATGGTTGACTTTTATTTATTTATTTATTTAAAAGTAGATCATTAGGGTTTTGAGTTTTTTTCCCCCCTCAAAGCATCTTAGGGTAGACTCAAACTTCCAACCTTTTGATTAGCAGTCAAGTGTGTACCACCCACACGTACCAAATTAATGATATATTATTCTAAACCTTCATTTTGCTTTTGATAATGGTTTTCAAAACCAATGAATCTGATATAGGGATAGCGGTTGTTGTTAGGTGGTGTCTTGTTGACAATGATTCACAGGGACTCTATGAACTTTAATGTGTCTTTGTCATGATCTCCATCCTCCTCAAGCCCATTGCTAGTCGCTGTGTCCATCCATGGCTTGAGGGTTCCCTCTCTTTCACTGACTCTCCACCTTTCCTGGTACGATGTTTTCCTCCTGACAACATGCGCAAAGTATGTGAAACAACATTTCGCCATCCTTGCCTCTACTTGTAGGGATGGTAGAAATTACCAATGACTAATTATTTTCTAAGTGCTATAGAATCAGAGATACAAATCTGTAGCATTTTTTTCCTCTCAGGAAGTGACTTGATATACAGATACCAGTAGAACTAGAAGGGATATTCTACATCTACTAGTCAGAAATGTCAATATTACTATTATTATTTTAACATGTTGCCGCAAATGACAGTAATATATTGAAAAAAAAAGTATTTCTAAGCACAGTCGTCCATTTAAAAGTGTGCGGCAACATGTTAATCTTCATTTTAGGGTTGAAAGAACTTTCAGTATAACATTTTTTCCATTTCCTCCTATATCTTTATGTATTATTATAAAACTTATTCATGTTTCAGCATGAACTGAATCTGAAATGTATGTGCTTGAAATGAGAATTAACTTAAATATTCATTACATTGACAGATTTAAAATTAGCCATATACACCTTTCCTACAATTAAACAACAGTTGTCAAAACCATGTAGGAGGACAATTTTACATTCTATGAAACTACAAAAGGAAGACCATTCCTAAGTCTAATCCTAAATATTATAAAACAACTAACAAAGGCACAGACAACCATAAATTCTGAGCAAGTCAGATGCTTTAAAATTACTAAGGAGAAATGAGTGGGCAAAGAGATATTTGAATATACATAATCTCTTTGCATAACGAATGTGAAGATTAGGTTCCATCTTTCCAGTTAAGTCTTTGCCAGTTTCTTCCTTCTGTATCAAAGGACATCTGTTTCCTGGATTTTTCCATTTTGCATTATGTTTTCAAAGGTCAGTATTTATCAGCATGTCATTCTTTTTTTATGGCTAAGTAATGTTTTGCTTTATGCATATACCATATTTTGTTTATGCGTTTATCAATTAATAGACATTTGAGTTGTTTCTATTGTCTGGCTCTTATGAACAGTGCTCACCACTGTCCTTCTTTGGATCTTAGTATTCTTCTAGTATATGATCGGTATTCTTCTTCCTGAAGAAAATTTTCTAATTAGAAGCTCTGATAAATGAAGGAAACGTCAGTAGCTCTTTTAGTGAAATTCTTTGAGCTTCAAATTTATCATAATTTTGAAAATATCTTCATGTCATTTTTCTTAACATCAACAGCTTCATCTTTCTTGGATCCATAATCAACATCCTTTGGTACCAGCAATGAGGAAATAAAGAGATGCTTTGCACTGGGAAAATCTGCAGTTAGGGATGTCTCCAAATTATTGAGGAGTAATGATGACAGTTTGAGGACTAAGGTGCATGTGATTCAGGCCATAGTCTTTCTGATTACTTGCTATGCATCTGAGAGCTGGACAATGAATAAGGATTACAAGAAAAGAACTGATGCCTTTGAGCTATAGTGTTGAAGAAGAACACTGAATATTCCAAGAGAATTAAAAGATATGGCTTTGAGAGGGTGAAACTCAAGTGCTCTTTGAAGGCAAGAATGATGAGGCTTCACCTCACGTACTTTGGACAATTACTAGGAAGTGTTATTCCTTGGAGAGGGACATGATGTTGGGAAGGGTGGAGGGCTGGCAAAGGAGAAGAAGACCCTCAACAGGTGAATTGACACAGTGACTGTGTGTCAGGAAGTGTGAGGATGGTGTAGGACAGAATAGGGTTCAGATCTTTTGTTCCTAGGGTTGCTATGAGTTGTACTCGACTTGACAGAACCTAACAACAACAATAACAACAAAACAACAACATTTTTCTTATGAATTGGTTGACAGTTTATTCATCACATTGACAATATTGTTCCACTGTCTTCTGACTTTTGTTGTTAAGAAGGAGGTTGTATGTTCAATGCAATCCCAATACAAATACCAATTCCATTTTTCAACGAGATGGAAAAAGCATTCTCCAATTTCATTTGGAATGGAAAAAGGCCCAGAATAAGCAAAGTACTCCTTAAAAAGAGATACAAGGTAGGAGGCATCTCCCTCCCTGATTTCAAATCCTACTACACTGCCGTAGTGGTCAAGACAGTGTGGTACTGGAATAATGACAGGCACATAGATCATTGGAATAGAATTGAGAATCCAGAAATCAGCCCATCTACCTAGGGTCAACTGATTTTTGACAAGAAGATGAAATCAGTTAAGTGGGGAAATGACAACCTTTTTAACAAATGCTGATGGCAAAACTGGAAAACTATCTTCAGAAAACTCAAGCAATATCCATACCTCACTCCATACACAAAAACCAATTCAAAGTGGATTATGGACTTAGGACTAAAACCAAGGACTATAAGCTTCAATAAAGAAAAGCTTGGAAGAACTCTTGAAGTCCTAATCTACAACATAAACAGTCTTCCAAGTATCCTGGAAAATCTACAAACAGGAGAGGATAAAATAGATGAATGGGACCTTCTAAGAATAAAATTCCTATGCACATCCAAAAACTTCTCCAACAGGGTGAAAAGGGAAGCCACAGATTGGGAAAAAAATATTTGGTAGTGACATGTCAGACAAGGGACTTATATCTAGAATTTATAAAATACTCAAGCACCACAACAAGATAAAGGTAAATAACCCAATTGACAAATGGGCACAGAATATGAACAGACACTTCATCAAAGAAGACATTTAGATGGCAAACAAATACATGAAGAAATTTTCAAAATCCCTAGCTCTAAGGGAAATGCAAATCAAAACAACTATGAGACATCATCTCACCCTAGTAAGAATAGCAAAATTTAACAGAATAGCAAACCTCAAATGCTGGCAGGGTTGCGGAGATACTGTTGGTGGGAGTGTAAAATGGTGCAACCACTATGGAAGGCTATGTGGTGCTTTCACAAAAAGTTGCAAATAGAAATGCCATTTGAACTAGCGATTTCACTCTTGGGAATTTACCCTAAAGAAACCATAACTGTTGTCCAAGCAGATATATGCACACCCATGTTTATTGAGGCTTTGTTTGCAATAGCAAAGAGCTAGAAGCAACCCAAGTGTCCATCAACAAACGAATGGATAGAGAAGCTCTGGTATACACACACAATGGAATACTAAGCAGCACCGAAAAACAAGGAACTCATGAAATGTGCAAAATGGATGACTGTGGAGGACATTATGCTGAGTGAAATATCTCAGTCACAAAAGGACAAATATTGCATAGGGTCACTGTTGTAAAGTGGGACTGACATCAGGCTTAAGGGAAGACAGAAAAGGAGAGGAGGAATGATGTATATTGCATTGAAACAGATGAGGGAGAGAACTGTTTAAAGGGATATATGAATGGGTATTCTTTTTTTTAATTATTAAATTTTATTAAATGAATGGGTATTCTTGTCATTACAGAAGTCTAGAGTGAAGGCTGCATAGTGGAGTGGATTTGCCGGAAGGGATTGCATAACAATGAAAGAGTTTTTCTTTTTCTTTTCAAGGAGAAGAGTGAATTGAAGGGGTGGGGGTGGGCAGGGAGAAAAGTGCAACAATGAATGACTGGAAACCCTAAGTCTCTGTAAACTATTAATTTAAATTAATAAAACAATAATACATTTTAAAAAATTTTATTGTGGAAAAAGAAGGAGGTTGTTAGTCCAATTGGATTACTTTTGTCTTTAGTAAAGTTTTTTTTTTAAAATTTACTTCTTCAGTTGTTGTTATGTTCCATTGAGTTGAGTACAATTCATAATGACCCTATGAACAACAGATCTGAATCTTGTTGCATCCTGTGCCATCCTCACAATCTCTGATGTACTCAAACCCACTGCTGCAGCCACTGAATCAATCCATCTGGTTGAGAGTTTTCCTCTCTTTTGCCAACACTCCACCTTTCCATGCATGATGTCCCTGTCCAAGAAATAGACCCTCTAGCAACATGACCACAGTATGTGATATGAAGTTCATCATCTCTGCCTCCAAGTAACATTCTGGCTGCACTTTCTCCAAAATGTTTGTTTGTTCTTCTGGCAGTCCATGGGATATTCAGTATTCTTCTCTAACACCACAGTTCAAAGGCATCAATTCTTCTGTCATCCTAATTCACTGTTGTGCTCTCAAGTGCACAGCAAGTGATTGAAAAGACCATGGCCTGAATCAGGCTCACCTTAGTCCTCAAAATGATATCATTGATCCTCAATAATTTGGAGAGGTTCTTGTCTGCAAACATTCCCAGTCAATTCGTCTCCTGATCTCATTGCTGGTACTAAGGGTGTTGACTGTGGATCTGACTAAGATGAAGTTGTTGACCGCTTCAATATTTTTTCCATCTACCACGATGGTAGAGCAGTGACAATATTTGTTTTCTTGACATTAAGATGCAATCCATATTGAAGGTTCCAGTCTTTGATCTTCTGCAGGAAGTGACTCAAGTCCTCACTTTCAGCAAACAAGGCTGTGCCATCTGCCTAATGAAGGTTATTGATGAATTCTTCCAGTCTTCATATAATCTTCTTCATAGAGTCCAACTTTTCAAATAATTTGTTTAGCACACAGATTCGATAGGTATGGAGAAATGCCATGCACTGTTCTTCACATATTTTCAGTCCATATGCAGAACAGATAATTCAGGAGGTTGAACTTTATGAGGAGGAAATGTGGCATCAGGATTGGAGGAAGACTCATCAACAACCTGTGTTATGCAGAGGACACAACTTTGCTTGCTGAAACTGAGAAGGACCTGGGACTTTTGCTGCAGGTCATTAAGGACTGCAGTCTTCAATATGGATTGAAGCTCAACATCAAGAAAACAAAGATTCTCACCACTGGTCAATTGCCAGCATCAAGATAATTGAGAAGAGATTGAGATTGTTAACAGTTTCTGTTTGCTTGGTTCCACAGTCAATAGTCTTGACACCAGCAGTTAGGAAATCAAAAGACAAATTGCAATAGGAAAATTTGCTGTCAGGGACCTCTCCAGAGTGCTGAAGAGCAATGACGTCAGTCTACAGATTAAAGTGCACTTGTTCCAGGACACAGCCTTCACAATTGTTACGTATCAGAGAGTTGGACAGTGACTAAGGATGACAGAGAAAGAGTCTATGCCTTTGCGTTGTGGTGCTGGAGAAGAGGAATTAACATACCATGGATTGCCAAGAGAACAAACAAGTCTTCCCTAGAGAAAGTGAAACCAAGGTGCTCCTTGGAAGCAAGGATTTTTGGAGCTTGGTCTTATATACTTTGGGCATGTTGCCAGGAGGGACAAGTCCTTGGAGAAGGATATCATGTTTGGAAGAGTGGAGGGACAGCCCAGGAGACGAAAACTCTGGCTGAGATGGATTGACATAGTAACATGGGTAATGGGGGAGGGAGGTAGGTGTGCCGGATACAGTGAGATGGGTTAAGAATAGAGGTGGCATTCAGAGCTATTGTACATAGGGTAACTATGAGTTGCAGATGACTCAACAACACATAACAACAAAAACAGTGCTTCCTTGTTCTGCACACAATAGCCTTTTGGTTGAGATGTGAGTTTCACATGACCACAATCAGTGTTCCTGAATTCCCATTCTTCTCAATGTTAGCCACAGTGAAAGCATAGATGCCTTTTGTCAATTCTGTTACATTTTTTCAGAAACTATTTCACCAAATTGCATCTCTCCTCTGTTCTTGACAGTTTCATCATCTGGAACGCCTATTAGAAGTATGTTATGTCTTTTCCTTCTCTCCTGATTTTCTCTTTCTCAATTATTTGTTTGTTCTGAATTATGGGTCACTTTCTCAGATCCTTTTTTAAGCTGAGTTTTCCTGACTTAATTCTTTTTTTTTTTCTTAACAGTTTAAGAAATTTTCATTAAAGCAAGAATTTTTTTTTTAAATTTAGGTTGTTTATTTTTCATTTCAATGAACATCTACAGAGATTTTGGGATTCCATTCATTCATTGTTGCACCCTTCTCCCCGCACAAACCCCTCCTCCCCCCCCCATTTGCTCCTCTCCCTTAATTCTTCAATTCAACTCTGCAATCCTGATTAGATTAGCAGTGGGTCTGGCAGAGAAGTTATTTATTTAATACTATCTAGAAGGGGAAAAAAGCCTTGTCCTTTGGCTATTGGGAGATTTCAGACTCAAGTAGGGTTTGAGTGTGTCAAGCATTCAGTTTCTATGAGGGCAAAACCCTGTCTCAGAAGGCAGATTTTAACATTTAAGAGTCTTCATGAGTGTGCAATAAAAGTTATGTGCTGATTCTTGATGAGTTTCCAAATAATACTCAAAATAAACTCACATATTTTCTTTATTGTTTCTGAAATTTTATCTACTTATTCAAGGCTGATTACAAGCCCATTACATTAATTTAATACATCCCTGTGAATAGTCATCTTCCATTTAAAAGCAAAGTACATCCTCATTAATGCCTCTAATTGCTGGTGAAGGAAACTTCAATTTTACAGGGTTTTAAAAAGAAAAGAAATTTACTACCTTCAAGGACATACAGTAATTCATTACTAAGCAGTGTTTCCAACTAGCAACTATGACAGATGTGCTTTAATGATTACAAAATATTCATCTGCAATCAGATTAATCATTTGTGTATAGTGAAGCAGCTCTTGTAAAGTTGTCATTTGTATTAGATTAAGGAGGAGCCCTGATAGAGCAGGGAACAGATGCCTGGCTGCTAACGGAAGGCTGAACCGCTCCACAGAAAAATATATGGCAGCCTGCTTCCACAAATATCTGCAGCCTTGAAACGCTGTGATGTTGTCTTTAGGTTGACTATAATTCATAGTGACCCTGTGAACAACAAATATGAACCTTGCCCTATACTGTGTTGTCCTCATCATCTGTTTTACATTTGAGCCCATTACTACAGTCGTAATGTCAACTCATCTTGTTGAGGATCTCCTTCTCTTTCACTACCCTGTAGGGTCATTATGAATGGAAACACATTTGGTGGCAGTGAATAGATACATAAGATAAACATCTAAACTTCAATCATTATTTTGTTTAACCCATTATCTGTTTAATAGCCCTTAGTGGGAACTCTGGTGGCCTAGTGGTAAGAAGCTGCACTGTCAATCTGCAAGCCTGTGATGGGAATCAACCAGCTGCTCCACAGGAGAAAGATGGGCAATTTCCTCCCAGGTAATTTATTGTCCCTGAAAACCCACTGGAGGGCCACCTAGGGGTCAGTTCCAATTCAACAGTACACACAACTGCAATAGTATTTTCGGATTACTAAATACATAGAAGTTCTCTCTCTCTCTCTCTCTCTCTCCTAGAGATGGGCCAAGAAGGAGAAGAGAGAACCAGTGAAGGCAAGAGACTTGCAGTTGGATGAGGGCCAATTTTTGATACTAAGGTGCCCAGGTTGTGTACAAATTATACTCTCTTTACAGACTGTAGTACATAACCCATCAGCTAGTCAAGTTCAAGTCACTATAGTTCTTTAACCAACAGTATTTATTTTGCTCTGGGCAAATAAACAAAAACTTTACAGATTGTAATAGGCAACTCTCTGCTTCCTCAATTTCAAATCACTACAGTTTTTAAATCAGCAGTATTTCTGTTGCTCTGTGCAGATAAACAAAAACAAGGAAAAGAGCACACAAAAGGTTGTCCCATATCTTGATTATGCAGCTAACAGCGCAGGCCAGGAACACACAACGATGGCTTCATTTTTGCAGCGCTCACTGTTGTCACCACCCCAGCTTCATTTCTGGCTTTTCCGGATGTCCTGACAAATAGATGGTGGCAGCCACAGCAAACAATTTATCAAGAACGAGGTTCAAAATATCAGCACCGATAAACTTTAAGGACATTTTGTTTTATTTGGAATAACTATCTTCTATCGTGCTTTTTTTTATTTGTCCAGAATGATCTTTAGATATGTCACATAAAATTATTGACCTGGAAAACATGGGTGGGTAGTTTAGCCAGATGGAGACAGGATATGACAATACAAGGCTGTGTGGAATTCATAATAGTTTCATACTAGTTCGTCACTAGGGAGCTCTGGTGGCCTAGGAGTAAGGAGTTCTGCTGCTAATGCAAAGGCAGGTGGTTTGAATCCACCAGCTCCTCCTTGGGAGAAAGATGAGCAATCTCCCCCCTCACACACACACCATCCCTGGTGTGCTTTACAGCCTTCGAAAACTGGCTGGAGGCCCAGTTGTGAGTCAGTTCTGAATCCTTGATACATAACAACAACAGTTCTTCACTGACTGCTGTTTCTAAATCTGCTTCCAAGGACCTCTTTCAGGTGCTAAAGAGCAGGAATGTCACTTGTGAGGACTGAGATGCACCCGACTCAGACTCAAGTCATGGTCTTTTCAGTCACCTCATAATCATGTTGGACAATTCATAAAGAAGACTGACCAAAAACTGGGGTTTTTGAGTTCTGGTGTTGGCAAAGAATATGGAATATGCCAGAAAACTCCCAAAAGAACCAACTGATGCGTCTTCGAAGAAGTCTATCCGGAATGCTTTTAGATGTGAGGATGGGGAGACTGACCTAACCCTCAGGGTTGTATTACGAGAGGTCAGTTTCTGGAGAAAGACAGCATGGTTGGTAAAGTGTAAATTTAACAAAAATGCAAAAGCTCTTTAAGGAGATGGACTAACACTGTGGTTGTAACAATGGGCTTAAGGACAGCAGAGGCTGTGAGATGATGCAGGATCAGGCAGTTTGCTTTCTGTGAGCTAGAATCAACTCAGTGATGCCAAACAAGAACAAAATTCTTGCTCTGAACTCATAACTTCATAATCAAACTCCAGAGGATCTAGTATTTGGCTCGAAAGACCCATTGATTAGGAGCTACACTAACAATTAGATTCAACTCACAACCAGAAGAATGCTATCACCTGCTCCTGGCAGTAAAACCTGCCTGGTCTGGAAATGAACCACCTATTTCTAGCACCATCAATACCACAAGTTAAGTGATTTAGACCACCGAGAATGACCTCAAGGGCTTGAATCATCAAGGGAAAGATGTGAGTGAGAAATGGGTGCTCAGTTCACCTCATCTCACCTTAAACTCTTAAAAATGCTCAGGGGGGTTGGTACTAATGAAACAAGCGGAAACATAGCTTGTTTGCAGAAGATTTAGGAGGGACTAAGGGAATACGCAAACTCTTGAGTATTAACGGGTGAAGAGTTACACTGTCTACAATTTACCTTCAAGTCATCACTGAATCATTTTTAAAAATTGTCCCCAGAGAATGATCAAGACAGAAAGAGAGAACAAATGTTTCAAAATGATACAAATTGGTAGATTTCCAGGCAAAGGACGAAATGGATGTTTACTTTATACATTTTCTTTTTTATGGTTGACTTTTTTGCAGAATAAGACATACGTTTGTTTGAGTGTGTGTTTTTTTTTAACAAATAAAATGAAATGAAAGAAAATAGGATTGATTTGGAAATGGAGATAAAAGAGGAGACAATAAAAAAAGGAATAAAATAAAAAATAAAAAGGAAGCTGTCTGAGCCAAGGACAAATAAAAACCACTGCACAACTTAAAACCATATGTAGATAGTATATGTAGATAGTACTTAACATGGAGGGGAAGGACATGCAATGAAAGTGATGGGAAGATGACAAAGGAGACTGACAACTCAAGGAAGCCCACTTTTGATGGGATTCACTTAGTCATGCACTCATTCAGTATATATTCCCATGTCAGGCACTGAGGAAGCAAAGTGCCCTCAGGCCCCTTGGAAATAGATAAAGTGGGCAAAACCAAGCAGACCATTTAACAACTTGTTAAATGTGTAACAGAAGTTCCCTCTCCAGAGCCTATGGGTACAGAGATGAGAGATTGCAAATCTGCCTGCATAAGGGAGTGTATTAGTTTCCAGGAGTTGTTGTAACAAATTACTCGAAATCCAGCTATTTAAAAGTGCAGGGGTCAATGCACACTCACAGATTTAAAAGGTGGGAGTCTAAAGTCAGTTATTACTGAGCTGATATCAAGGTGTTGGCAATAGGAGAGGAATCCTTGCTGTCTGGTAGCTCCTGGCATTCTTTGGATTGTGGCTGCACCTCTCCAATCTGTCTCTGTGGTCACACTGCCTCCTCCTCTTCTGTATGAAATTCTCTCTGACTTCCTTTTTTAAGAATGGATTTAATTGTGTCCTGTCTAAGTACATGTATGCAGTAAGATTATGTGGTTATCATTGTTAAGTACTTGGACAGGGCAAAAGGAGGGTTCTGAGAGGGTGATGGATTTGATTTCTTGATCTAGCTGGCCCATGGTGGTGGTTGTTGATGTTAGGTGCTATTAAGTCAAGGCTCATAGTGACCCCATTAACCACAGATCTGAACCCTGTCCCGTCCTGAGCTATCCTCATCATCTTTGACTCTCTTGAGTCCATTGCTGCAGTCACTCTTCAATCCATCTCATTGAGGGTTTTATCTTCTTCCACTGACCTTTACATGCATGATATCCCTTTTCAA
The DNA here is from genome assembly GCF_000299155.1 of Elephantulus edwardii. Lineage (NCBI taxonomy): Eukaryota > Metazoa > Chordata > Mammalia > Macroscelidea > Macroscelididae > Elephantulus > Elephantulus edwardii. Next base: position 3,606,685 of record NW_006400020.1, on the reverse strand, counting down.
GGAACAGATTCTGCTGACATGTCCAAAGTCATACGAAGCTTCACCATTCTTGCTTCCAAACATCTGTTTGTTCTTTGGGGAGTCCATGGGATATGCAGTACTCTACTGCAATACCATCATTCAAAGGCATACATTATTTTTGTCATGCTTATTCACTGCTCAGTTTTCAGATACATAGAAAGTGATTGCAAAGATCATGGCCTGAGTCAGACACACCTTAGTATTCAGACTAACATCCTTGCTCCTTAGTACTTTTGGAGAGGTCCTTGACTGCAGACTTTGCTGATGCAGTACATCTCCTGATCCCTTGAATACTGGATCCACAATCAACAAGGGTGTTGATTATGGATCCAAGTAAAATGAAATTGCTGATAATTTCAATCTTTTCTCCATCTATCATGATGTTACTTACCTGTCTGATGGGGAGGATTTTTGTCTTCTTGATGTTGAAATGTAATCTCTATTGAAGGCTGTAGCCTTTCATCTTCTGCAGCAAATATTTCAAGTTCTCTTTCACTTTCAGCAAGCAAGGTTGTATCACCTTCATGATGCAGGTTACTGATGAGTTTTTCTCCAGTCCTGATGCCCCATTAATCATAGAATTCAAATTATCAAACTCTTTGCTCAGTATACAGATTGAAAAGATATGGAGAAAGGATAAAACCTTGACTTACACATTTCCTGATTGCGATGGGAAAGTCTGCTGTTAGGGACCTCTCTAAAGTACTCAAGAACAACATATCTCTCTGGAGACTAAGGTGCGCCTGATACAGGCTATGGTCTTTGCAATCACTTGTTATGCATCAGAGAGTTGGACAATGACTAGGGAGGATAGAAGGAGAATTGATGCCTTTGAGCTGTGGTGCTGGAGAGAGTGTTGAATGTACCATGGACTGCCAAGAAAACAAACAGATTCACTCCAGAGAGGGTTAAACCAGGCTACTCCTTGGAGGCAAGGATTCTGGGGCTTCATCTGACATACTTTGGACATGTTGTAAGGAGGGACAGGTCCTTGGAGAGGGACATCATGCTTGGGAGAGTAGAGGGACAGTGCATAAGGGGAAGACCCTCTATGAGGTGGATTGATTCAGTGACTGGGGTAATCAGGATGGGTGTGTCAGAGGCAGTGCGATTGGCACAGGATACAGCAGGGTTTAGGGCTGTTGTACATAGGGTCGCTATGAGTCGCAAGCGGCTCGACGGCACATAACAACAACAACAACAACAACAACAACAGTGTTCCCATGCCCTGCTCAGAAAACAGCTTCTTGGTCTAGATACAGGCTTTGTATGGGCATAATTAAGCATTCTGGGATTCCCATTCTCAATATTAGCCATAGTTTGTTTATGACCCACAAGGTCAAATGCCTTTGCATAGTAAGAAAACACAAATAGACATTCTTTTGTATTATATAGTATTATGTATTATATAGGTATTCTCTAGTGTTCAACCAGGATCCATCTGACACCAGGAGTGATATCCCTGGTGCCACTGCTTCTTCTAAATCCAGTTTGAACTTCTGGCAGTTTTCTGTCAATGTACTGCTCTAGCAGTTTTGGATCTTTAGAAATATTTTGTTTGTATTTGATACTACTAATGTCATTTGATAATTTCCACATTCTGTTGGATCACCCTTCTTGGGAATGGAAACAAATATGGACCTATTTCAGCCAATTGGACAAACAGCTGTCCTCAAAATTTCTTGGCATAGACTGGTGAGCACATCCAGCCTGTATCTTTTATATGAAACATGTCAAGTGGTTTTCCGCCAATTCCTGGGTCCTTAATTTTTACCAATGTCTTACTTCACCTTGAATGGCTTCCTTTATTACCATTGTCTCTTGTCCATAAGGTACTTCCTGAAATTTTTCAGTGTCACCAACTCTTTTTCTGGTTCAGAGATCCTGTGTATTCTTTCACTCTTCTTCCTGGATGATTCAAGATTTTGTCCATAGTACCTCTTAGTTTTGTACCTCTGAGTTTGAATCTGTTGTTCATCTCTTTCAATTTTAGAAAAGCTGAGTGAATTCTTCCCCTTTTACCTCCAACTCCAACTCTTTGCACATTCTATTATAATTATTTTGCTATATTTTATATTTTGCTAATATAACAATATTAATTCCTTCCCTTTGTTTTGGCTGCTCAATGCACTGGTGCAATTTTCAGAGTCTCTTCTGACATCCATTTAATCTTTTCTTCCTCTTCTTTGTAATGACCTTCTGCTCTTCTCACAGATATCTTTGATGTCAACCCACAATTCAGCTGGTCTTCAGTCTGTAGTGTTCTATCCCTCAAACTTATTCTGGAGAGGATTTTCAAATTCAGGTGGGATAAATTCAAGATCGTATTTTGGTTCTTGTGGACTTGCTTTGGCTTCAAGTTGAGCTTGCACATAAGTAATTGATGGGCTGTTCCACAGTCTGCACCTGGCCTGGTTTTAACTGCTGATATGTAATTAATCTGATTACTGAGCAGCCCATCAGGTGAGGGCCATGTGTAAGGAGTCCTGTTGTGTTTTTTTTAAAAGTTACTTGGATGAACAACTCATTGAATACACAAAATTCAAACATTCTATATCCAGCCTTAGTTCTATCACCAAGATAGCACTTTCCAAGTACCATTTCTTCCTCATTGTTTCCAACTTTTGCATTCCAGTAACCAACAATTATTAATGCATCTTGAGTGCATGTTTGGTCAATTGTGGACTGCAAAAGTTGGTAGAAATCCTCAATTTCTTCCTTTTATTGCTGTAGTTGTTGGTGCATATATTTGAATGACAGACGTATTAACAGGCCTTCCTTATCTGCATGTGGATAGTAGTCTACCACTCAGAACATTATACTTTAAGATATGATCTCCTATGAGTTGATACATCACATAGTTGTAAGAGGATAAAGGGTGGAATGCAACACCATTTAATTCCACCTCAGCCCTGATCATCTGAAACAAGGAGGGTTTCCTTGGCCACATCTTTTCTTTCATAAGAGATGAAAGGGAAGGAAAACAAGGTGAGAGTGGGTATCTCAGCAGCATGAGAAAGAATGTCAGGAGTGGAGCTTGTCCTTTTAGACTCAAGATTCCACATGAAGAAGCTCTTCAACACTGGGGAAGGCCAGGACACATGGAAATCTCCAAGGAATGCAGGTCTATAGATGCAGAAAGAAACAAAGACTCCAGACCCAACATAAAGAGAGGTCTTCCTTTAGAGCTGCCACCCAAAATGTGGACATCTACCTTCCTAAACGGTAAAGCAGATTTGTTTGTTAAAGCCATACACTTGAGGTGCATATCTGTTACAGGAGAACAAGATGATTAAAACAGATGTTAATGATTACATTTAAGGCCCACTTCGATAACCCAGGATAACCTCCCCATCTCAAAATTCCATTTGCAAAATCCATTTTTTACCATCACAGGTTCCAAGGATTCTCACTAAACCAAACTGACTGCCATTGAGTCGATTAGCTCTTGAGGGACCACTTTTCAGTCTAGCACAAGATGTTAGACAAATTTTACAGGATGGTAGTTCACTAGGGCAAAGCAGCAAACCTGGGGCCTGAAGGGCCTGGAAGCAGAGTACTGTAGCACTGTGTTATTAATGGAATTAAAATATGTTTCAGCTAGGCTAGGACATGATTCTCAATGTTGTTTTGTTATGTGTCATTGAGTTTATTTTAACTCAGAGGGACCTATGTTCAATAAAGAGGAAACACTGCCTGACCCTGATCCCCCCTTATAATTTCTGCTGTGATAAAGTCACTGTTGCAGTCATTATGTTCATTTACCTCATTGACAGTCTTTTCCTTTTTCACCAAATGTCGTCTTTCCTGAGCATGATGTCCTTCTCCAGGGGACGGATAGTATCCTCAAAATAAGCAAAAGTTGGCCCACCATCCTTGCCTCTGAGCAGCACTTTGGCTACACCTCAAGACAAATGTGTGTGTTCTTTTGACAGTTCATGGTATATTCAACTGTCTTCACCAGCCACCAACTCAAAGGTATCAATTTTTCTTCAGTTTTCCTTGTTCATTGCCCAATTTTTACATGCACATAAAACAAATGAGTCACATATACCTTAATTTTTAATTGATATCCTTGCTCTTTAGCATTTTAAAGATACCCTTGACAGCTGATTTGCCCAAGGAAACATGTATTTTGATTTCTTGGCTGCTGCTTCTATGGATGTTGAGTGTGGATTCAAGCAAACTGAAATCATCAACAACTTCAAATTTCCACCATCTATCATGATGTTGCCCACTCATCTGTGGTGAGGATTTTTGGTTTTCTTATATTGAGATGAAATTCATAGAGAAGGCTGTAGTCTTTGATCTTCTTCAGAGAGTGGTTCAGATTGTCTTTACTTTCTGCAAGCAAGGTTGTGCACTGGTATAACAAAAGTTGTTGATGAGTCTTCCTTCAAGCCTGATACCAAATTCTTCTCCACAAAGCCCAGTTTCTTAGACTGCTTATTCATCATATATATTGAATAAGTATGGTAAAAAGATACAACATAACATACATCTTTCCTGATTTTAAACTATGTAGTATCTCCTTGTTCAACTCAAATGTCTGATTCTTTATCTTTATACAGTTCCCTCTTGAGCACAATTAAGTATTCTGGAATCGTCATTCTTGTCAATGCTATCCATAATTTACTATGACTCACATAGTGGACAGCTTGTAAATACTTTCTGGTAATCTCTCTTTCGGCAAACACCCTATAACATTCGCTATAATGTTTCTGCACCTCAGCCTCTTCTGAAACCAGCTTGAGTTTCTAGCAGTTTCCTATGAACTTACTGCTCCAGTTAATTTAAAAAATCTTTACAATTTTATTTGCATGTGATAACAATAATATTGCTTAATAATTTCCACATTTTGTTAAATCACCTTTGTTTGGGATGGGCACAAATAAGGATCTCTTCAAATTAGAAGAATGAGCACAGGTGAGCATGTCCAGAGCTGCATCAACTTCTGGATCCTTATTTTTTTTGCCTTCAGTGCAGCTTTGACACCTCCCTGTAGTACCACTGGTTCTGCATCATATGTTGCTTTCTGAAATGGTGAGTGTCAACAATTATTTCTGATGACTTTGTATTTACATCTTCATTTGATGCTTCTTGAGTCATTCAATGTTTTGCACTAAGAATTCTTCAGTGTTGCAAATAGGGCTTGTCTTTTTTCTTTAGTCCTTTCAGCTTCAGAAATATTGAGCATGTTCTTTCCTTTTTAATTTTCTAATTCTGGTCTTTGATCATTTCATTGTAACATTTTGCACTGTCTTCTCAAACAGCCCTTGGAATCTGTTCATTCCATTCTTACACTTCTCCATATTCAAGAACAAATTTCAGAGTATCTTTTGATATCCATTTTGGTCTTTTCTTTCTTCCTTGCCTTTTGCTTTCTTTGTGTATGATGTTCTTGTTATTATCCTACAACTTGTCTGGTCTTCGATTATTAGTATTCAATGCATCAGATCTGTTCTTAATATGGTTAACAACTCGTCCAGCCTTTGGTTATTAGTATTCAATGCATCAGATCTGTTCTTAATATGGTTAACAACTCGCCCAGTCTTTGGTTATTAGTATTCAATGCATCAAATATGTTCTTAACATGGCTTTAAAATTCAGAGGGTATAAACTCAAGATCCTATTTTCACTTGTTTTAAATCACGTCAGGCAAAGTCCTTATTTATAGTCACCCTTGAGAATTTTAAAAAAATATATTTGTCCAAAACAACTATGAGATATCATCTCACCCCAGTAAAAATAGTAAAATTTAACAGAACAGCAAACAACAAATGCTGGTGAGGTTGTGGAGAAACTGGAACCCTTATTCACGGTTGGTGGAAGTGTAAAATGGTGCAACCACTATGGAAGGAAATATGGCTCTTTCTCAAAAAGTTACAAATAGAAATGCCATTTGACCCAGCAATTCCACTCCTGGGAATATACCCCAAAGAAACCATAACTGTCACCAAAGCAGATATATGCACACTCATGTTTATTGCAGCTTTGTTCACAATAGCAAAGAAGTGGAAACAACTTAAGTGCCCATCAACAAACGAATGGATAGAGCAGCTCTGATTATACACAATGGAATACTACGCTGCATTGAAAAACAAGGAACTCATGAAATATAATTCAAAATGGGGGACTCTGGAGGACATTATGCTGAATGAAATATCTCATTCACAAAAGGACAAATACTGCATAGTGCCACTGTTGTAAGATGGGACGGACACCACAGTTGGGGGGGAGACTGAGAAAGATGGGATAAATTATGTATACTGCATTGAAACAGATGAGGGAGAGAACTGTTTAAAAGGGATATATGATTAGGTATTATTATCATGACAGGAGTCCAGAACAAAGGCTGCACACTGGAGTGGACTTGGGGGGAGGGAACTGTATAACAATGAAAGAATTTTTCTTTGACTTTTCAAAGAGAAGAGAGAACTGGGGGGGAAGGTTGAGCAGGGAGAAAATTGCAACAATGAATGAATGAAAATCCAAAGTCTCTATAAACTTTCATTAAAATTAATTTTAAAAATGGGGGGAAAGTATTTGCCATGAATAAATAACTGATTGTACAAAATTCTATCATATAATCTAAGCTCTCATTTCCATCACTACGGCTGTTTTCCCCAACTACCAATATTTTCTTGTTTCCAACGTATGCATTTTAGTCACCAGTTATTGTTAATGCATCTTGACTGAATGTTCGATCAACTTCAGACTGCAGAAGTTGGTAGAAATTATCTATTTCATAATTTTTTTAGTGATTGTTGTGCATATTTGAATTAATCATCATATTCAAGTCTTCCTTGAATGCATATGGATATTATTCTATCACTTACATGATATTTCTGAATATATCTTGAAATGTTCTTTTTGATAATGAATATAACATTATTCCTCTTAGTTATATCGCTCTTGGCATAGCTGATCATATTATTATCTGATTCAAAATAGCCAATATTAGTCCATCTCAGCTCATTTTAGCCTAGTATACCAATCTTTCTTGTTTCCACTTAATTGTTGATAACTTCCAATTTTCTTAGGTTCAAACTCTGTATTCCATGTTCTAGTTATTCAAGGAAGGCTGCACCTATTTCTCTTCATTTTAAGTTGTGCCACATCACAAATGAAGGTTCATCATCGGCTAGAGGCTCTTCTCTATCCAAGTCATTAAGGTAGAGTTTACTTTGAGGAGGCAGCTCTTCACAGACAGCCATATTTTTGGTGCCTTCCAACCTGACGGGCTCATTTCCTGACACTATATTGACAATGATCTGCTGCTATTTATAGGGTTTTTGAGAACCCATTAATTCAGAAGTGGATGACCAGTCCTTCGTAGTCTGTTTTAGTTTGGAAGCGCTGCTTAAATCTATGCACCATGGATGACCCTGCTGGTATTTAGAATACTAGAGGCACAGCGTATAGCATCACAGAGACACACAAGCCATCACTGTACAATAAACTGGCAGAGATATAGTGTTCTCAGTAGTAGGTCACGATCATATTTTTATGTGATCTGAAATAATGATCCTATAAACTGTGAATCCTAACCTCTTGGAGGCTAGGATTTTGAAGCTCCATCTCAAATACTTAGGGCACGTGGCCAGGAGGGACCAGTCCTTGGAGAAGTACATCATGCTTGGAAGGATGGACGGACAACACAGGTGAGGAAGACCTCAGATGAGATGGATTGACACAGTGACTGGGGTTATAGGAGGTAGGTGTGTCGGAGTCAGTGAGACTGGCTTAGACTTCAGAACTGCCATACATAGGGTCTCTATGAGTCACAGGCAACTCCTCAGCACATAGCAACACAACAACAATGATGTTAATAAGGTAGGATTAGAAGCAGTTATGATAAACCTACAACCAGGAGAAGATAACATAGATGAATGGGATCTTCTAAGACTCAAATCCCTATGCACATCCAAAAATTTCTCCAGTAGGGTAAAAAGGGAAGCCACTGACTGGGAAAAAGTATTCGGTAATAACATATCAGATAAGGGACTTATATCCAGAATTTATGAAATACTTGAGCACCACAACAAGATAAAGGTAAATAATCCAATAGAAAAATGGGCACAGGATATGAACAGGCACTTCACCGAAGAAAACATTCAGATGGCTAACAAGCACATGAAGAAATGCTCAAAATCCCTAGCCCTAAGAGAGATGCAAATTAAAACAACTATGAGATATCATCTCACCCCAGTCAAAATAGCAAAATTTAACAGAACAGCAAGCAACAAATGCTGGCGAGGTTGTGGAGAAACTGGAACCCTGATTCACGGTTGGTGGGAGTGTAAAATGGTGCAACCCCTGTGGAAAGCAGTATGGCGCTTTCTCAAAAAGTTGCAAATAGAGATACCATTTGACCCAGCAATTCCACTACTGGGAATATACCCTGAAGAGACCATAGCTGACATTCAAGCAGATATATGCACACCCATGTTTATTGCAGCTTTGTTCACAATAGCAAGGAGTTGGAAACAACCTAAGTGCCCATCAACAAACGAATGGCTAGAGAAGCTGTGGTATATTCGCACAATGGAATACTATGCTGCATTAAAAAACAAGAAACTCATGCAATATTATTCAAAATGGTTGACTCTGGAGAACATTATGCTGAGTGAAATATCCCAGTCACAAAAGGACAAATATTACATGATGCCACTGTTGTAGAATGGGACTGTCCTTGGGGTTGGGGAGAAACTGAGTAAGATGGGTTCAATAACGTATACTGCACTGAAACAGAGGAGGGAGAAAACTGTTTAAAAGAGATATATGACTAGGTATTTCTGTCATCACAGGAGTCTAGAGCGAGGGCTACATGGTGGAGGGGACCTGGGGGAGGGTTTGTAAAACAATGAAAGAATCCTTTCTTTTACTTTTCCATAATTTTTGACTCATGTACTTATAACTTGTTAGTCAAATTTGTGTCTTCTAGGTTGCAACACCCCCATGATACATCTTCAAGGATATGAACATGTACGGCCAAGCACAATCAATAAGAGTGCATCTAAATTCCAAAATCAATCTCCATAATAGTCTATGTGTTTCCTACTGCCAAAGGGGCCCTTTAGAGTAGTGAGAGAAGATCTTCACCCTGAATCCCACAGCGTCCCTTTTCAGCAGGAAGTAGCTAAGAGAATACGCCATCCCCTTTTCCTTATGACTCAGGGTGAAGTCTCTCTCAGGGAGGAGTGATAGGGAATGGCAAAGGACACACTGACAAAGGAGATTAATCAGAACTGACTTTGACAAGCACTGTGGCAATTGGACAATTAAATCTGACATTCGGATGGCGGGGAAGAAGAACAAACTGGGGAGGAGGGTGGAGAGAATGGTGCGGCAATGAAGGAGTGAAAGCCCAGAATCCCTGTGAGTGTTCATTGAAACTAATAAAATTTAATAATAATAATAAAAAAAAGAAGCAGTTATGGTAATGAGGCAAAATATAACCTACATTATTAGGTTTTATTTTCAGTCAATCTCTTCTGAGATATAAGAGATGAAACAATCAAGCAGAGGGACCTGATTACCACCAATAAAAGAGTGGGAGCAGAACACATCCTTTGGCTCTTCAGTCACTGCACTGAGGACCTCCTCAACCCTGGGGATGCCAGAGAGAAAGTCTTCCTCTAGAGTTGATGCCTTAAATTGGGATCTCTAGGCTCCTACACTGTGAGAAAATAAATTTATTTGTGAAAGTGACCTATTTGTGGTATTTTCATTACAGAAGCACTATATAACCAAGACATACAGCTGGCTGGACTGATGAGGGAGGCGGGAGTTTGTGTGCATCATACTTCTGGAGGCAGTGCTCAGACATGAAGGGAGGAGCTACACTAGAGAGGAGCTCTGGTGGATTAGTGGTAAGGAGTTGTGCTGCTAATTCAAGGGTACATGGTTCCGATCCTCTAGCTGTACCACAGGAAAAAGATGGCCATTCAACTCCCATGTGACTTACTGCCTATGAAAACCTGCTGGAGGGTTAGCTAGGAGTCAGTCCTGATTCAATAGTGTACAGCAATACCCTAGAGAAGACTGTCCACATCTGGCTATTAGAAGACTCATTTTTATTGCAACATGGAGGAAGGACTGGCAGAGTGAGATGATGGTGCAGGGAGATCAACTAGACTCTACTTCAGAAGTTGCAATGAGGGTGGTTCATTAAAATATGGTCCTGAAGAAGCAATATTCATGACAGCAAACATTAGAGACAACCCGGAATCCAGAAATGTTTTTTGGATTAATAGGTTGGGCTACTCTTATCTTTAATCTTCCTTCACTCTTGAAAGTAATTTAGTTGCCTAGAATACTAACTCAAATCAAGTTGAAACTATAATCCCATAAGTGAAAGATATGGAAAAAAATCAAACAGGAATAGATTTTTTATTTGTTATTGTGGTTATTTCATGTTATAAGACTGTTGCTTTCCTATTTTGAGAAAGTTTCATGACATTGGATCCAAATCTGGTGATTTAAAAGGCAATCGAAAAGGTCAAGGTTACATAACATAGTATATCATTGCTATTCTTCAAGCTGTTCCACACCAACTTTAAATCAACCTTAAAACCTAGCAGAAAGGCCCAACATATTACCTTCTCACACAATTAAGAACTATTACATTTTGTCTTTTACTAGGGAACATATTTATTTACATAATTGTACATTCATTATTTTAAAAAACTGAACTCCATTAAGGATAAGCCTTAGTTTTACTAAGAATTCAATTTTTTTTTAAAGAAATTTAAGTTTCAGCAGGAAAAAAATCATGGGAAAAGTATTATATTTAATAAAACATCCTTTGGGGGCTTTAAACACTTTGTTAAAAGGAGAGCAACAATAGTCCAAAAAAATAGATGAAATTCCAGTTAAGGAGGTCTTAAACTTGGTTCTATTACAAGAAACATTAACCATGTATACTTGGAAAGGGTAACTCTGAAATAAGGGCAGACAGGCTGAACACAAAGAAAGCCATTGTTTGTCTCCAAATCAATATAAGGTCCCAGAACTTTCATGTTTTGCAAGAATATGTTCATAATAATGCTTTTAAAATTCTGGAATCCTTTGTTCCCAAAGAAGCAGGATTGCAAGCTGTCTTATGAGCTGGGGCCCAGGGTTTAGAAGGAGCTTTCTCCCCTGAAGCTGGATACTGTTGAGCTTGCTCAGCTGCAAGCCTTTTGCCCACACCTGCCGTGGTTTCTGGAGTGCAGGCCCCAAGTGGGAAGAATGCCTGCCAACTGGACTTGACCAGCTCCTCAGCCCAGGCCCAGATTTAATTCTATTGTCTATTTAGGGCTCCACCTACTGACTGAGTTTCTGCCTCCGTATAATGGAGGGGACATGCCATTGTCACTTACTGACTGGCTTCTGTGGCCATTACCATCCACCAGACAAGAATGAAGTTCAAGTTTGCTACCTGGATTCTTCACTACCTCTAAAGGGTTAGTTCTCGTACTCAAGCAAAGTCCTTTTATTCCAAATCTCATATTCCTGGCAAAATTCTCACATCCTGGTCTAAGAGCTAGGTCCTCAAATACCTCATGATCAACTCATACATGCCACTCGCAAAAGTCTTTGGTGGTAACGTTATTTGAGTCTGTAAATAAAGTTGAAAAGACTAATGTGATGCTCAGCTTTAAGACTATGACAACTGCTGGAAACATTAGGTCTAAATCTTGTTCAACTGCTGTGACGCAGGCAGCCATATACAAGGGTGTCTGTTGGTGTTTCCTCTTAGCCATCAAGTCTCTGCTTTTCAATCACACAACTGCATTGTTAGCCCTGGAAGTGTAACATACATAGTCCACTAGACAGTACAAGTAAGACCACTTCAACCCACTTCTTCAAATGTTGTTTTTCAAGTATTTCCAAATCTTTTCCTCCCACTCCCGCCCCAATTCCCTGTCACAGGGACAGTGACAATGGAACAAACTGGAGTAGCATCCTGGCAGATGGGTGGTGGCCTGGGGTAAAAAAAAATCGAACCTAAGTCTTCCATGCTGGTTGGCTCCTCCCAGGGTCTCAGGAACTTCTCCTTGCCAGAAGGAGCATGGTGGTGCGAGAGCGCAGGAATCATGGCAAGCTTTTGGAGTCGAGTGCTTTTTCTGGGCATGTGTTTTGAAGTGCAGGTTTGCTCTGTCCCCAGGAGTGAGGCAAGCCAGGCTTGGCCTAGGGTTTGAGGCAGGAGGCGACCTTAAGCCCAAAGGCGGTTGGGAGAGGAGGCAGCCACATTTTCCTGGAATAGCACTGGTCTGTGCCTTGCTGTACAGAGGTAACTCGTGGTTGCTGTGATGCTGAAGACTGTGACAGTGATGTGCCAATCATGGTAATGGGTACCTATGGTGGGCAGTGTTGGCTGGAGCTTCCTGAGTAAAACAAGCCTGGAACCAGGAGTAGCATCCACTTCCGAAATGGCCTGCCTTCAGAAACTCTATGTATGAACAGTGCTCAGGCCGTTTGTCCACAGGGTTGCTATGAGTCGTCTACGACTCGACGGCAACGAACAACAACAACAAGAAGAAGTCTTCCATATGGAAGACAAGAATCTCTACCACTGAACCACCAAAGTCCTTCCTCGTCTTTGTTAAAGGACCCCTGTTCTATGCAGTATTCAGTCTTCCTTCCATGATGGGCCCATGTGCTTTGGGGATGCCAAGATCAGTAACTTTGGCCTATGTGACTGGTTCAGGACACTGATCTCATCTGGTTGAGCAGAATAAAGTCTACATATACTCTTTTTTTACTTGCAAATGTTTTATTCTACTACATAATTTTTTAAATTGATTTTAACAAAAGTTTACAGAGACTTTGGATTTCCATTCATTCATTGTTGCACTTTTCTCCCTGCCCAACCTCCCCTCAATTTGCTCTTCTCTTTGAAAAGTAAAAGAAAAATTCTTTCACTGTTATACAATCCCTTCCCCCAAGTCTAGTAATTTTTAGCTATAAAGAATAAGTCTATATATTCCTGCTAGAGGCTTAGAAATGTAAGCATGCCTCTCTTGGAAGAGAAAGGGAGCAGGTAGTCTTGTACAATGACCCATCAACCTCGAGGAATGAAAGCTGAAAAGTAAGCAAGAGAGAAATGAGTTCTTCTTGCATTATTAGAGTCCAGGATCAAGTCTTGCCTGAATCAGACCTCCTCTGTCTTTTACGTCACTGAAACAGATTATTTTCTTTTATTATTTAAGCCAGCTGAAGTAAGGTTTCTATAACTTGCAATCAAAAGTCTCTTAACTCACAAAGCACTCTTGGGAGAGAAGCCAAACTCAAAAGCCAGGACAGAGAGAGAGCCTATGATGACAAGTTGAAGAAGTCTACTGGCCAGTTGTCTGAGGAACTGGAAGAAGGAAACAAGCTGACAGGGACAGGGAGGTGAGGTTAGTGACTTAGGAAGCCTGCAGGGGCCACGAGCAGGGCACTCAGATCATGCGAAGCAGAAAACCAAAGTCTCCTGCTCTTGAGTAAGGTCCAGCTCATGGCAGTGTGCCATCGAGTTCCTGAAGCTGCAAATCTACACAGGAGGTGACTGCCTATCTTTCTTTTGGAAGTGTCTGGTGATTTTAATCCACTCGACTTTTAGTCACCTGTCCAACTTGTACCACACTCTGCTGTTGGGGTTCCTTCATATTATGTACGCCGTGCAAAACCCTATGTGGTTCGTTAAGAGTCACAACCAGGGCAGAAACAAACTTTTTCATGAAGTGTGCAGATCATGATTGAATTTATATTAATTCACACACACACGGTGGTTGAGGGGTATGGAGTGGCACTGCCAACTCAAAGTCATATGGTTCAAATCCACTCAATGGAAGAAAGATGGGCATTCTCCTCTCCTCTGACACCCTGCTTGAGGCTCAACTAATTATGAGTCAGTTCCATCTCAGTGTACATAACAACAACAACAATAGCAATATATATATATATATAGTTAGCATTCCTGACATGTGCCATAGAGGGCAAGGGACTATACAGAAAATGGCTGAGGACTGGAAAAATGACAAAGTGAGAAAAACTAAAGGTATGCATATACAAAGAGCTACATGCATGAAGTGAGAAACCAAACACCGAAACAGGGGCCACTGACTGGATTTCACTCACGGCAACCCTAAGCGTGCAGAGCAGACTTCTCTGAAGGGGCCATGATCTTTTGGAATCTGTGAGGTCTTTTTTTCTGAGGCACCTCTGGGTGGGCTTGAACTGTCCTCATTCTGTGGCACCCAGGGACTTCTCCATATAGACCTTGGCATTTCCTGCTCAGGAAGCTCTGGTGGCCTAGTGGTAAGGAGCTGTGCTATAGTCCCAAACGCATGTGGTTCCAATTCCCCAGCAGTTCCTTGGGAGGATGGGCAATCTCCTTCCAACTTACTGTCTTTAAAACTCACTGGAGGATGGCGTCTGAGTCAGTTCTGACTTGGCGGCACACAACAACAACAATGTCCTGCAAACTCAAGTGGATCTTCGAAGGAGTCACATCAGGACTTCACTGTTTGTGCCATGCAGGTACCCCTCCACTGGACAGGAAATGTGTGTTATCTGCAGGCCCCATGCAATTGGGGCACACTGGTGGATCACAAATAGACTGAGTGAAGAGGTTTGACTTGATGTGGTATCGGTAAGAACACATAATGAAAGGTGTAAGCTGAATATAGGCACATTGGTCCTTCAGGAAAAGAAAACAAACAAGCTAAAGTAAATGGTACCAAGTTTGGTGTTTATGTTGACACTGAATGGGAACTCCCAGACTAGGGGTTCTGGCCAAGTATATGTATACATATATATACACACATAAATATGATCTCTGGTGGCTTAGTGGCAAGAAGTTACACTGCAATCCTGAAAGCACATGGTTTGAGGCCACCAGCTGCTCCACAGAAGAAGGATGGACAATCTCCTCCCGCTCAATTAACTGCCCTGAAAACCCACCGGAGGGTCAGCTATGGGTCAGTTCCAATGCTACAGTACACAAAAACAACAACAGGAGGCTCTGGTGACCTAGCAGGTAAGGGGTTGCTTTGTCAGCCCAAAGGAATGTGGTTCAAATCCATTGGCTCCTCCAAGATTGGCACAAGACAGAGCACGGTTTAGGGCTGTTGTACATAGGGTCGCTATGAGTCGCAAACGACTCGACAGCACATAACAACAACAACCTCCAAGGGAGAAAGATGGGCGTCAACTCCCAGGCAACTTAATGCCTCTGGAAACCCACTGTAAGGTCAGCTATGATTTGCTTCTGACTTGACAGCACTGAATTTAACTGAATCTCAAGTGAGAGTGGCAATGAGTTGAGTATGCTTGAGATAAAATACCTATTTCTCCACAAATTATAAATTGATTATAATACTATGAATAATTTCCAGTGAGCATTGAGTAGATTCTGACCACTGGGTTTCACAGTAGACCTGTGCACCCTCGATTTTTCAGTGGTTGAGTTTTTTGAAGTAGGTCAACGGGCCTTTACTCTGAGGTGTCTCTGGGTAGAGTCAGATTTCTTTTTTTTGGTCAACTTCTGCGCTTCCTAACCACTTGCACCACTCGGGGACTCCTACTATTGGTATTCAACAAAAACAAACAAGGCCCCACTGCTGGAGATTCAGTTCCAACTTGTATCAAATCTCTCTCACGTTTCCAGGGCTGTAAATCTTTGTGAAGGAGCCTGCTCAACCTGTTACACACTGTACCTCCAGGGCTGCTACTATTAGTAACAGCTGGTATTTACTGAGTACTTTCTTTGTCTCTGGCACTTTGCTAAGCATTTGACATCAATTTTCTCATTTTATTCACACAAGAACCTTGTAAGGTATTATTTTTCTTCTTTCCATTTCAACCAAGGAAGCCAAATCATGTAGAAATTAAGAAATTTGTCTGCACACATAGTAAAGAGGGTGAGCTTTTAAAATTCCTCTCTACTAGAACAAAAAGAGAACCTTGGGGATTGTTACCCTTTCCATGAAAGGCTTTCAAATACCAATCTGAATAATCATGGAATTTTTTTTTAAGGAATGATTCTCTTAAGTTAAAAAAAAAATATTGTTTAGGTGAAACATGCAAGTTGAATAATAAAAAAATGCTAGTATTATTGTTGAAAATTTTTAGAAATTGTAGACTATTACGCAGAGCTAGAATATGACAAATGAGAATTATCTAGGTAGATGAAATTGATCCCCGTAAACATATGCAGGTCAAAATGAATAAATGAACAACCCAAAATCTAACCTATTTCCGGCTCTTAATGACCCTAAGACAGACAAAAATTGACCCTTAGGGTTTCCAAGACTCTTAATACTTTTTTTAAACATTAAAAAAATTATTTTTTTTTACATTGGGTATACCAATTGACATATTTCAGCTAACAGATGCTGCCCTGGACGTGCTCACCAAGTTGTGCCAAGAAATCTGGAGAACGACCACTTGGCCAACTGACTGGAAGAGATCGATATTTGTTCCCATCCCAAAGAAGGGTGACCCAACAGAGTGTGGAAACTATAGAACAATATCATTGATTTCATATGCAAGCAAGATTCTACTGAAGATTATTCAAAACCAACTGAAACAACACATCAGCAGAGAACTGCCAGAAGTCCGGGCTGGGTTTAGAAGGGGTTGTGGTACTAATGTTAGATGGATCTTAGCTGAAAGCAGGGAATACCAGAGGAATGTCTATCTGTGTTTCATTGACTATGCAAAGGCGTTTGACTGTGTGGATCATAACAAACTGTGGCTGACTCTGAGAAGAATGGGAATACCAGAACACCTGATCGTGCTAATGAGAAACCTATACTTGGACCAATAGGCAGTCGTCAGAACAGAGCAAGGAAACACTGCAGGTTCAAAATTGGGAATGGCGTACGCCAGGGATGCGTCCTATCTCCATACCTTTTAAACCTGTATGCAGAACAGATTATCTGGGAGGCTGGGCTCTATGAAGAGAAATATGGGGTCAAGATTGGTGGAAGACCTATCAACAATCTGCATTACACAGATGATACAACCCTGCTTGCTGAAACTGAGGAGGACCTGAAGCACTTGTTGCAGAGGGTCAAGGACTGCAGCCTCCAATATGGATTGAGGCTCAATGTCAAGAAGACAAAGATTCTCACCACTGGGCCAATTGGCAGCATCAGGATGGATGGTGAAGAAATTGAGATTGTTCACAGCTTTAGTTTGTTCGGCTCCATAGTTAACACTCTTGGCACCAGTAACAAGGAAATTAAAAGACATATTGCCATGGGAAAGTCTGTTATTAGAGACCTCTCCAAAGCATTGAAGAGCAATCGTGTCTCTCTGGAGACTAAGGTGCGTCTGATACAGGCCATCGTCTTTGCTATCACTTGTTATGCATCAGAGAGTTGGACAATGACCAAGGAGGATAGAAGAAGAATTGATGCCTTTGAGCTGCAGTGCTGGAGAAGAGTATTGAGAACACCATGGACTGCTAGGGAAACAAACAGATTCATCCTGGAAAGGGTTAAACTGGGTGGCTTCTTGGAGGCAAGGATTCTGAGGCTCTGTCTAATATACTTTAGACATGTTGTAAGGAGGGACCGGTCCTTGGAGAGGGACATCATGCTTGGTAGGGTGGAGGGACAGAGCAGGAGGGGAAGACCCTCAATGAGGTGGATTGATTCAGTGATTGGGGTAATCGGGATGGGTATATTGGAGGCAGTGCGATTGGCACAGGACAGAGCAGAGTTTAGGGCTGTTGTACATAGGGTCACTATGAGTTGCAAGCAACTTGACGGCACATAACAACACCACCACCACACATTTTCTTCCTTCCTCTCCTCCCCATTCCCCCAGCCCTTCCCACAATGCACCTTTGTTCCAGATAGTTGTCATGCATATAATACTGAATAACCTTCCTTTTGGATAGTTCTTACCTTCATTTGATCTAGTGCAGTGTTCATTATCTATTTACTCATTTCCCTCTATCTCTCCCTCCATGTTTGTCCTGTTTTATAACAGCAGTGTTATGCAGTATTTGTCCTTCACTGACTGAGATATTTCACTCAGCATAATGCCTTCCAGGTTCCCCCATGTTGTGTAATGTTTAATGAGTTCATTATTTTTCATTATTGTGTGAATGTACTATAGTTTCCCTGTCCATTAATTTGTTGATAGGCACTTGGGTTGCTTCCATCTCTTTGCTATTGCGAATAATGCCCCAATAAACATGGGTATGTATCTATCTGAGTCATGGATCTGGTTTCCTTAGGGTATATTCCCAGTAGTGAAACTGGTGGGTCAAATGGTATTTCTATTCCCAACTTTTTGAGAAAGTTCCATAGAGGCAGTATCACATTCTACATTCCCATCAGCAGTGAATATGAGCTCCAATCTCTCCACAACCTTGCCAGCATGTGTTGTTTGCCATCTTTTTATTTCTTGAATGCTGTTACCATGGGTCTTGGTTGTGGATCAACCTTGAAATCCTTGACAACTTCAATCTTTTCTCCATCTACCAGAATATTGCCTCCTGGTCCAGTGGTGAGGGCTTCTGTTCCTTTGATGTTGAGATGTAACCTGTATTGAAGGCTGTAGTCTTTGGTCTTCTTTCAGTATGCTGAAAAAGGTAGAGGGTCAGAAAAAGAGAGAGAGACTATCAGTGAGATGAATTGATACAGTGACTAGAACAAGGACTCGAGCGTGATGGAGCCCATGGGGATGGTGCAGGACAGGACTGGGTTCAGATCTGTTGTTCGTAGGGTCGCTATGGATTGTAGTCAGTTTTGCAAGTCGAGGCTTGAATTCGTTCTTCAGCTCCTTCCCCTTGAGACAAGCTGAGCGTGTTCTTCCCTTTTCATTTTCTAACTCCAGCTCCTAGCACATCTTCTTATCATACTTTTCTTATAAGTCTTTTCGAGCTGCTCTTTGAAACCTCTTTGGTTTTCTTACTTCAGCATTTCTTCCCTTTATTATAGCCTCTTTTTGTTCTGGAGCAAGTCAGAGTCTTTTTTGACATCTATTTTGGTCTTTTCTTTGTTCCTTGTGTTTGCAATGATCTGCTTTCTTCATGCATGATGTCCTTGATGTCATCCCACAATGCGTCTGGTCTTTGATCATTCGTGTAATTTCCGTCAGTATGCTAGATTGTAGTGGCTTTTACAGTGCTCTGATGCTTGAATCTATGCCACTAGTATTTAAAATAATCATAAGGTCACCCATGGCAGACAGATTTCATCAGAGCTTCGAGAACAAGATGGACTTGCAGGACTGGCTATCCACTTCTGAAATAATGGGCCTTCAAAAACCCTTGTGCAATTGTTTGAAGACACATGCATGACTGATACAACAGCACCACCACTACAGAGGGTTGTAAGATCTGTACCTATGATTTTTTATAAGAAAGTCAATCTAGGCAGTGTGTGTGCTGAGCAAATTATTTGAGAAGCTGGACTATATGAAGAAGAACATGGCATCAACATTGGAGAAGACTCATCAACAGCCTACATTATGTAGATGACACAGTCTTGCTTGCAGACAGTGAGAAAGCCTTGAAGCTCTTGCTACTGAAGATCAAGGAGTGACCACAGGCAGCAGGCTCGTTTTGGAGAAACTGGTGAGCAGTGGGCCAGGATCTTATAGACTGTTACTTATGGTACAGCTAGATGGTAACTGTGGGTCATGCGGGCTGGCAGTGTGTAACCTGGAGACTATGAGAGTGGGCTTTTCCAAAGGAAACAAACTGCTTCATCTTGCTTCCCCATGATTGGCAGGGAGACTCAAACCATGGACATTTTGGTCATCAGCCCAATGACTAAGCTAATATTTCACCATGGACCATATATAGACAAAAAATTAGAAGCATCATCTTCTTTCTCAGAGCCTTCCTGTTGTCCAAGGACAAGTCCTACCCTCCTCCCAGGAATCACTGTGTTTACAGCAATTTTAGAAAAGAATTTTATCTCTCTGTACATCTAACTCCTCTAGTTGTATGTATCGATTTTTCTGACACAACTTTTAATTCTGTTCCCGCTCCATTCACGATCTTGTTTCTTGCAAACAAACATTTTGAAGAAAACAGTCCACAAAAAGCTTTCCACAGCCTCAGTTTTGCTGACCACAACAATGCTATCATTACAACTACCCACGGCTTAAGTGGTAAGGAGTTGCACTGCCAATTCGACGCCTTGCAGTTCACATCCACCAGCAGTTCTATGGAAGACAGAAAATCAGTCTCCTCCAGTGCAATTTACTGCTTCTGAAAACTCACTAACAGTCAGCTTTAGGTCAGTTCCTACTCAATGGTACAAAACCACAGCCCACACCAGTCAAATCAAACCTGACTCTCAGCCACCCTTTACTGGGTTTCTGAGGCTACATTCTTTTAGGAGGAGATTGCCTATCTTTCTCTCTTGGTGCAGCTGGTGGATTTGAACCAAAACCTTTTTGGTTATCTGCCCAATATGTAACACAATACAAGCGGTAACACACATCATGCTGGGAAAGGCGGCAGAGAAAGAGAGGAAGACCCTCAACAAAATGGACTGACACAGTGACTGTAACAATGGGCTCATCAGAGATTGTGAGGCTGGATGGAGCAGGACAGAGCAAGGCTCGTTTCCAGGGTTTCTATGAGTTAGAGTCGACTTGATGGTCCCTAACACCACCACTATCAGGGTGCAGCAACTTGTGGATCTGAAAAATAAACTTTTTGGTTACTAGCCCAATATTACGCGCTACACTGCCAGTGTTCTGGAATTCTCTAATTGGAATTCTAATCGTACTCATTTAAAAATCTTACACAGACCAAGAAGCAGTTCTTCTGATAGAGCAAGGAGATACTGCATGGCTTAAAATCAGGAAACTTATATGTCAGGGTTGTGTCCTCCTTTCTCCACAACTGTTCAACATATATGCTGAGCAAATAATTCAAGAAGCTGTACTATATGAAGAAGAGAGTGGCATCAGGATGAGAGGAGACTCTTAAACAAGCTACTTTATACTGAGACACAACCTTGCTTGCTGAAAGCGTGGAGGACTTGAAGCACTTCTTGAACAAGATCAAAGACTGCAGCCCTGAAGATGGATTATACTTCCCCAACACGGAAATGAAATCCCTCACAACTGGACCAACAGGCACTGTCATGACAAGTGAAGGCCAAGACTGCAGTCATCAGGGATTTCACTTTACTAGGACCCACAATTTATACCCATGGTAGCAGCAGTCAAGAAATAAAAAGACATGTCATACTTGGAAAATCTGTCAAGGATCTTTTTTTTTTTCAAAACTTTTTTTTTAAATTTAAGTTTGTTATTAATTTCAGTAAAAATTTATAGAGACTTTGGATTTCCATTCATTCACTGTTGCACTTTTCTCCCCTCCCAACTCTGCCCCCCCCCCCCAGTACACTAGCCTTTTGGAAAAGTAAAAGAAAAATTCTTTCATTGTATTACAATCCCTCCGCCCAGGTCCACTCCACCATGTAGCCTTCACTCTAGATTTCAAGGATCTCTTTAAAGTCCTAAAGAACAAGAACGTCAGTTCAAAGACTAAGGTGCACCTGACCCAAGTCATGGTCTATTCACCGCTTCATATCATGTGAAAGTTGGTTAAGGAAGACCAAAGAATGACCGATGACTGTGAATTGTGGTGCTGGTGAAGGGTTTCAAATCCTGTGGATTGCCAAAAGAACAAACAAGTCTCTCTTGGAAGGAGTGAAGCCAGGGTGTTTCTTGGAGGCAAGAAAGGTGGAACTTTGTCTCAAACATTTTGGGTTTGTTGTCAGGAGCACCATAAAAGATTGTGTGTGTAAAAGTAGAGAGTCAATGAAAGTGAGGAAGACCTTCAAGGAGACAACTGACACAGTGACTGCAACAGTGGACATGAGCATGGTGGAGGCTGTGAAAATGTTGCAGGACAGAGCAAGATGACAATCTGTTGTTCAAAGGATCACTAGTCCTTAACTGGACAGCACCCAATACCCCTACCTCCACTGCCAGAGCTCCTTATTATCATAACTAGTTAGTATGAGGTTGGTTGTGGGTTATTTGGGGTTTTTTTTTGTTTGTTTTTTAAGAAAACAAATGCATTGAGGCAGCTGGTTTGAAACAATCCATCTCTCCTTTTCTATCCCCCTTCCCTCTGCTCTCCTTCCATCCTTCCATATGCTGTCTTACAGTGAGACCTGCGAGAGCCGGAGCTAGAAGGGGGTTGCCTTGATTCTGGGTCTTGTGAGTTTTCTACCTTTGATAGGGCATATTCTTATCATGTTTCTGTAGCTCACTTTAGTGGGAAACATTTTAATTTTCCTTCTCTGACAGTCTCCGGCCCTCCAGTCTCCAGCTGTCACAGGTTTTACTGTATGTACATCTCCTAGAATACCCAATAAAGGAAACACATCAAGTTGGATATATAAGGAAGGCAAAGAGAAAAATCAATAAAAATGAGCAAAACAAGCCAAAAGCCTTTTCCTTCAAGCACTTTAGTGCTTAAGAGGAAAATGGATAGGGCCATGAGACCTCTCCCCAACCCTTCAGCTATTTGAACACTTTTCTTTCTTTGTGAGGTATTCACACGCAGCTACCAGCGGGAAGGAGACAGATCGTGGCAAAGCTGAATCAATAAGAAGGTAATATAAAGCTCAAGGCAATTTCACTCCGGTACAGCAAGACAAGCAATATTCACTTATCCTCTTACTCCCTCACTCTTCACATCACATTCTTTTCAAGCTTTAGTTTCTAAGCAATGACTTTCAGGCACGGAACAAAAATACTGCAGCTCTGTAGTTAAACCTACTAGCTTTAAAATTATGGGGCAAGTTATTTAACACAGGTCTCCTTGTGAGGATAACACAGACCTTACAGGGGAGCTGCAGAACTATGAGATAATAGCTATAAAGTGTCACGCAGTAAATGCATAACAAATGTCCGTCTCTTCACTTCTTTCCTGCCAAGTTGTATCAATTTCCCTTCATATATGTTGACTTTAAAAATTGAAGCCATTGAAAATCAAAAGTTCAAATAAGGGACATAAAAACTCCTGAATGTTATGTTCATCTTACCCTTTGAAGAATAAACCCTTTTTTTTTTTTTGCAAAGTCCTTATGAGATTAGATAATTAGCAATAACCATACATTTTAAAAACCAACAACAGAAAATTTTGTCACAATATTTTTCATACTAGAGGTAGGAATTACACTGGCAACCCCAAGGCATGCAGTCCAAATGCATCAGCTGCCTCTGAAAACCTGCTGGAGGGTCAGCTCTATAGTATTCAACAACAATAGCAACAACCACAACCACAACAACAGCTATTCCTTTGCCTGTCTTGTCATTTATTTATTGAACCATACAGCATAAGGAAGATCTCTAGGTGATGCAAATTATGTGAACTAAGTGGTGATCTAGTAGCAAGAAGCTGTGCTGTTATCCCAAAGGCGTGAGGTTCGAGTCCACCAGCTGCTCCACAGGAGAAGGCTGGAGAATGTGATTTACTGCCTCTGAAAACCTGCTGGTCACCTACAGTTTGGTTTGGACCTGACAGCACACAACAACAACTGACTGATATAAAGATTGGAAGTGTGAACTCACCCAGTGATACTATGGATGAAAGGTCTTGTGATCTGCTCTCATAAAGATGACATTCAAGGAAATCCTATGAAGCAGCTCCACTCGGCAGCACATGTGAGGCCACCATGAATCAGAACCAACAGCAACAGGTGACACAGCATGAGGAGGCCTCCAAATTCTCTTTCTTACCAGAGAAAAACTGAAGTCCAGAGATACAAAGTGACTTGGCCAAGTTAACAGCACAGGCAAGGTAACAGTTTCCAACACTGCTCTCACATTTAAGTGTCTACAGGGTCAGGGAGCTGTCCTGGCCTAATGGTAAGGAGTTGTGCTGCCAACCTCAAGGTACATAGTTCAAATCCATCAGCTGCTTCATGGGGGAAAGAGGGACAATCTCCTCTGACTTGCTGTCTCTGAAAATTCACTGGAGGGACAGCTATTAAGATGATCTTGACACAATGGTCCACAACAACACTCCTGGGTCAGAGAGCTCTGGCTGAGTAGTGTGTAAGGAGTTTTGCGGCTCATCCACAGGCCAGGCCTCTAGCACTTTTCATCCACAAGCCAGCTGCAGGAGAAATGCATACAGTCTCCTCCCATGCAATGTATAGTCTCAGAAATGCAATGGAGAGCCAGCAAGGAGTTGATTTCAATTTGACAAAAATGAGAGCGACAGGGTCAGAAGGATAATAAAGAGCTGAGAGAAGAGATAAAGAGAAGTGTATACACCTAGTCTAACCCATGAGCAGCTTCAGCTCACAGCTTTGTAGGCCAGAAAGCCAGTGCTGGTAGAAGTTTTACTTTCTATAGAGATGAGGGAAACTTGAAATTATATATATATATAATCAACTAATTTTAAAATGTTGGCAAGAAGCTTAAAAGATCTTAAATAAACTTCTCTGCAGGTCAAACAAGACATATGCAAGGGCTGGATTTAGTCTGTGCTAGCCGGTCGGAGGCACGTTGCTTATCCTAGTTTTAAGTTCTTTTATTTAATGTGCGTTGATTCTCTCAATCCCTGCTCAGAATACTTCCAATGGTTCCCTACTGTTTCTAAGGCAGCGTCCATCCAAACCTGTTAGCCAGTCCTTCAAGACAATTCACCATCAGCACCCATATTTCATTGTCATTACATGTCATCTTCTTTCATTTTAACTAGAAAGGTCACTTTAATTCTCTTCTCAAGGTCCAGCAGTGGTCCTGCTGCAGAAATATCGGCAATCTCCTCTCATGTGATTGGAGCTTTTGGTGGCTAAGTCCATAGTGAGTTGTACTGCCAAACCGAAGGCAGTGCTTCTCTGGTGGTGTGAATCTACCAGTCACTTGCCAGGAGAAAGACAGGCAATTTTTTCCCGTTTAAGCAACAGCCTTGGAAAAAATCTGCTGGCTGGTATCAGCTATGAGTTGGTTCTGACTCAACGACAAGGACCACCTACCTGCCTGTGAGAAGTGGGTTGCTTCTCGGCTCCCAAATATCCTACCCACTTTGAGTCCGTGATTTTCCCTTTCCTTGAATCCTTTCACCTGAGCACTCCTATCAATGAAACCATGTTTATTCATAAGTGTGTAGTTCAAATACCCTCTCTCCACAACATTCCTGATGGCTCCAGCTGGAAGTGACTTTGTTCTGAATTTCCACAGGATTTGATCTTACCCACAGAACACCAGTTACTGCCTTGCTTAGAGATATCTCCATAGCTTATCCTCCCAAGCAGTGAAAAGCATTTCTACAAGGAAAGGTTTAGTCTTAGACTACACTAACCACCAAGTGCTTTGTACACAATAGACAGTTTAATGAACATCCTAGAAACACTATGCTCTGCATTGGAAATGTGTGCATCAAACACAAAATACCCCTGCAGAACTCCACCTACAGCATCCTATCTGCATGTCTTTGTTGTTATTGTCACTGAGTTGATTTTGACTCATGGTCAAATCACACTGGTACAAAGTAGAACTATAGGCTTCTTGAGGCTCTGGCCTTTTAGAACCACATCACCAGGACTTTATTCTGAGGCACCTATGGGTGGGTTCAAACTGCTGGCACTTCAGCTAGGAGTTGAGCATTTAACCATTTGTGCCACTCTATAGAGAGCACTGGTGGCAGAGTCTGTGGTGAGGTGCTTACCCAAAGGCTATTATCCCCAGTGGTTCGAATCCACCAGCTGTCTAAAGAAAAGAGATAAGCATTTTCCTCCTGTTTATATTTACAGCCTTGGAAAACTTGATAAAGGGCCACTCTCGGGTGCCAATGTGACTGGCAATGAGTTTGAGATCTCGGGGGTTTTGTGTTCTTTTGTTTGTTTGTTTGTTTTTTAAGTTTATAGACAGGGTTGTATAGCAAGTTGGCAAACACTAGAACGGCACAAAAGAGGTGAAGGCTTCACCTCCCTGGCTCCCCTCAAATGCTTTCTATTGAATAATGTCTTTTTTGCTTTGAGATGCCCCCTGTCCAGAAACCTGCACAACTTTGCCTTAGACGACACTGTTTCTAAGAGGACAC
Organism: Elephantulus edwardii; assembly: GCF_000299155.1. Lineage (NCBI taxonomy): Eukaryota > Metazoa > Chordata > Mammalia > Macroscelidea > Macroscelididae > Elephantulus > Elephantulus edwardii. The sequence continues at coordinate 3,580,641 of NW_006400020.1, read as the reverse complement.
TGATAAACCCTCGTCTGTTACTTGGAAGTGATCCAGGGGAGTCAGTATTTTTCTATGAGGAAGGTTAATTTATCAGATTTGATGGTTATCATTTTGAAAGGCTCAGAGAACTGGGCTATTAGTGAACAGACAGTGTGCAAATATTTCATTTGTGATAACATTGATGAAAGTGTCACATTAAACCCTGACTTTGCACCAGGCAAGGCCAATTTTGAGTGATGAGAGTCACAATGTTACATCTTGCACTACATTCTTCTGAAGCCATCCCCCTTTTCAGTCATCTATCTTCTGTGAGTGTCAAATGAGGAAAGAAAAAGAAAATCAGGCTCCATTTTATTTTTGCTGGCAGAGGCATTCAAGAAACATTTGTTGAATGAATTTTTTTAAAAAAATAACAATTTTTGCTTTTGCTTAAAACAAATACAATTACTGGAAGGTTAAAATGTCACAGTCTTATAAGATGGTTTACACGAAGAGAAAGTTGACACACACAGTCTTATGTGGAATCAGCAATGGTTTCGATGCCAGCTGAGTAATTTTTATTAGCATATTGTGGACACACCCTTTCCAACCTGTACAAACACATACTGTCAAAGACAAGTTAAGCCTTATAAACATTATTGTTCCCTTCCCATTATGTCAGATGACAACCTGAATTCAATGTCAGAGAGCCAAGACAATCAAGAATTCCAGGAAATGCTCAAGAGAACGAATGACTACGGAGCTTTCCACTGTGAAAACAGTTCTCTTCTGTTTTGGATGATGCCACGGCAGGTCACAACTACAAACCTACTTTCTTTACCAAAAGGGGACAATTTCTTCTTTAGTTTTCCTTGGGAGACTTTTCAACATAAACAGAACATAACAGATATCCTCAACTTCCCATAAAATATGTGTTTTTTTCTGTGTATATTTTCAACAACTACAAAAATAAATCTTTTTAAAAAAGTGGTATTTTCTTCCAACCACCCATTGGGGTAGGTTACATTCTGTGATTAAAAGGAATCAGTTTCTCCATTTTTTTTTCTATTTCAGTGTTATTTGTGAAAAACAAAAGCAAATTTAAAGCAATAACTCCCCCCTCCTCTCTTTACTGAAGATGAATAATAGTGAACATGCTTATTTTTTTTCTTGATATAAATCTTTTGCATTAATGCTTGGCAGAACAAAATGTGAACATCTTCAAGACTAACAGCAGACACTTTTTAAGCATAAAAGGATGCTACGCTTTTAGATTGTAGGATGAAAACCACAATCGAGAGGAACAGCAACACATATTTTGTGATTATCTTGGGCTGAAATAAAAAGATCGGCGGATTTGTTAAAGAGTAAGAACAAAGTACTACACTTAAAAGGAGGAGGCAGCCTGGATTCCACCAACAGCCTCATTCGCCTCTACATGAAATAGAAATGCTGCTGGAGGAAAGGCTGGCTGGCCAGGGTTCCTATTCTGATCTTAAACCATGCCAAAAAAGAAATGGGCAGCTCCAACCTTCTTTGATCTCGTTAAATGTATATTTCCAGCATAAACTGGCGTTGTTAAGGCTGACAATGTTTTCCCAAAGGGCCGGTGAGAACGGCTGAGAGAGTCACGCAATTGCAACCTGAGAGGATGAACATTCCTCTCAAGGAAATGGAAGGGCTGAGCAGAGAGACTTCGGGGACACACGCGCAGCGCATCTGCGCCAACTGACATTTGGGTGCTCTTCATGAGTTCCCTGCTTATGAGAATGGGGTGTCACTTTAAAAAAAACAAACAACAAACCTGTAAGATGATCTTGGGATGAATAAGAGTGGAGATTCACTCCCACACTCCCTAGAATCCTTCCGGGAGGAGAGGGTGGTTTCAGGCTGGAGAAGTGGAGTCCCAGGGATGACCCCAGAGGTCAGGGCCCCAGACATGGGGACCCATTGCAGTTAAGGATGTAAGAGAATAGAAAATGGGGTGTGCTTGCTCTTCAGCCTGAGGGCTAGTTAGGTCAATGCGTGCAAACATCATGTGTCTGTTTCCCACTTGGGCAGCCTGGGCGTCCTTTGGGGAGCTGGCAGGGAAGCGGGGCGCAGAGCCAGAGGCGCGCGATGGCGGCCCGGGCACCGCCCTGCTCCCCAGCTCCGCGGCGGGCGGCCCTTACCTGGTTCCTGCGGTACCACTCGCCAGACAGGGAGCCGTTACCCGCGCCGGCCCCGTAAGTGAAGTTCCACGCCAGCTCGTCCAGGGCGGCCGAGGCGGCGTCCCCGGGCACCAGCGCCGCCATCAGGGCTCGCTCCCCAGGCGCGGGCTTGGGCCGCCACCCGAGCCGGCCGCAGCGCGAGGCCCCGCGGAGGAGACGCGCTCTTGGAGGCCGTTCCCGGGCCAGCGCCGAGGCCACTTCCTGCTCAGCGTCCCGGCGAGGCGAGGCGGCGCGCCCAGGCCACCTGGCTCCCGCCCCCGCACGGAGGCAGGTGCCGGCCCGCCCGGCCTGGCCTGGCTCGGAGCGGCCTCCCAGGCTCTGCAGCGAGGGCCCTGGGGAAGCCCGGCGGGCTGCGGCCTCCTGGGGTGGCCCAGCTCACACCGCGCCCTGCACCCACCAGGCCTTAGTGCACAACATCCGCACAGGCCAGAATGCCCAGGGAAATCTGAGTGCAAGCGTACAGGGTCTGCAAAAGTCAGGGGAAGGAACTACCTTCGTCCTCCCTGAGCTTGGCCACTTGAGCTCTGGTAGTGACGGTCTGACTCAAAACGACCCAGTGATGGAAATCTTCCCTATCCTGAGGCAATCCTCACAGTCTCCACCGTGCTCAAGTGAATTGTTGCAATGTGCCAGTCCATCTCATTGAAGGTCTTCCTTCTGCAGGCCTTTTACTTTTCAAAGCATGATGTCTTTTAGCAAAGACATGCCCAAAGAATGTGAGATGACATTTCACCACCTGTGCCTCTGAGAGCAACCTGTGGCAGCCCACAGAATGAAGTCATCCTCAAAATCACTGCTATGTTTGAGCCCGTTGTTGGAGCGGATCTTCTGCTTTATCAAGCATGTTGTCCTTCTCCAGGAACCATTTTCTTGCTGTTATTAGGTGCCATCCAATTGAGTACGACTCACTGCAACCCTATAAACAACAGCCCTGAATTCTGTCTTATCCTGTGCCTTGCTCACCATCATACTTGAGCCCATTGCTGCAGTCACCATGTCGTTCCAACTTGATGGGGGTCTTCCTCTCCTTCACTGACCCTCGACCCTTCCAAGCATGATATCTTTTCCTCTGGAATAACCCCTCCTAGCAATATGTCCAAAGCACGAGAACCAAAGCTTTGCCATCTTTGTCTCCTAGGAGTCCTCTGATTGCATCCTCTTCAACACAGGCATACCTGTTCATTCTTTTGCAGTCCATGAGATATTGAGTACTCTTTTCTAACACCACAACTCAAAGGCATCCATTCTTCTTCTGGCATCCTCATTCATTGTTCAGCTCTCTGTTGCAAAGTAGGTGATTGAGAAGACCATGGTCTGAATCAGGAACACCTTAGTTTTCAAACTGGCATCATTGCTCTTTAGTATTTTGGAAAGTCCCTGACAACAGATATGTCCAAGACAGTACGTCTCCTTATCTCTTTATTGCTGATATTAAAGGTGTTGACTGTGGATCCAAGCAAGAAGATACCATTAACAGTTTCAGTTCTTCAATATGGATGGCATCTTAATATCAAGAAGACAAGAGTCCTTACCACTGGGCCAGTAGGCAACATCATGAAAGAGGGAGAAAGGAACTGGTCCCCCTGATAAATGTCCAAAGTATGTGAGTCAAAGTGTTGTCTTCCTAGATTCTTTTTTTAAATTTTTTTCCCATTTTTATTGTATTATTTTTTATGTGTAGTGTCAAATCGGATCTGACTGGTACAGGAGGAGATTGCCCCCTCCTTCTCCAACAGAGCATCTGGTGGATTTGAACTGCGTACCTCTGGGATTGCAGTGCAGCGTCTTGCCACTAGGCCACCAGAGCTCCCTTCCTAGATTCTGAGGAACATATTTCTGGCTATATTTCTCCCAAGGCAGATTTCTTTTTTCTTTTTAGCAGTTTATAATGTATGACATATTCTTCACCAACATAGCGATCAAGAGGCATCAGTTCTTCTTCAGTCTCATTTACCTATTAGCCAGCAATGTGCTGGAGGAAGATGGGTAATCTCCTTCCCCAAAAATGTACAGGTTCTGTCTTCCTTATTCATTGTCCAGCTTTGGAATGCATAGAAGGCAGTTGAAAATACCATGTCTGGGTCAGGAAAATCTTTAAAGTGACACCTTTGCTTTAAAGAGGTCTTTTGTAGCAGGTTTGCCCAAAGAAATAGCTTATTTCTTGACTGTAGTTTCCATGGCCATTAATTGTGGATCTAAGTAAAGTGAAATTCTTGACAACTTCCATATTTTCTCCATTTGTCGTGATGTTGATATCCAGTTGTGAGGATTTTTGTTCTCTTGATAATATGGTATAAACCATATTGAAGCTGTTGCTGTTCATCAATAAGAGCTTCAAGTTCTCTTTGCTTCCTACAAGTAAGGCTGTACAATCTTCATATCTCAGGTCATTATTGAGTCCTCCTCCAGTCTTCATATAGTCCAGCTTCTCAGAATCGTATCAGAATCTATAGCATACAACTGTCTGTGTTTGTGTTATGTGACATTGAGTCAACTATGACTCATGTTGTTGTTGTTGTTATGTGCCGTCGAGTCGTTTCCGACTCATAGCGACCCTATGCACAACAGCCCTAAACCTTGCTCTATTCTGTGCCAACCGCACCGTCTCTGACACAGCCATCCCGATTACCCCAGTCACCGAATCAATCCATCTCATAGAGGGTCTTCCCCTCCTGCGCTGTCCCTCCACCCTCCCAAGCATGATGTCCCTCTCCAAGGACCCGTCCCTCCTGGCAACATGTCCAAAGTATGTCAGACGAAGCCCCAGAATCCTTACCTCCAAGGAGTAGCTTGGTTTAATCCTCTCCAAGATGAATCTGTTTGTTTTCCTGGCAGTCCATGGTACATTCAGTACCCTTCTCCAGCACCACAGCTCAAAAGCATCCACTCTCCTTCTGTCCTCCCTAGTCATTGTCCAACTCTCTGATGCATAACAAGTGATTGCAAATACCATGGCCTGTATCAGGCGCACCTTAGTCTCCAGAGAGACACCATTGCTCCTGAGTACCTTAGAGAGGTCCCTAACAGCAGACTTTCCCATCACGATACGCTTTTTTATTTCCTGACTGCTGGTGCCAAGAGTGTTGACTGTGGAGCCGAGCAAACTGAAGCTGTGAACACTCTCAATCTCTTCGTCATCCATCCTGACGCTTCCAATTGGTCCAGTGGCGAGAATCTTTGTCTTCTTGACATTGAGCCTTAGTCCATACTGAAGGCTGCAGTCCCTGACCCTCTGCAGCAAGTGCGTGGGGTCCTCCTCAGTTTCAGCAAGCAGGGTTGTGTCATCTGCATAACACAGATTGTTAATAGATCTTCCACCAATCCTGATGCCACAATTCTCCTCATAGAGCCCAGCCTCTCGGATAATCTGCTCTGCATACGTGTTGAAAAGGTATGGAGACAGGATGCATCCCTGGCGTACACCCTTCCCAATTTTGAACCATGCAGTGTTACCCTGCTCTGTTCTGACTACTGCCTCTTGGTCCAAGTATAGGTTTCGTATTAGCACAATTAAATGTTCTGGGATTCCCATTCTTCTCAGAGTCAGCCACCGTTTGTTATGATCCACACAGTCAAATGCCTTTGCATAATCAATAAAACACAGATAGACATAGCAACCCAATAAACAATAGCGTTGAACCCTGCCCTATCCTGTGCCATCCTCATCATCCCTTTATACCTGATATACCCTCTACCTTTCTAAGTATGATATTTTTTTTCCCCAAGGACTGGCCCCTCCTAACAGTGTGCCCAAAGTATGTGAGACAAAGCTCCACCACAGTCACCTCCAAGGAGAAGCCTGGTTGTACCTTCTCTAAAGACATATTTGCTTGTCCTTTGGGCAGTGCATGCGATGTTCAGCACTTTTCTGCAGCACCACAATTCAAAGGCATCAATTCTTCTTCTACCATCCTCAGTCATTATCCAATGTTTACATGCATAGCAAGTAATAGAAAAGACCATGGCTTGAATTGGGCGCACGTTAGTCTTTAAACTGACATTTTTGCTCTTTAGGCCTTTGGAGAGGTCCTTAACAGGAGTGCTTCCCAACCCAACATGTCTTTTGATTTCTAAAGTGTTGCTAGTACCAAGAGTGTTGACTGGGTACCCAACTCAGAGCTAATCATTGTGGTGCTCTGGTGGCATGGTCCATGAGGAGCTGAGCTCCTAACTCCAAGGTGGCTCTTCACGGGTGGTTCCAATCCACCAGTGTCTCAAGGAAGACAGATGGGCACTCTTCTCTCTCTCTCTCCCCCCAGCCCCGTCTCTCCCTCTCTCATCTATCTATCTCCCCAAAGTGGGCAGTTTGAATCCACTAGCTCCTCCATGGAGAGAAAATGGGCACTCTCCTCCCATGGACAGCTCTTCCAGCCACAGAAACCAAATAAGGGGAGGGGGGAGGGGTCAGCTTTCCCGTCAGTTCCAAGTCTACAGCAGTGAGTGAGTGAGTAAGTGCTCTATACCCTCAAACTTACTCATTGACATTGAGTCAGAACCCACTCATAGCTGACACTCCAGCAGGTTTCTGAGGCTGTAAATGAGAGGAGATTGCTCATCTTTCTCTAGAGGAGTGGCTGGTAGATTCCAACCACAATAGAGGTGAGGCCCTTGGGTTAGCAGGATAACTCACCTCTGACTAGGCCACCTGAGTGTGTTCTCTCTCTCTCTCTCTCTCACACACACACACACACACACACACATACACACACAAAATTCTATATAGATAATAACTGAACCTGTTGCTGTGAAACAGATCCTGACTCATTAGAACTGCCCCATAGGATTCCAAGGCTTTAAGGAAGAAATTTTTAATTCAAGCCTTGAGATACAATATTAAAGGATTTTATATGTAAAATATTGAATGACACAAGGAACATCAAAAAAAAGATTGATCATTGCAACAAAAATATTGATCAGTGTTCAACCATTCAGGAAATAGTATATGGACAAGCATGACATCAAAGGAAGAAGTTCAAGCTGCCCTAAAGGCATTGATGAAAAACAATGCTATAGGAATTGACAAACTATCAATTGAGACGTTTCAACAAACAAATGCAACTGGTGTTGCTGTTATTTGCTGTTGAGTTGGAACTAACTCATAGCTAATTCTCCAGGAAATTTTCACCTGGAGATTTGGAAGATTGTTCCTTCACTGGAAAAGATACATATTTGTGTTCATTATTCTAAAGAAAAGTGCCCTAACAGAATGCATACCTTATCAAACAATATCATTAATATCACATGCAAGTAAAGTTTCCCTGAAGTCCAGAAATGGTTGTAGCAATACATAGACAGGGAACTGCCAGAAATTCAAGGCGGATTCAGAAGAGGACATGGGATGAGGAATATCATTGCTGACATTAGCTGAATCTGGGCTGAAAGGAGAGAGTACTAGATGTTTATCTTGACTATCTAAGGGCACTCAACTTGTGGATCATAACAAATTATGGATATCATTGTGAATAACTGGAATTCTGGAACACTTAACTATGTTCATGCAGAACCTGTACACAGACTAAGAAGCAGAATGAGGGAAACACCGTGTGGTTTTAAAATGCATGAGATATGCTATCCTTTCACCTACTTATTGGATGCTGGGCAGATATAAGATTGCTAGGCCGTTTCTGCCATGGAGCCATTGGTAGGTTCCAATAAAATCCCTATTTTTCACTTAACCAAACATTTTAATCAGGGTACTTTGATTTGCTCCATGCTTTTAGATACAGATTGATATTAAGACGTGTGTGTGTGTGTGTGTGTGTGTGTGTGTGTATAGGGAGCTCTGGTGGCTTACTGGTAAGAAGCTGCACTGCAATCTCAAAGGAATGAGG